>NC_141050.1:11528200-11890700 GCF_041138505.1 Cibotium barometz | reverse complement strand
CATATATATACACACACACACATATATATATATATACACACACACACATATATATATATACACACACACACACACACACATATATATATATGTATATATATATATATATGTATATATATATACATACATACATACATTTTTTTTTCCCCTGAAAAGATCCTTCTATTAGTTAAAAGAGTTCTGCCCGAAGGCTACAAACTACCCTCCAAGGGGCAAAATACAAAGCATAGGGGATACATGTCCCATAGAAGGAAAATAAAACCCACCCACTCCCTACCTAGGCAATCTCATACAATGGGGGAGGGGGGGGAGAAGAGCCAAACAGGTGGCTGGTACTGCCAGCGGATCGTGCCGCTGGCCTCCAAGAAGAAGGGGCCATCTCTCCGGAGGTGGAGAAAAGCCGCTCGACGTCGCTGTATCCGGTCAGAACTGCCCTGTATCTGATCATACTGCCCCCGCAGAGTGTGTACAAGCTCTAGCCAGAATGTCCGGACCACCTCTGCAGGTGGGGTCCTCCTGTCCTCAAAAGCACAAGTGCAGCGTGCTTTCCAGATGCACCAAGCCGCTACACTGCTGATCAACTCCCAACGCTGAGGCCGATCCCTGCTCCACTGCTGGTCGCAAAAGTCTGGGACGGAAGTCACAGTGGTCCTGCCTCCCTGGGCAGTAATCGCTATACTGTCTGCTTCCGTCTCATATCCCATGGCCGGGCCAGACTCCGTGCCCCAAGCCACCGCCCCCCATGTGTAGATACTCTGTGTGGGGCCAGCCATCAATCGTAAAACCCTACACCACACCTGCTGTGCCGCTGGGCAGTCCCATATGCAGTGGCGCTGTGTCTCCCGAGCGTGGCCACAGCAAGGGCAGGCTGCAGACAGTCCGCCAAAAGCCAGCCACACTCCGAC
Organism: Cibotium barometz; assembly: GCF_041138505.1. Classification (NCBI taxonomy): domain Eukaryota; kingdom Viridiplantae; phylum Streptophyta; class Polypodiopsida; order Cyatheales; family Cibotiaceae; genus Cibotium; species Cibotium barometz. Next base: position 11,889,795 of record NC_141050.1, on the reverse strand, counting down.
TGCCGTCCCTCTGTGTGCCAGTAACCAAATGAATAAGGTGATGCACCTGGGCCGCTGACATCCCCAGAGTCTGTCCCAGAAGTCTGTGAGGAACGCCCGGTCGATGCCCTGTCGATGCCAATACTCCGCTGCCGCGGGCGTGATGCCTATCTGCGCAGTCTGTATGTGTCTCCCCAGATGGGCTGAATACTGAAAGAATGGTGTCCCAGGGCTATCTATCGCTGTGAAAGGGTCTCGCCAAAGCCACTCCCCAGGATCCCACTGAAGTCGAGAGAGCGGACGGCTCTGCCAAGCCCAAAGCCGCCAGGCCAGCTCGTCTGCCACCGCTGCTGGATCCGGATCAACAGCCCACTTTTTGCCGATGGCTCCTACAATCCGCACTCTCTGGAAGTGACACTGAAGGACAACCTCTGGCTCCTCTGCAGTCCGTCGAAGTCGGCCTCCCTCAACCACCTCAAAGCAAAGACATCCTATGGTCTCTGAAGAACCCCGAACTGCGATGAGGATCTTGTGTCGCGTGAATGCCCCCATCCACTGAGGTGCGGCAGAGGGCTCGTCCAGCTGGGTCCAAGCCGCAGGGATAGCCATCTCAATCTCTGTACACATCTGGAGTGCCCCTCTCATCCCTGTCAGCCGCTCCCCCTGCATCTGTGGGGATAGCCGCCTAAAGTGCTGCCAGTCGCCCAGACTCCTGGCTGGTCCAGAGTCCATCGCTCCCCACGAGAGATGAGGTCGAGCCCCAAGCATATGTCCCTCCTCCGCCGTCACCAGCGGGCTCCAAATCAGAGGCTGTCTGGCGTACTCCTCCAGGGTCTCCGGTGCCCGCTGGAATATGGCTGGCCGGAGCGCCTCCCAAGCTCGTAGCAGGCTGCCGAAAAATCTGTCCTCGAATCGGCAGCTCAGCCCCACCCGTCTGACATCCAAAAAAATCCACCGTACCCCTGGTCTCCAGGGTCCACCGTGGACTGGGGTCCTCCCATGAATCCTCTGCAGCAGAAATTGCTTCCAGGGCTCCCTGCCTGGAAGGAGACCTCTGACAATAAGCTTCCCCAGCAAAGCTCTGCTCTGGCAAACTGGATCCACGAGGCCTAGCCCCCCGCGTGACGTGGGAAGAATAATCACTGGCCATGCAACCTTGGCCCTGGCCGGCCGACCACCCCCCCCCAGACCATAAAAAGTTCCGGATCAACCGCTGAACCTAACCCAGACATGATCTAGAGAAAACCCAACAGGAGGTGATGTACCACATCGTCGCAAGGAGAACCTGGTTGGCCACCACCACGCGGCCGGCCATACATACATACATACATACATATATATATATATATTATACGTATATATACACATACATACATACATACATACATACATATATATATATATATATATATATATATATATACACACACACACACACACATACATACATACATACATAGATATATATGTATGTATGTATGTATGTATGTATGTATGTATATATATACATACATACATACATACATATGTATGTATGTATGTATGTATGTATACGTATATATATATATATATATATATATATATATATATATATACACACACACACACACACATACATACACACATACATAGATATATATGTATGTATGTATGTATGTATGTATATATGTATGTATGTATGTATGTATATACATACATACATACATACATAGATATATATATGTATGTATATATGTATGTATGTATGTATATATATACATATATACATACATATATATCTATGTATGTATGTATGTATGTATGTATGTATAGATGTATATATACATACATCTCTATATACACCACAAAACATATAGTTTTGTGGTGTATATAGAGTCATGCAAAGCATTTGATCATTTTATGTGCCTTTATCTTCACATAAACACAAACCAAAACATTAATGCAAAATTGAAAAGAAGAAATCTAAAACAAATATTGCATTACCTTGAACTTGTACTTGACTAAAGAAAGACTCTTTGCACTCAGGTTGCATATGAGTGAGAGTGTTATCTTTCATGCCCATCAGAATATTTTAATGCAACCTTTTAGCTTGTGCATTAAATCGTAAGACTACTACATCGATGCTTTGGTTGAGTACCAACCTTTTAAGGAACTTGTATTCTTGCAATAATGCAAGAAATTCCTTACATTAAGTCATTTATCAATGTCTTAGTTGTCTCATTGATTAAGGACCTTGTATGCCTTTAGAAGGCAAGCGAATCCTTATCCAAAAACATGAAGCATTGGGCGTTCACTTTGATGTCTTGGGAGGCCAACTTATTAAGAAAATTTGATTCTTGCATGATGCAAGAAACTCCTTACTTGAAGTGAACTTTGGGCCTACACATCAAGATGGTGGCTGTTGTGCAACCAATTAAGGAACTTTTAGGTTTGCACCAATCCTTACAATATTCCTAAACATTGATTCCATGGTTCTCCCTTGTCTTAGTATGGAGATTTTGATCATGTCATAATTAAGGAACTTTTATTCTTACATAAATGCAAGAATTTCCTTATTCCTACATTCACTTAGAAGTTCATTAGACCAAGTCATAATGTAACTACATATACGTGTGGAATACTTTACCATTGCATAGTAGGTGGTCATCATGCATGAATGCTACCTTGTTAAATCTTACCGATTAGACTATGTAGTCATTGCCAACTCTCTCTCTCTCTCTCTCTCTCTCTCTCTCTCTCTCTCTCTCTCTCTCTCTATATATATATATATATATATATATATATACATACCGGAGAACCTATTGCTTTGAATGATCACCAATTACATGTCCAAATGCATAATTTATGCTTCTATCCATGTTTCTCAAACAGGTAAATAGGTAAGATTATTTCACTTTGGACTTCAATTTCTATATATTTCCTTTCATTATTGCATGGAAACAAAATGATGCATGCATTTGTTAGATTACCGGGAGTAAATGGTTCTCTATAGCATATAGTCATGAGAGTACAATCATGATTCACAAGTGTGCTCATTATAGAGATTCCTTTAAGTTCAAACTAACTCTAACAAAAGAGCTAACATCCATGGGCTTTTCTCGCTTCAAAGATAGATTTTTTTTCATGGTGGTCAGGACCTTGGATAATAGGAAATCTATAATAATGCAAGAAAGACATGAATGAATCACATGTTTGTTTTACCATATGAAGGGCACATGGAATTCAAGCCATAACAAGCAATAGAATTTGCCTTCTATTGGCCCAACATGCAATGGTGAAAAGATCCCATGCTCTATAAAAGAGGATTTCAAAAGTCTCGGATAGAAATCTAAGGATAACAAGTCTATTTGAGCAAAGACTATTATAGAAATTAGGAGAACAAAGATCAATTTTGCTTGTGCCTATCACCTCTAAAAGATGGACTTAGCAAAATTATAAATGAAGTGATTTTAAGTATGCTCAAGAATAATGTGGGTCACAAGTTTAATGGGAACCAAGATCTTCATAAAATGATGCGATCGAACCAAAATAAGGTTAATGATGAATGTCACAAGCTTCCTCATAATCTATGATACAAGTCTTGTTATTGCAACTACTAGCATGTGTGCATGGCAAAAGATAGCTTTTCGAGGATACAAGAAGCTATGATTATTGTACCATAAAAGTAGATAAAGTTGTAACTATGTATCGAAGGTCTTTCATTCTTCAGAATGATTGTCTTTTCACATGTTTTTTTTGTTGAACATAATGAGCATTTAAGGGCAGCTTGAAAGCATTGTAGTGCTACAAAGGCTTGTCCTAATGATAAAAAAGAGTAAAATCCCCTTGGAAAATAAATGTTAAGAGGGCCATGTTATCTTATGAGAAGGACTATTGTTCCTTAAAAGCATAAGGTGCAACATGCTTGGCCTAGTTACTATGTCTCTTTAGCATGAATTCCTCTAGAATCTTGATTGCAAAGTCTTTGCATGAGGGGACCACTTCATGGCCTTGTGAAGACCCAAGTTAATGCCAAGGGATGCTACAAGAAGAGTACGACCACAAGGAAGGATCTCATGGAATATATGCACAAGAACTCTATGGAGTTATCCATGCATAAGGTTTATATATGTAGAACTCAGTATCAAGATATGCTCACACACACACACACACACACACACACACACACACACACACACACACATAAGAGCATCTATTCACACAAAGGCCTTCGTACTGAGTTTCTATCAAACCTCTGGAGATGCAGGGCAGACCCAACCATAGTGAAGTCTAGCACTAAGGTAAGTAACAATAGAAAGAATTAGTACAACAAATAAGTAGATAGGGGGAATGCACCGCTACAGATAGAACGAGTTTGCACACCTCGAGGTCGATATACAAGAAATGCCAATTACAACAGAGCATGTAATCCAAAAACCATGTACATAAACATCCTAGAACCTATTTCTTGGATAATAATCTAGCATATCTTCTTATTTCTAACTTTTTACTACTTTCACGGTTCACCAAAGCGAAGAGAATTGTGCTTCATATGAAAGCTCATATGAAGAATCACGTTTGCTAGAGGTACTATAAGTTGGGGGCTCTTTTTTTGCTTCTAGAATAGGCAGTAACGTAGAAATAGAGGGTAAATCTGGGTGAGGTATGGGCATAGTTGAAGTTAAGGGTAGAGATGGGAAAGGATCCTTCTATCTTTATAGCTTGATGACCTAGGAGGGATCCCACAAATCTCTCTTTTTTTTTTCCCCGTAATGGTTGGATGGTTAGATTAAGGAAATATAATACAAAGCAAAGGTCGCATGACCAACAATACAAACATGGACATAGAGGCCATCAGACCGCACATACTAAAAGGCCAGATGAGGCATGCACACAGTACGAAGAGCCTGTAACCAGGGGATAGCTGCTCCTTGGTGATGACATGTGCATCAATCAGAGAAGAAACTTGCCAAAGCAATAGACCACGAACACGCTGGACATGGCGAGTGATGGTTGGGGGATTGCCTGTAGCCACTGCCCTTCAACGTCGGAGTCTTTCAAATGGGAAATGTTTCTTCTGCCAGACTTGTTTAGAAACTAGTCGGCATAGGTTTATTTCTTGCCCGGTGGCTCGCCAGATATGGGGTTTCATCTCAGCAGTGTGGCAAATGGTGTCTGGACACACTTTGTCACCCAAGCAATGGGTGTTTGGACATGTTCAGCCTGGGGACAACTTTCAGCAATATCAAGTTTTCTTTGTTTTCTTTCGATGGGTGGGTCTTTGGCATAATTGGCTCATGCGAAATGCCTTCATGTTTGATTCACAATCCCACAAATCTCTCTCTCTCTCTCTCTCTCTCTCTCTCTCTCTCTCAAAGGATGGCTTTATCATTCACCCGAGATATATGGATACACATATCACACAGCCAAAGATGTGCCACCATAGGATGGATAAATACATCCTCTCACTAGTTGCGGATTGAGACGAGTAGATATGGCCCACACCAGCATATGTTGCAGAGTGATGTACTTCATGTGGATCTCAAGAATGAAGAGTCCTAGGCGTCCCTGATCATTGTAGTCTTATCACTTTCCCTAGCCGTTCAAAACCCTCCCTAAATATGTAATGAAATCTCCGATGGATCTCATAGTATACTAGGCATCTGCATATGTAGTGCCTCAGTCTCTAGCTCGAAGTGAGATAACTAGCAAATACATTGTTCTCTTGGATTGCAGTGCCTCCCATATGTGCGCCCAGAACTGTGAAAGGAAAGCATGGGACAAAGCAGCATGCAACCAAGCACGAAGTTCTGTCGATTGAGAGCTCTGTTGGCGGAGCAAGATATGTCTGCCAATCTGGACAGTGTTGGGGTAAAGGCATTATGCCCACCTTATAGTGTGTACAAGCCCATAAGTTATAGTACATAGTACACTTAGTACTTTTAATGTACTAAGTGCACTATGTGTACTAGTGCAATATACATGTGTGATAGGGGAGTCACACACTCTCATCTTGATGAGTTGACTTATCCCCACAACTCTTTCTCTCTCTCCCTTGCTTCTCTCTGTGTATGTCTCCCACATGAACTCTAACCCTAATTCTCTCTCCCATTCAACTGGTATCAGAGCTATGGTCATTCCCTCCCCTCCCTCTTGATAGCATCTCAGGCTGTGGAGCAGGTGCTTCCAGATAGCATCTTCGGCCAGCATAGAACAGTGAAGCTAGACGGCTGCAGGATGGCCAGCATAGAACAGTGAAGCTAGACGGCTGGCTTTCAAGCGTTGGGTGGCGCACCAGGAAGGGGGCGAACCTTCAACAAGAACGCCTTTACGCACTCTTCACAGCCACGCGTCAGCGCCTTGCCACCCACAAGACAGCGTTGCAGGCAGCAACGCGCTGGGCGTAGGCTGGCTGCTGGGCGTGAGCGAGCGCATCGTAGCGAACCAACAGGCGAAGGCGGCGGCAACTTTGAAGTCGGCAGCAACATACGGGCCTTCACAGACAGATTGGACTCGGCCTCGCGAGTGTTGCCCGCATCACAGCTGGCTTCTGTGCTGCCCGTGTGGCTGTAATCGATTTGCTTGTCGTTTCGGCTTCCAAGCTCCTGCATCGCGAGCCCAACTGCCTGCACGTGGCTGTGGAGCCCACCTGCTTTGTGGGCGACTTGCATGGCCAATTCCATGATTTCGTCCATCTCCTCGACATGGCGGGCCCCCCTTCGCCCTCCCGCATCTTCGTGTTCAATGAAGACTACGTCGACCACGGCGCTTGGGGTCTCGAGACCTTCCTTTTGCTTCTAGCTTGGAAGGTAGTAGCTTGATTGGAGCAGCCATCAAATCTGCAGCAAGGATCACCTCCAAGAACCTGCACAACAGCAGCATCATCAGCACGACTCCTCCCTTTCTGCAACATTAATCAGAAAATTTCAGAGGTACATGCTTCAATTTTTTTTTTGGGACTTGCAATTGAGCAGGTACAATCATCAATTGAGCAGGTACAGGTGCCGAATTTCTCAATTTTTGAGCAAAATTGGCAAAATTGGGTGACATTGGTCACAACAAGGATCAATTTGCAAGAAATTGGATGTCGAAATTTGGGGCTTTTGATGTAATTGTGCAATTAAGCATTCATACATGCTGTATGATGTGAGAAATCGCACATTCGGGCAAAATTGCAGCAAATTGCAGTGCAAATCAAGGGGCTTTTGTGCCGATTGGATTGATTTACATGCAGGCAATCGCATTTGATGCTTTGGGCAATGTGTTGATGCCTGTCAAGCACTCAATGTGCCTGTAAATCAAGGGGCTTTCATGTATTGAATGTATATGTGGCCAAGGGGAAGCACCGTGAAGACTCTGGATGCCTTCATGTGCGTCAATGTACCATGTATGATCAGCAATTGATCTTAAATCAAGGGGCTTTTCAAGATCGTATGCTTGTTGAGCTTGGCAAAGCAGCACGCCAGACATTTATGCCTTGAATCCTCAGAAATCAGCTTGCAGTCAAGGGGCTTTTGCCCAATTTCTGTTCGGGACTGTTGTATGCAGTGTTCGGGACTGTAAAAGTCTGATTTTCACTCATTTGGACAGCCAGGAGAGCATTTATTGCTGCTGTACTTGTTGGTACAGATTTGGTACAGCTTTGTACAAGTTTTGGCATGGCTGCACATTGATTTGCATGAGGAAAAGGCTCAATTTCAGCTGCTGTACTTGCCGGTACAGGTTTGGTACATCATTGGTGAGCACTTAGTACTGCTGTAAAGTACTTTGGAAGGGCAACAGAGCACATTTAAGGTGCTGTCCTAAATCTGCAGCAACCAGATTTTGATGATTTCATCACATACAGTGGGAGAAAAGTTGCATTTGTGCTTCCGCAGTGGGAGATAAAGCTTGGGAGAACAACTGTGAGCACTTTGTGTGCTTTTGGTGCAGTGTTTGCACATTTTGCAGGGAGTCAGACATTGACAGGTTGCATATTGCTATGGCAACCACAGGTCAGAGCTCTTCATTGCTTCACATCAAGAAGCTTGAAGGCTCACATAACTATGACATTTGGCAAACCCAGTGCTATAATGTGTTGCTCCAAAAGAAGCAGCACAAGCCTATCAAAGAAAGGGGTGTAATGCCCGCTTCTCTTACTGCTGAAGAGTGGGAAGATATGGATGAGCTAGCTAGATCCACCATCATGTTGTCTGTCAGACACTTTACTTTTCAGCATTCGTGAAGAGAAGACAGCTTGGGGAATGTGGCAAAGATTGCAGGACTTGTATGCCCAGCAAAGTGCCTCAAGCAAAGTGTATTGGTTGAAGAAACTCATAGGTCTTCAGATGAAGGAAGGGGCGTCTATGGCAGCCCATCTAAATGAGTTTAATGGTATTGTCAGCCAAGTTATAAATCAAAAGTTGGCAATGGACGATGAGTTCAAAGCCACTTTTCTCTTATGCACTTTGCCAGAGAGTTGGGACACATTCAGGACAACCACTAGCAATTCGAATGCTATGCTGTCATATGCAGATGTTGAGGGTGCTCTTCTTCAAGAAGAGATGAACAGGAAAAACAACTCTGTTGGAAAGTCCAATGCAATGAATGCACGTGGGAGATCCCAGCAAAGGGGTAAAAGCCAAGAACGGGGAAGGAGCAAGTCCCGCTCCAAAAAGGATTTGGAATGCCATTATTGTGGCAAGAAGGGACACATCAAAAAGCAATGCTACAAATGGAAAAATGATCAAAAGGAAAAGGGAAAAGGCAACAGTAACAGCCTCTTAGTTAGCTTTCTGCATTGAAATGGATGAATTCCCCTTCTACTTAGATTCTGGCCCACAACTTGTGGACAAGCTCAGCACAGAAGTATCTTTGGGAACCACTACTGAAACCAATCTTTTATCTCACTCTTCCAGCCCTCATGGGATCTGCAGGTGACCAGCTCTTTAGTGTACATAGATGTGCAGATGTACTCGGTAGAAAGACTGCAAGAAGTGACTTAGTCATGATCTAATTGCACAAACAAGTTGTTCCCAAAATTCCACATGACCAAAAATTGAAAGCACGAGCAAAATTCCAACGTGATTTTCAGAATATTTAATATTCATACCTTGCAAGTTCACCGTCCAATCTCTTGGCCCTTTCCACAAAACTTTCTACACACCTCATGACAGCAACATTCTTTGCCACGCCCCAGGTTCTCCCTTGTTGCCCACGCAACGACCTGGAGAAGGCACCAACATAAGAGAAACACGAAATTGCATAGCACATGCAAAAAAGACTTCTGCAAAAAAGCAGAGTGTACATGTTCTTATTTTCTGCGCTTTCATGTGCAGAACTGGCCTCTCTTTGGGTATTCGCCATTAGCCTACATGCATCTTCCAACGCAAGTTTTGCTAGACTATATGTTGCACATTCATTATCCACCAGACTATTCCCATGCATCAATCTACTGGGTAGTGGCGGAATAAGCTGCTGCATCAACTGTGTAGTTAATTTCAGTCTTCTCTTTGCTCTAAAACCACTTGATATGTTGTCTTTAAGAACATCACTATCATCCTGTAGAAAGCAGGTGACAAATGAGGAAAAGGCTGTGCGCGCCATTTTTTGACCACACAAACAAACTAATCTACTGCTAATTTAGAATACTCAAAATTAAGTACCTTGTCGGGTAGACGATTTGCTGCGTTAGCCCACGCCAGCTCGGCATCGCTGCAACATAAGCCACTCCAAGGCAATGTGAGCTAAAGACACAACATGTGTGCATGGGTGCATGTAAGTGGGAATTGAAAGACTGCTATAATAACTGCAGACAAAGACATTACAGGAAAGCACAACTCTCCAAATGCCAACCTGGTGGACGGAAGACTATTTCTCGGTTGGCTCGCTGCCATATGCCAGGGTATGAGCAGAGGTACTGGCTTCTTCCTTTTCTTTGGGTGGACTGTTACGACACCATGCGGGCTTGTTTTGGAAGGAGAGACTTGATGCTGAGATAACTGATTTGAAGCAGCAATATGACCCTTTATCCCAGGTTTGGCCTCTTCAACCTTGAAATCTGGATCTCCCTTTCCAAGAGAAACATGGGTTATCTCGATCACCAGATGCAACAGATTGTGCCTGTTTGTTCACCAGGGAAATATGTGAAGAAGTTATAAGCTTTCCATGGGAACTAGAATTGTCATGCCTTAGCTCTTGAGAAGGTAACACCTGATCATTACTATGTCCTGAGTGCAGCCTGATTTTATGCAGTGCCTCAACATCACATTCTACAACTAAATCGGCGCCTTTATCTGTGCATGTCGATGAAACGGCATTGACAACACTATTTGCAACATGCTTTGGCAGCTGCAAACCTCGCTGACTTAGATACTCTGAATCAAGGGCTCTCTGTTGCTGAATCTCTTTTAGGTGCATTAATGATTTATATTTTTGTTTTTCTGTGAGTGCATCTGCATCTTGCTGACCTAAAGACACCTTAGGTAGATACCCATGTATTGGAGGGCCATCTAAGGACTTCAGGAGAGCTTCATTCGGTTTGCCAATAGCCTTCACAGCCAAGTTGGGTGATGTTGTAGTGGCCCAAGCAGCACCAGGTGTTGGTTCTTTGAATGTGTGATGAAACGAGGAGCCTTCAAGTATTATACTTCTCTGTTGCTGTAGATACTGGCTTTGCGCAGAAAGTCCAAATGATGCCTCTGCTCCTCTCATTTGAGAATCTGCTTGTGAAGGGACAAGATTCGAGGTTTTTGACCCCGTGAGCTCAACCTCGTCTTCACATTGGCCTCCTGAATGCAAAGAGTAGGACCTATTGCCATTCATCAGAGATAGCGATTGTCTCCTCTGTCTCTGCAAGTCTGCAAGTAGGCTTGTACTTGCGGACCCGCTTGCTTCGGAGGTATGAGATGATTGTTTCTCTTGATTGTTGTGCTCCACAGAAACGCTTTGGCTTCCAGCTCCGAACTTAGGAGGTGAGGAGCCATCTTCAAGACCAGTGCTGGGCTTCCTTGAAATCATTTGTGGCCTTTGCATTGGCTGCGTTGTCGCATTTCCTCCTGCATAACCACCCACTTGTGCACTGCTAGATTGAGGCTGATCAGACTCCACAACTCCAGGAAAAAATTTCTCTGGACCCCCCGAATTTTTGGAATGCTCTGACAGAAACGTTTTTAAGGTGGTAAGCAATCCTGCAAGATTCGCAGTTTGCTCTATTTCCCAACTGTTTCAGGGCCATATTGATTATTTGCTGGTTTTGCAACACGCGCAAACTGCTACTATCATTAGTTGCCTGTCGATATCCAGTTGAGAGCTTCCCTTCACTATCCCCAGCACTATGAAAAGGCTGCCTGGAAGACTCAGAAACTGACGAACTTCCCATGCAAACTAGCTAAGGGTTCGTCATCAAGACTGCCTGTCTGGAGATGTTCAGTGCCACAAAGAGAATTCCCTCCAGATTTCACACTCCCTTGAGACACTCTAGATCTCTCAAGATGTGCAGAAGGAAAGCTAGAAGGTGCTAAAGTTTCAGATTCTGCCGACTCTTTAGAAAAGGAGGATGAATTAGAGAGAACAGAAGATGGTCTTCCATTATTTTGCAAAAGCATGCCATTCAATTGAGTGCCGCCTATCCCCTGATTGAGGTCAGCCTTATTCTTCACTAAACTTTCATGAACAGAACCACCACACAGTGGTGCCACGTAGAACTTCTTACCTTCTAAGTTAGAAGTAGGTCCTTTTCGAACCAACCCATCTCTCAGAGGGGACATCCTCATACCTGCACTACCAGCCTGCGGCATGTTTTGAGGCACGTTTGAAGGTCCAAACCCTAGTTTGACATGCTGAGGAGACAAGGGGCTGGATGGACGGCTGTGCCTAAGGTGAGCTAAGGAAACATTCGTGGCATTTGGATCCATGTGCTGTTGAGATATTCTCTGTTCGTCCACGAGAGAGCCCTGAACATCAAGAATTCAAGTTCCTCATAAGAATCTGCACTTGAAGGTGTGAAACAAAACACACACAAACATCGGAGATTTGTAGTTTATCTTGATGCTTACCAATGAGACACCACACAATACTAATCAACAAAGTTGATACCTGATGATTTTGCCCATTATCATTGTCATTCAAAATCATGGTAGCTGTTCCTCCACCAAAAGCATTGACGGAACTAGCAAAATGTTGACTATTCGCTTGATCAGAATGTTTTTGTATTTGTTGAGAAACACCTTCCCGCCCCAAAAATCGTGTCTCATGGGTTCCTCGACTACCTGCATTAGCCTGGCCACTTGTGCTGTTTGGGTTACTTGATGCTGCTTGCGCATCAAGTTGAGCTTCCACAGCCATCTTCTCTTGCTGAAAGCTGTGGTTCCAAACGCTACCACTCCCAACCTTTTTCAAAGGCTCGCACATAGTGTCGAGACCACATACAGACTCCTGGATTGAAACATGCCTTTTCCAAAAACCATGGGAAACCCGATCCGACTCTGAGAGAGACAATGTTGTCAGCTCTGATACAGCAGCCCTATCATTACTCTCTTGATTCTGATTGGACAAAGAACTACGGCCTGCTATTTTCATTGGAGGCACTCTCCCGTCCAAAGGAGTGCTTCGCAAACTGTTAAACACCCCCTGATTGCTGTCTGAAGGGGAAACTGAAGAAGATGAGTTCTGAACCATGTGTGTTGCCTGTAGTGCTGCTTTGTTACCCCAAATGTCATGCTTGGCATCAGAAGTTTGGTGTGAATGGTAGGCAGCACTCTGGCCTACTTGGTGGGGTTGCATAGCACTCCATGCTTACACGTTTGCCATCATCCCCATCCATGTTAATCCTGGTGGCTGCTTCTCCTACTGCTGTGGTGAACCTCTGATGCTGCTTAAAACCAGCAGCATTATCAGCATGAATCCTTCCAGATTGGTAGGAGTCATTCCTACTTCTTGCCCCCAGACTGCTCAGACTTCCACTCTGTGATGTGTTTCTATCAGGTGTTGAAATACTTTGCGACAAAGAATGCATGGCTTCAGAGAAGCTTGGCTTTGATGCATCTCGCTTCTGTGCAAGAGACTCCCAGCTTCTTTGCTGATTAAGCTGGAGTCCTTGGAAATGCTGCTGACTCTGCGATAGTAAGTTTATTTGATGCAGGTCATTGTCCAAACCATGAACAAGTTGTTCACCCCCATATTGAGAGTTTTGAACAGGTGATTTCGCATGCCCTTGATGTTTGTTTCTAGGCTCAATGCTGGACTCATTCATTTTATCAGCTTGGAACATAGGCTTCCCTATTGATGATGACATAAGACCACCACTTTGGTACCCTGGCAAGACATTTTGTGTTTCAGCATTCTGCACAAGAGGAAAGCCACCATCCGCTTGTGAAGAAAAAGTAAGGTCTGCTGGTGACGAACCAGAATGTAAATTATGTGGTTCCACTAAATTCTGCACCATTGAAGGATCATTTGATGGCCCTTGATAATACGATGATCCATCAATAGGCCATGAAAAATTTTGTGTATTTGCAGATGGGAAAGCCGCAGCTTGGTCATCATCTTCATGCATAATCTTCGATTCTAGCTCTTTACGCAGGTAAGAGATTTTTGCCTCGTTACGACCTGCATACAAACCAGCTAGAATATCCCAAGCCTGTTTTGCTGTTTTAGCTGAACGAATATGTGGGGTGATGTTACGTTTGACAGAAAGTGCAATCAAGGCATGAGCCTGCGCATCTTTACCATCCCAACGAGCTTGTTTAGCATCTTTACCATCCCAACGATGAGCCTGCGCATCTTTACCATCCCAACGAGCTTGTTTAGCAGTGGGTAAAACAGTAGCAACAGTAGAGTGCTCGAACCTGCAACATCCTCAACAGATCCTACATCCACAGAACCTGGACGTACATCCATACCCTGCACAATGTTCCACACTCCTTTTGCAACCAAAACATGCTGCATCATGTATGCCCAAAGTGGGTAGTTGCTGTCTCCATCCAATTTGTCATCATCAGATAACATGCGACATACATCATTGCTGTTATCAGCCATGGCCACTGACTGAAACTGATGCAAAAGCTACCTGTAATGAAGCAAAGATTGAACAGAAAACAACTCGTGCTATGTAGCACGGTCCACAATAGAATACGTATGCCTGTTTTGCAAAAAACTGCACTGTTGAAATTTCTGCAAAAAATGACGAAAACACCTATGCAGAACTTGAAATGCAAAAACGGAGCCCGAAACGACCTCAGATGCGATTTCTAAGAACGCCAAGCCCTACAGGCTTATTTGCAGAGTATAGGAACTTGCAAGCGCTCGTGAAAGCTCACCTCAATCGGAGAACGTGAGTCGGAGGGTGCCGACGACGTAGCCCTGGGAGCCGATGCCTGCTCTGATATACCAATTGTTGGAATGAGGGTTGCAGGAAAGCACACAAAGCTTGGAGAAGAAGAAGCAAGAATGCACACAACACAAAGTGTTAGATTGTGTCAATGTACAAAAGATAAGTTAGCCCTAGAAGGATGGGTGTATATACGAGCCGGGGAAAAAAACCTCCTAAAGAGGGAAAAAGTGCCCGGCGGTCCTAAGTGTGTTCACACACATCACTGCCTTTATATATGGCAACAATGCAGTGCATTGCCTAGAATGCTATCGCTCATCATTTCTCACAAAACGATTATCAATAGTTGATTGCTAAAAACCAACAAGAATTCTTGGGCAATTAAGGGCAACAATCTAATTGTTTATGCGCCTTGTCGTTGTATAGAATTAAATATGACAAGCCAACAAGTGGGGCATGCTTGCAACCATTCTATTCGCCCATTTATTCGCCTAAAACCTCCCCACTCAATTGTGATTCATCGAGCCTCTTGTTTGCATGCCATCAATACATATCCCTAAGCAAAATTGCACATAGTTAACGAGCTCCATGGAATCAACATTGGGTGTCAACCTTACGCATATGAGCAATGTAAAAGGCGAATTATTCAAGAATAACAAACAATTTAGCGTCGTCATCTAGGACAATCAATCATAACAAAGGCTTGGCTATTGAAAAATAAAAGCTAAATGAGCCTCCTATGGCCATCACCTTGAACTTAAGATGGATTTGTTAGTTCACACATGTTAGTAAAAGAGGCCCTTAAAATAGGATAAATAGTCTCCACTAAGCTTACATTGAAGCTACAAGAAAAGCAATTCAATTTTTTTGTTGAGATTGATCATCACTCCATTAGACTAAAGTCTATTAAGGCATGGTTGACTAGCTAATAAAGCTAGCTAGTGAGATCAGTGGCACTTAAACATTAGTGAAAAGATTAGAGACATGATATGCACCATTTAAAAGCTCACCAAGACCAGTCAAGCACCCAACTTTAGTTAAAAATACCTCAACTCAACACCAAGGTTAGAAGGGCTCTTTAGTATGGTATATATGAGGAAGCACACCTACGTTTGCCCATAACCTTTACATGGACTTTATTTTCTGACCCCAAAACTTCTCTGAGTATAGTCTACAAGCAGCTAGTATGTGACCATCCACACTTTATCTCCTCGTAGATCCACACTTTCAAGAACAACAATTCAATTTTTTTTGTTGAGATTCATCATCGCTCCATTAGACTAAAGTCAATAAAGCATAGTTAATTGGCTAAAAAGCGTAACACTACCACTTAAAGATATTAGTGAAAAGATTAGAGACATGAGACACACCCTTTACAAGCTCACCAACGAGCTTTAGTTATAAATATATTAAGTATACCTCAACTTAACTCCAAGGTTTACAAGGGCTCTTTAGTATACTCCTCAAGGACCTCATATAATGGTATATATGAGGGAGCACACCTATGTTTGCTTAGAACCTTCACACGGACTTTATTTTGTGACCCTAAGTCTCCCCCAAGTATCTCCAGATATGATATATGTCCGCAAGTAGCTAGTATGGTTCATAGTACTTTTTGACAAGACATCCACTTATCCAATTTGCAATCACGTGTCCATCAAGCATTACTAACTTAATAGCCCCACTTGTTGAGATGTCATGGACAATATATGGGCCCAAAGTCCTCTTTTAAGTTTTAATGTGCGTTGCTTTAAAGTATACACCAAAACCAAATCTCATTTCTTGAGATCCTTGTTCTTAACATGTACATCAAGAAACTTCTTTGGCCTTCTCTTCTGGGTGTACATGCTTACTACAACTCGCAAGTATACTTCATCCAACTTTTCTAGATCATTTAGCTTGTTGCTAGATAGCTTGGCCATCCCACTCAAGTTCCTTTGCAATTTTGAGCATAGGTATCAAAAATTCGAGGGATAAGATAGCATCTAGAACAAAAACCATATTTAATGGGGTTGTTCCCAGAGCTGTCTTCTTGAATGCCAAATGGTAGAATGTAGCTCCAATTCCCAATCTATTGTAGAATTTTTGACGTTTTTTGTAACTATCATAATGTCAACTTATCCATTGTCTTGTGGGCGATGGGGAGTAGAATTTTTATACACTATCATGAACTCATCAAGTAGTTTTTGCACTATCTCATTAATGAAGTGTGTCCCCCTGTTTTGCTGACAATCTCAATTAGGAGGCTGTATCTTGAAAATACATATTAGTACAAAATTTTGGGTGTCATTCGTGCATCCTTCTTTTGCATTGCCTTGGCTTTTACCCACTTTTTCATATATTCTATTGCCACAACAATATACTAAGCTTAGATGCAATTGCTAGAGGCTGTACTGGTCCAAAAAAATCTATGCCCCACTTAGGGAAAGCCATAGCTCCCATCATTGGTTTGAGTGGCATATCATCCTTTCTCATTGAAACTTTTTCCCTTTCGCAACAATCATCACATTGTTTTAATCAAGTGATTATGCTACCCAGACTCATGTGTAGCAAACCTTCAATACCACATGACATTATTAGAGCAAATTTTGTTTGGTGATTATGCTACCCATGCTTGATGAGATTCTCTTCCAGACGATATGCCTCTTGCACAAATTCAGAGATATGTCACCTAATCACCTATCCTACAGAGCATTTGAGTCATTCAGGGCACTAGCAGTAGCAGCAGGAGATATTAAGTGTTGGTATGCATAGGCTACCTAGTGGTTTACATAGCATTGTCTTGATATGGATAGGTTGCAACCAAGGCAAGACTCATTGCTAAAGGCTTTAAGCAATAGCAGAGTATTGACTTTGATGAGATCTTTTCTCCAGTTGTCAAGATGACTACTCTGCGGTATGTTCTTGGGTTGGTTGCGAGAGAGGACATGAAACTTGTCCAAATGGATGTTAAGACAGTGTTCTTGCATGGTGACCTTCATGAGGATATCTATATGCAGTAGCCAAAAGGATTTGTTGAGAAAGGCAAGGGTAAATTGGTGTGCAAGTTAAAGAAGAGCCTTTATGGTTTGAAATAGGCACCAAGGGGGTGGTATCATAAGTTCCACTCATTTATGCTCTCTCAGGCTTACAAAAGGAGTGACACAGATCACTGTCTCTATACAAAGCAAGCTCACGATGGTAGTTTACTGATTTTAATTCTATATGTGGATGATATGCTAATTGCCGAGATAAACAATGACCATATATTTGGTATACGCATTCTGTGAGACAAAGATAA
This sequence comes from Cibotium barometz, assembly GCF_041138505.1. Lineage (NCBI taxonomy): Eukaryota > Viridiplantae > Streptophyta > Polypodiopsida > Cyatheales > Cibotiaceae > Cibotium > Cibotium barometz. Next base: position 11,872,249 of record NC_141050.1, on the reverse strand, counting down.
AATATTGCTTTATTAGTCTCAAGTTGAGTACATCTCCAAAGTGTTCAAGCATTTCAATATGGAGAGGGAGAAGGCATTGAGTACTCCCTTGCCTCCATATGTGAAACTAAGTCAGAATGATTGCCCAAAGTCTGATGAGGAGAAGGCTGAAATGGCAAAGGTGCCTTATTTGTCTGTTGTTGGGAGTTTGATGTATGCTATGATTGCCACACATCCAGACATTGCTTTTGCAGTGTTTAGCAGATACATGTCAAACCCTAGCAAGAAACATTGGGAGCTAATGAAGATATTTGAATGGTAGAAAGGACATGTGCATTTGTTTTGGAAGTCAAGGAACATGTATAAGTGGTTACACAGATGTGGATTACACAGATGTGGATTATACAGGAGATTTGGACAAGAGAAGGTCCACTTCGTGCTATGTTTTCACATTCACTGGAGGTGCAGTTTCATAGGCGATCTTGGTTACAAGATTGCATTACCATGTCTACTACTGAGGTTAAGTATGTTGCAGTCTCAGAGGCTTGCAAGGAAGCTTTATGGCATGCTCGTCTAGGGAGGAGACTTAGGCATAAGCATTGAGATGCCAGTGCTGTTGGGGTATAAAGTCCATATGGCCCACGGGCGCCCACATAGCATGTATATAGTCACTTCTCAATTCAATATAAACTAACCCATTAACCCTACTTCTCTGTGTGCTTCAGCTCTTGCTTCATCTGTGTGCGCTCCCGCAGCCTATTCGCAGCTCCTACACGCATCCGCAACGCTCCACAATTGGTATCAAAGCTTGGTTCTGAGCTCTCGGCACAAGAGGCATCACCCACGTGACAACAGGCTCTTGGCGGGTGGATAAGGTGAGCTTCATTCAGTCGTCGAGCAGCCGTGTAGGTGAAGGAGTTGAAGCTTTGCAGTGTGGGCTTTGCTTTGCTTAGTAGAGAGAGCAGCAGAGCTCTTGTGAGTGTATCCAACACACACACACAATCGGCGGGCAGCAGCGTGAGAGAAACGCTCAGCTATCAACGCTTCATCCTTCAGCGTGAGAGAAAGCGTGAAGAGAGAGAGAGAGAGAGAGAGGCTCTGCACCTGCTCTTTTTCATCTCTTAGAGCAAGTGGGAGAGAGAGAGAGAGAGAGAGAGAGAGAGAGCTCCGCGGCAGCTTTCTTGCTTAATTAATTTTTTAATTAAAATTAATTACTAAGGCTGTAAAAGGCCTGTCCCCCCATGCCCCCATTCCAGCAATAATTCTTCTCACATCCGGCACTACGAAGGAGGTATTTCTCAGCAATTTCGAGGGAGAAATTCGAGGACGAGATCTACTACGCAGAGACTGCACTTTCGCCTACGCCCACGCCAACGAGCATGCCATCGGCGGAGGTGATTCTGTGTCACGTAGGCTGTAACGCCTGTGACCGACGGCAGACCGGATGGCCAAGGACATGGCCATCCGGGGTTCAGTGGGAGAGGACACCCATGCGGAGTCATGGGCGACCAGGCTAGTGTGGACGACAGGCCACACACTATATAGCCTGGGGGATGAGGGGCAATCCTCATTCTTCCTCTATGGCTGGGTGGTGAACCGCGCGTTACCGGGGGACCGGAGCCCACTCAATGGTTTTCAACCATTCAAAATCTCATCCTTATCTCCACAATGGAGTGTGTGGAGGGAGGCGACCAGAATTGAAAGGAAGAACTCTCTCTCTCTCTCTCTCTCTCTCTCTCTCCGCGTCACACACAACAAGCGAATTGCAGGTAAGCATTTCGTTTTTTTCTGCTTTGAAGCTTGTCTGCGAAAAATGGTGTAGAGACTGTAACGTGAGTGCCGCTGGAGCCTACGTTGTGCAGAGGGGGGGGGGGGGGGGGGCAAAGACCTCCCGTAATATGTCCGTGCGATAGGGCGACCAACCACGCAGCCCTCAGGAGGCCAGGCCCAACCAGGCCAGCGCGGCCAGCCAACCAGTGCAGCAGGCGGCCACCAGAGCAGCCGGCGGCCAGCCACAGGCAGCCAACCAAAAAAAAAATATTTATTTTTTTCATGTTTTAATTATTCATTTTTAATAAAATTAAAAATGAAAGTAAATTCAAACGGATCCTCTCTCTCGGCTGGGGAGGGATAATCCCGGTAAGGAATAATCCGAGTGTTTCAGGCACAGCCTCCAAAGCAAATTAATTTTTGTTATGAGTTGCAGGCATTTTTTCTCTCTCGGATCGGAGCATCCCGGAGTAGCGACGCTTGTAGAGGCTCGCAGCGCAACACAAATCGACAAGCGACCATAAGGGGGGTGACTATTCTCTCTCCACCACAGCTCATTTTATTAGCGTTTTTGTAATTTTCGAGTTCTCGCATTGTTTTTTTGTGCAAGAATTAAAGATGTCTGCTAGGCGTAGTGTGTCCCCACCGCCTTCTACTACTCTCGGGTTTTCAGGTCTCTTGTCCTTGGTCGCGGGTTTGACCCTGACCGAATTGTCAGGCCGTACATGCTCGGCCGTTGTCCGGTCAAGAGTGCGCTCGTCGATTACGGCCAGCGCCCTCCTCGTCTATTGACCCCGCCTTAGGACCCAGCGAGCCCGCAACGGCCGCATTAGCAGATGACCCCTTTCTGGCCGATGAGCCAGATGACATGAATACTGACGTCGCCGAGGGGACCGAGGAGGACCTCTTGGAGTATGACGACGATGATTATGACCTATTGGACCCTGCCGCCGACGTCCTGACAGAGACGGAGCTCTCTAGTGGACTTTTTAAATATCTTAATGCCAAACTGAACAATATGGGTAAAGTCCAGGCTGATTTAGTCACGATGCTACAGAGCATCTCCACACGGTTATATGCACTGACAGCCGCCTCGGCTAGTCCTCCGACTCCTCGTGGTAGCCGAGCTCCTGCGGCACGGGTGAGCGTAGCCTCGCCAGTGGTTGCAGGAGTACAGGTCGATGCGCTTGCGGTGCCGTCCGTAGTGACAGCTTCGTCGTTATTAAAAGACTTAAAGCCGCCAAGTTTTGGTGGCGAGGAGAAGGAGAGAAACAAGGGCTCAGTCAATATGTTTCTAGCAAAGTGGTCAGATTTGCACACGCTGCGACAGCAGCCTAGCCGTATATAGCCTGTAGAGGCTAGCCTCTCATTAACCGGCAAAGCGTACAAGTGGTGGATGAGTTTGACAACTCGTCCTGCCACTTGGACGGAGTTTGAAATGATGTTTCGAAAAGAGTTTTTGCCTGTTAATGAGGCAGAGAGAAGCTGGGAGTTATGGGACAAGTGCTCGATGGAGAACAAATCCCTAACTCAGTACATCTCAGACTATAGGGAGATAATACTCAAGCTAAAGGGAATCGATGCATTCCAGACATTGCAAGGCTTTAAAAGAGGCCTCAAAGATGATTACCTTGAGTACGTAGAGCCCTTACAGCCTAAAGACTTAGCAAAGGCAATTAAGTATGCGCAGATATTTGATGACATCAAGCGCCGTAGTGCGCGTGGTGGTTCGAGCAAGGCCGAGGGTAGTGCAAGGAGGAGGTCAGGACTTAAAAGAAAAGGATTCCGCAGTGATAAACAAGGGGATAGGACGGACCAGGGAGGACAGGGTGGTCATTGGTCTAAAAAACCGCGACCATCCAAGAAGAAAAGAGACATCGAAATCCAAAAGAAAGAGCAGTATATTAAAGCGCGAAAGGAAAATCGCTGCTTTAATTGCAATGATGTAGGGCACACGAAGGCTGAGTGTCCAAAGCCTAAAGCCAGCACGAGTGGCAACGAGCCCAAAAAAGATGGTAAATCTTCTAGGCAGTTGCATACAGTGCAGAGACTCCCTCTCAGTTCCGCAGAGTTCAGAGAGGTGACAGTGTCATTGTGATGAGCATCACGCTTGTTCAGTGACACCAGCGATGTGGCAGCCTACTGTAGGTCCGCATGACATGGTGCGCATGTATGGCACCATAGGTGGCCGTAGAGTCACAGTTTTTATTGATGATGGAGCTAGCCACAACTTCTTGAACTACTCGTTAGTCAAGAAGTTGGGGTTGACTGAGACCCGGAGTGATCATGAGTATACTGTTGGCCTAGCCAACGGATATGACAAAACGGTATGGAATACCGTAGTGTTGGGGGTTATCTATGCAGGACTACGAGGCTCCGCTTGACTTTCAGGTCATGCACTTAGCCAGAGCAGACGTATATCTAGGCAGGGAGTGGCTGTATGGCTTGGGCCCTAGTCTAGCTCGGAATTACTTACATAATACGCTATGTTTTGAGCATGGAGGTAGAGTCATTACCCTGCAGGGCGACCGTACTGTCCCTACCACACCACTTATTTCCTCCATGGAGCTGTGTACAGCGGTCCGCAGAGACCAGATAGCAGAGGTATATGCTTGTTACCCTCTTTTAAATTCTGTTTCCGTAGATGAAACTGTAAATGATGTTTGCGTAGACAAACAAGGAAAACAAAATAGCCTTGGACGAGACCCACTGTTTGAAAACCCTGTTTGGCATGCATGCGATTCAAACAAGAAAAAATCCAAGGTGAAAGAGACATTAAAGAAAAAGTACGTAGATACTTTAATGAATTTATTAGAGGAATTTCAAGATGTTTTTCCTGATGATTTACCAGATGGTTTACCACCATCTAGAGAAGTAGACCATGGCATCGAAGTTATGCCAGGATCAAAACCTATAAGCAAACCTGCTTATAGGCCACTCCGAGGCACAGGAGATGGAAAAACAATTGACGGAATATTTGAACAAAGGCTTTATTTGGCCTAGTTCAAGTCCGTGGGCATCGCCTATTCTTATGGTAAAGAAGAAAGACGGATCTATGCGGATGTGCATAGACTATAGGGCTCTTAATCAGATAACGATTAAGAACAAGTATCCAATGCCACGCATGGATGAGTTGTTTGATCAACTCTATGGATCGAGATACTTTACAAAAATAGACCTGAGATCGGGATATCATCAGGTTAGAATTAAACAAGAAGATGTTGCGAAGACAGCATTTAGGACCCGTTTCAGGCATTTTGAGTTTTTGGTTATGCCATTTGGGCTAACCAATGCTCCAGCGACGTTTATGACGCTGATGGACAGTATTTTACGTCCATATCTGGGAAAATTCGAAGTAGTTTTCCTAGATGATATTCTTGTGTACAGTAAGACACAGAAAGAACACAGAGTATTTGCGTCTAGTGTTCGAGTTGTTTTGCGAGAGCACAAACTATTTGCAAAGAAGAGCAAATGTGAATTTTTTGAAACAGAAATTCACTACCTTGGCCATATTATATCCGCCGATGGTACGCGGATGGAGCCAGAAAAAGTAGAGGCTATTCTTAAATGGCCAGCGCCGAAGAATCTCGAGGAATTGCAGAGTTTTCTTGGCATGTCGGGGTTCTAAGGACAGTATGTGAAGGACTACGTGAAGATCGCAGTCCCGTTGACTGACCAGTTTACGGTCAAAAACTAAAAACATTAGTTGGGGGGAAGCCCAATAGAAGAGCTTTGATAAGCTCAAGGTGACCGTAGCAGTTGCACCTGTTTTGACTATTGTCGATCCAAATGAGCCGTTTGTTTTGGAAACAGATGCTAGTAATGAGGCCATTGGGGCCGTACTTATGCAAAGGGGACGCCCAATTGCATTTGAGAGTAAAAAGTTAGATCGTACGCAGCGTAACTACTCGGCTTATGAGCAAGAGTTACTAGCGATAGTTCATGCACTGAAAAAGTGGAGACACTATTTATATGGTGCTACTTTTGAGGTCCGGACGGACCATGAAAGTCTGAAATGGCTTTCAAGTCAAAATGAACTGAAGGGAAGAAAAGCTCGGTGGGCGGAGATTCTACAGGAGTTTGACCTTCATATACGTTACCAGAAAGGTAAGTATAACGTGGTGGCAGATGCACTTAGTCGCATGCCACAGATTAATTGACTTAGTTTCACAGTCTTCAAGAATGATTTCTTGGAGTCACTACGTGGTTTATGTGAGAATGATCCATCTTTTACAGAGGTCTGGCGCGCTGTACGTGTACGCACTTCTTCACAGACGCGACCACCTCCCTTGTTGGCACGTATTGCTAGTCCGGAGAGATTGACCGAAGGTGCAACGAGAAGGGAAGCGAGAGTTAGTCTGGAGAGACTAGCCGTGTCTTCTCTGGGTATAGTTTGGAGCCGGAGAGCTCTGACGTAGGCCCTTCATCACCTTTGACTGCCACGGCTTCAAAGGGGAGTGATAAACTTCGTCGAAGGGAGAAATATGCTAATTATTCCATTGACGACGGGTACTTACTCTACAAGGGTAGAGTATGTGTACCAATTATTGGTGACTTTCGGGCCCAAATTCTTAAAGAAAGTCATGATAGTCCAAGTGCGGGTCATCCTGGGATTCAAAAGACCTATGCACTAGTAAAAAGACAGTTTTATTGGCCTAGTTTGTTTAAGGATGTCCAAACTTATGTGCTGAAATGCAATAAGTGCCAGGTCAATAAACATGAACGTCTTAAGGTTGGAGGACTACTCCATCCGCTGGAGATTCCTCAAGGGAAATGGGAAAGCATTTCCATAGATTTCATTACCGGTTTACCCAAGACGAGTCGGAGAATGACTCGGTGTGGGTGGTAGTGGACAGGTTAACTAAAATGGCACTAAAAATTACAATAAGAAAGAAAAAATAACAAATAATTAACTAGAGATTACTCTGATACCATTGTTAAAACCCTAAGATCTCTCTAGATAATTGTTATGCACATAAACATGCATAAATCAGGCATAAACTCATCCACCTGACCACCCCCGACCCTAAGGGATGCACGCACTCCAAGAGGGTCAAAGAGGATGAATTGATGGAAATGAACCTTGGAAGTTTTAATGATCCCAAGATGGTCCAGGTCAGCTGGACATTGCATTCCGAGAAGAAGTGCAGGTGTTGCTCACTTTCTTCAAATATGTGTTTGCATGGAGCTACACTGAGATGAAAGGGATTAATCCCAGCTTCTACCAACACCAGATCAATCTAAAGGAAGATGCCATCCCTATTCTCGGCAACAAAGATACCGGATGAACCCAAGCTATACCAAAAGGGTGAAGTAAGAAATAGACAAGCTACTACAAGTCAGATTCATATATTTGATCAATTGAGCAACATGGTTGTCCCCAATCGTCATTGTGCCCAAGAAAAACCAAAATTTGAGGATCGGTGTTGTATAGATTATCGAAAGCTCAATGCCGCAAACCATCTCAAATCCTTTTCCTTGCCATTCACGAATTCCATGCTTGATGCGGTAGCAGGCCATGAGATGTATTTATTCCTAGATGGGGATATAATCAAGTTAAAATGGCCTCGGAAGATTTAAAAAAAACAATTTTCATTACGAAATGGAAAGCCTTTACACAAATATCATGATCTTTGGCCTCAAGAATGCTCCAGCTACATTTTAGCAAATGGTCCAGAAAATTTTTGTTGATTTTTTGACCACCTTCATGTGGGTATTCATTGATGACTTTAGTGTTTTTGGAAACCATCTCAACATTTGACGCACCTACAGCTATGCTTAGCCAAATGCAGACTCCTCAGATTAAGCCTGAATCCAGTCAAATGTACCTTTGTTGTGTTGTCCAGCAGAATACTATTAGGCCACATCATTTCCAAAGAAGGAATAGCACTTGACCCAACCAAGGTCAAGGTGATCTAGAAAGCCCCAACTCCAACCAATGCGAAAGAGCTGAGAAGATTTTTGGGACAAGTCAGATGGCATAGCCAAATGCTCAGATACCTCGCCAATGTAGCAGTCTCCTTAAACCAAAAGATGGCGTAGATCAAAACACCTCTGACCAAGCAGTTGAGGTAGGCAAAATTCAAATGGACAATGTAATGCGACATCGCGTTCCGACATCTCAAGCTCATGATGTCAGAAGCTCCTATTGTCCAACCCCCAAACTCGGAACTGCCCTTTCACGTCTTTGTGGATGTCTTTGAGGTGGCAATTGGTAGTGTTCTAATGCAAGAGGCCAAGAAGAACTTGTTCCAACCTATTTACTATGCCAGTCGAAAGCTCTCTAATGCTAAGCGGAACTACTCAACCACACACAAAGAAGCCCTTGGCATGATCTACTCAGTCACCAAGTTTTGACATTACTTATTGGGTAATGAATTTACTTTTCATGACCTTGTTGTATTTGGTGGATAGGCACAATTTGAGTTCACAATAGTGCACACCCCAGGTGCCAATCATACAAGAATTTGAGTTCACCAACCATTATGAGCTGCCAATGCACAAATGCTACGAATGGTAGTCATACGACAAGTGGGAGCAAAGGTCTTATCAAAATCAATGCCCTTTTCTTGAGCATAACCCTTTGCAACAAGTCTAGCCTTATAGCGATCAACACTGCCATTTGGCTTTCGTTTCAACTTAAGAACCCACTTACATCCAATGGCCTTTTTACCACCAATAGGAAAAATCACACAAAGACCATGTACCATTCTTCATTATAGCATCATATTCACTTTGCATTGCAGCCAACCAATTTTTTGATTTTTGTGCCTCATTAAATGAAAGAGGTTCTTCCTCTTCACACAAACTAGACACAGTCAAAGCATAACAATCTGATGCATAAGAGGCATGCTGAAAACCTGAACGAGTATGACTAGACATAGGTGCATCAATTTTACTATCACGCAAGGTTTGCACCAGCCATTTAGGCATACCTCTAGCCTGCTCATTTTCAGCCCTATCCTTATAAATTACATCCTGCCTGTAAATCTGCATCAGAAATAGGCTGATGTATGATGTCGTTTGAAATTTGCATGGGTTGAATATTTGCCTCATTAGGACTTAACATTTGAATTTCCACCTGTAAATAGAGGCAATAATGTATCAAATACGTCCCGTGAGCTCACACCTGTCTCTTTGGTACATGATAACAAAGGCTGCACAGCATCTTCCACAAAAACAACATCTCGACTAATCAAGATACGCTTTGACTACAGATGATACAATCTGTAACCCTTGCTCTCAGCACTGTAACCAACAAAAATGCATTTGACAGCCTTATCATCCAATTTTCTGCGTTGTTACACAGACACTAAAGCATAGGCCAAGTAACCAAAGACACGCAAGTGACCAATAGAAGGCTTCCTGCCATGCCAAGCTTCGTATGGAGTAATAGACTGCAAGGCCTTAGTGGGACACCTGTTGAGTACATATGCTGAGTACATATGCAACACACATGATAGCCTCAAGCCAAAACGCATGTGGCAAAGCTTGGCTCTTGACCATACATTGTGCCATCTCCATAAGTGACTTGTTTTTCCTCTCAGCAACACCATTTTGCTGAGGGGTATACGGCACTGTACATTGGTGTTTTATCCTACGACTAGCCAGAAATGCATCAAACTCTTTGGACATGTACTCCCCCCCTCGATCAGAACGGAGGGTACCCACATTACAATTGGATACATTTTCAACCATAAGCAAAAACTGTTTGAAGCACAAAAGCACTTCGGACTTTGCCTTCAATGGATATATCCATGTATGCCTTGAGTAATCATCAATGAAAGTCACGAAGTACAAGTGTTTACCAAATGACGGAGTTTGCATAGACCCACATATATCACTATGTACAAGTTGCAATTTGCGAGTGGCCCGCACAGAACCATCTTTTGGAAACGCAGAACGCTGCATTTTGCCCAAAATACAGCCTTCACAAACATGTTTCAACGGTGCCTCAAGAGGGGGCAATGAAGCAAGCATATCAAATTTCTGCAAACGTAGCAAACTAGCAAAGTTCAGATGACCAAAACGAGCATGCCATAGTTTTGCATCTGAAACTGCCTTTTCATCAGAAACTGCAGTTGCTGAATCTTCCACACACTTGTCATAAGAATTGAGCCTATACAGCCCACGAAACAAGGTGCCAGATACAATAATCGTATCACCAGAAGTCAAATCATGAATAGTACATCTGTCATCCACAAATTTGATTACAAGTCTAAGTCTAGCAAGCGCAGAGACAGACAATAGATTCTTCTTTATCCGTGGCACATACAAAGCATCTGAAAGTGTGAAAGCGCTGTCATTTGCAACAGTAAAGCATAATTTTACCACCCAATGCCCTTCACTGGGTAAGAAGCATTATTGGCACATGTGACTGTATTCCCATTAGGGACAGCCTCAAGACAAGTGAACATATCACGATGCGAGGTAATGTGCTTTGTAGCACCACTGTCAAAATACCAAACATCAGAGTCAACAGAAACTGCCAAACATGCGTCATGTACAGATGGGTCATACTGGCAATACACGCTAAATGCCCATTCTGTATCCTGCACAACATTTGCAGAATCTACATTTGTAGAAGCATCTGCTATTGTGGCTGCATTTCTCTTTCTTCTTTGCCTCTTTAGCCTTTAGCTTAGGGCAATTCTTAATGACATGATCAGTTGCCTTACAATAGTTGCACCTCATTTTTTTCTTGCCTTTATCAAGAGTCTTCTCAAACCTATTGTTGCTACCTGTGGAAGGAGAAGAAGTTGCAGACCTACTAATAGGAGAAGAAACAGTGGAAGGAGCTGCCTTACCACTTCTTCTCTGCTGGGCAGCAACAAATGCCTGATCAATTGCACGCTGCCTAGCCCTGTTTTGCCTGGACTGCGCTTCTTACAAGAGCTTGTTGACTAAATTATCATACTTGACAACATCAGGTCTGTCCTCAGTAACAAGTCTCCACGTGGAAGCAAAAGTCTGATATGACTCAGGTAAAGCATCAAGAACAGCATGCACAAGAGAATGATCAGGAATAATCTCACTTGCAGAAATCAACTGCTCCTTTAAGATCTTTAATCTTAGTAAGAAAAACATTCATTTCATCTTCTTTCTGCATAATCTTCGATTCTAGCTCTTTACGTAGGTAAGAGATTTTTGCCTCGTTACGATCTGCATACAAATCAACTAGAATATCCCAAGCCTGGTTTGCTGTTTTAGCTGAACGAATATGTGGGGTGATGTTACGTTTGACAGAAAGTGCAATCAAGGCATGAGCCTGCACATCTTTACCATCCCAACGAGCTTGTTCAGCAGTGGGTAAAACAGCAGCAACAGTAGAGCTGCTAGAACCTGCAACATCCTCAACAGATCCTACATCCACAGAACCTGGACGTACATCCATACCCTGCACAATGTTCAACACTCCTTTTGCAACCAAAACATGCTGCATCATGTATGCCCAAAGTGGGTAGTTGCTGTCTCCATCCAATTTGTCATCATCAGCAGAGACAACATGCGAAATACATCATTGCTGTTATCAGCCATGGCCACTGATTGAAACTGATGTAAAAGCTACCTGTAATGAAGCAAAGACTGAATAGAGAACAACTCGTGCTATGTAGCACAGTCCACAATAGAATATGTATGCCTGTTTTGCAAAAAACTGCACTGTCGAAATTTCTGCACAAAATGACGAAAACACCTGTGCAGAACTTGAAATGCAAAAACGGAGCCCGAAACGACTTCAGATGCGATTTCTGAGAACGCAAAGTCCTACGGTTTCTTTTACAGAGAATAGAGACCTGCAAGCGTTCATGAAAGCTCACTTCAATTGGAGAACGTGAGTCGGAGGGTGCCGGCGGCGTAGCCCTGGGAGCCGATGTGCCTGCTCTGATACCAATTGTTGGAATTAGGGTTGCAAGAAAGCACACAAAGCTTGGAGAAGAAGAAGCAAGAATGCACACAACACACAATGTATTAGATTGTGTCAATGTACAAAAGATAAGTTAGCCCTAGAATGATGGACGTATATACAAGCCGAGGGAAAAAACCTCCTAAAAAAAGTGCCCCGGCAGTCCTAAGTGTGTTCACACACATCACTGCCTATATATATGGCAACACCATGTACAGCTCCCGAAAATATTAGTACAAATCCCCCTCCTTTCACCAAAGCTTCTGATGTATATAGTCTGTCTTTTATCCTTAAACGCTTAATTGAGTGTATGCCAGAACCTTCGGAAGCCCCCAAGCGAGAGTTTTTGCAAAATGTAAAGAAACATATTATTGTTGGAAAATCCCATAATCCGGCACATAGGCCTAACATATGGGATTTAAGCCTTTGTTTAAATGGAGCCCATAATGTTGGCTATGCTATTGTATCTGATTCAGGCTTAAGACCAAGTGATGATTAATCAACAAAAATATATTTTGTGTCTTTCGAAGTGTCAATTGTACATTTAAGATTTATTGTTCAATTCTGTTTTTAGTCTATTTTAAGTTGGGTCTTTAAAATCTTTTGAATTATGTTTCTTTTCAAATTTAATATAGAAAGTTACATGAATTCTTTTCAAATTTAGTATTTAAAGTTATATGAATCATGTTCAAAATTTAACATATATCCACTTAGCACTTTCTAGGCCATGATTCCTATACTTAAGTAAATACTTACAATGCAAAAGGCCACTACAGGTGAAAGTGTCTTGATGGTCGATGATGGCTTTAGGGTAAGGATTTCAGAGTCTTCAGCTAAACGAGGTGGGTCATCGAGAATGCGAAGTGTAGGTAGAGGGCCTTTAAAGGGGTGGACAAGACTAACATAAAAGGCATTATGAATCTGCCAAGTGTATGGGATAGCTAAATGAAAAGATTTGGCATTAATATGCTTAGTGACTTTGAAGGGGCCATAATACTTAGGACCGAGCTTGACAATAGGATTGGTCTCTACACTCTTCAAACATCGTTTTTCAATATGAAGCATAACAAAATCTCCCTCTTTAAATTCCATGGCTTTTCCCTTTTTTTTTAGTATGTTTAGCATAAGATTCTTATGCTTTGTGAATGGCTTGTTTTGCTTATTCTAAAACTTGAGTGTGTTGTTGTGCAATTTTATCAACGTGGTACAATGCAAGACAAAGGACTAGGCAAAGAATACGCATAAAAAATCTCAAAGGGTGATTTTCCCATGGAAGAATGAGGAGTGTTATTGTATGCAAATTGAAGGAGATGTATGTATGTATCCCATGTACCAAGTCTATCATGTGTGTAAGCCCTTAAAAGATCTAAAATTATACTATTAGTAGCCTCGGTCTACCTATTGAACTCGAGATGAAATGCAGAGGTGAAATCAATTTGAGCACCCAAATTATTGAATAATGTAACCCAAAAGTCATTACAAACATGAGTGTCTCTATCAGAAATGATCGATCGAGGCATACCATGTGGAACAAAAATATGCTCAAGAAACAAAAGAGTTGCCTACTTAGATGAAATGGTTTTCTTACAAGGGATGAAATCAGCTTGTTTGCTAAATCTATTAATGATGGTCCAAATCATGTTGTGCTGTGCTTGAGTGAGTGGCAAGCCAGTGTGATAAAATCCATAGAAATGTGTTGCCATGGGGAATCAAGAACAACCAAAGGTACTAACAAGCAATATTGCTCACCATGATGATGCTTAATACACTCGCATGTGAAACATTGTGCAACATAGGTGGCTACATCTTTCCTAAGGTGAGGCCAGAAAAATTGAGACTCCACTATGTGAATAGTGGTGGCTATTCCATGGTGTCATACGGTGGTTCATGATATTCTTTGAGAACAATTTCATGAAAAGGGAATGTGACACACAATCGTTTTTCATAAAACAAATATCCATCATGAAAAGAACACAAATCATGAACAAAAGATGCATTACCATAAAATTGAGCATAGATATTAGAAAAATCATTGTCATGAGTATGAGTATCAATCATGGATGCAAAAGTTTCAGAAAGCAGATATCACAGAAATATTATGAATGGAAGGCATGCGACTAAGTGCATCTGTAACTTTATTCTCATGCCCTGGTTTATATTGAATAAGTGGATGAAAACTTTGAATGAATAATGCCCACTTAATATGCCTATCAGTAATCAATGGTTGAGAAAGTGTTGGGGTATAAAGCCCATATGGCCCAGATAGTGGCCGGGCGCCCACATAGCACATGTATATATTCACTTCTCAATTCAATATGAACTAACTCATTAACCCTATCCTGTGTGTGCTCCTGCAGCCTATTCGCAGCTCCTACATGCATCCGCAGCACTCCACAATTGGTATCAGAGCGAGCTCTCGCACTCTCGACTAACCGGCGTGAGAACCAGTGCTTAGCTGGTGGATAAGAAAGGCTGAAATTTCAGCCATAGCAGTCGTTGAGCAGTGTGTAGAGAGGAGGAGAGTGAAGCCTTTGCTATGAGGGCTTTGAGCCTGCAGAGGAGAGAGAGCAGAGAGCTCTTGTGTGAGCTACACACACACACACAGATCAGCATTTTTCAGCCGCCTTCAAAGCGTTCTCAGCCATGAGAGAGAGAGAGAGAGAACCTGCTTCTCTCCAGCATATAGAGCAAGTGGGAGAGAGAGAGAGAGAGAGAGAGAGCTGGTGTATGGTAAGGGAGAAAGAGAGAGAGCTCCACGAATTCCTGCAGACAGGCGACGTGCTTAGCTGGTGGATAAGAAAGGCTGAAATTTCAGCCATAGCAGTCGTTGAGCAGCGTGTAGAGAGGAGGAGAGTGAAGCCTTTGCTATGAGGGCTTTGAGCCGGCAGAGGAGAGAGAGCATAGGCTGTAGCTCTTGCTGTAGAGAGAGAGCAGAGAGCTCTTGTGTGAGCTACACACACACACACACAGATCAACGTTTTTCAGCGGCCTTCAAAGCGTTTTCAGCCATGAGAGAGAGAGAGAGAGAGAGAGAGAGAACCTGCTTCTCTCCAGCATATAGAGCAAGTGGGAGAGAGAGAGAGAGAGAGAGAGAGCTGGTGTATGGTGTAGCTCTTGCTGTAGAGAGAGAGAGAGAGAGAGAGAGAGAGAGAGAGAGCCATGAGAGAGAGAGAAAGAGAGAGCTCCACGAATTCCTGCAGATAGGCGACGTTTTTCTTCAGCTTTCCTGCTTAATTAATTTTTTAATTAAGCTTTAAGAGCCTGCTCCCACGCGCCTACTTCGACAAAAATTTCTTCTCACATCCGGCACTGCGAAAGAGGTATTTTCTCAGCATTCTTCCCACGACAAGCGACTCTATCGACATAGGATGTATGCCCTATGTTTCCTAAATATTCATTCCATTGACCTATTAAAGGTTGTTGGAGCATTTGTATGTGACTGTGGATAGTCATTGGATTGCATCGCATGCTTGTTGACACTGTTGAGGCATTGTCTTGGCATATGCGTAGTTGGTGACGGCCATGCCCAGAGACATGCAGTGACAGTGGTTTCAGTCTATGCGTAGACAGTCGTGCCAATTGACAAGATACTCAGAGTTTGAGCTTGTTTTTTGGGTTTTCCAGAGCCGTTTTACAGGGGAGACTCTGTCGGATTTTTACAAGAGCTCAGTAGTGCTATACGCACGCGGTTCCACTGCTTAACAGCGTTTCTTTTTGGTTTTCAGAGCCAGTTTACAGGGGAAACTCTGTCGGATTTTTCCCAGGGAGGTAGACAGTGAGGTTTGTCATGGCGACATCCTCGCAAGATGCTCTGTTCAACATAAAGAAGCTGGATGATGGCACAAACTTTCCGTTCTGGAAGCAGCAGATCTGGCAAGTGTTGGTGCAAAAGAAGCAGATTAAGCCAATAAAGCTCAAAGGGGACAGACCTGAAGGCATGTCACAGAATGAGTGGGATGAAATGGATGAGTTAGCATGCTCGACAATCATGCTCACATTGGCCGCCGCCGAGAATGTTTACTTCAACATGGCAGAAGAGACGAAGGTATACAGAGTATGGCAGAAGCTATGTGGTTTGTACGAGAAACAGAGTGCTGCGTCTTAGATATACTGGCTCAAGAAGCTTGTGGATTTGAAGATGAAAGAGGGGATGCCGATGTCCAATCATCTCAACGAGTTTCACACGATCTTCAGTCAGTTAACTGTGCAAAACATACAGTTTCGGGATTCCGTGAAAGCTATGTTTTTGCTAATCACATTGCCAGATAGCTGGGATACGTTCAAGACAGCTCTCAGCAACTCTGTTTCGGCGGATGGTCTCACGAGCGCCAATGTTGAAGGTAGTTTGTTGACAGAGGAGGTCAACAAGAAGAACACGGACAAGGGCAAAGGCAATAGCGCTTTGGTGGTCAGAGGGAGGACTGAAAAGAAGGAGAAGAAGGGTTACAGAGGCAAATCACGCAGTAAATCCCGTGACTCAAAGGCTAAAAGTGACATAGAGTGTTACTATTGCGGCGCGGTAAAACGAGTTACATGCGAAGGGATTGTACGAAATGGAAAGCGAAAAAAGGCAAAGGAAAGGCCAGTGATGCAGATGAGAAGAAGAAATCGTCAGTGAAGATCGAACAGTCAATGTGCCAAACAATGATGCTCATGAGGATGTGCATGGTGATGATGCGTGCAATGAGCATGTGCATGGTGATGATGCATGCAATGAGCATGTTCATGGTGACGATGCATGCAAGGCAGCATCTGCAACAAGGAAACATCTACAGAGATCTACCTCACAAGCACGATGGATTCTGCATTTTTGACTGCAAAGGATGGTTATGCGCTGAGTGATTGGATAATCGACTCAGGTGCTTCGCTACATGTACTCTGCACAAAGAGTGTTTTACATCGTACGTGGCCACTAAGGATCTAGTCAGGCTTGGCAATGAGCAAACATGTGAGATTTTACGTGTTGGTGGAGATGTGCAGTTGAAATTCCAGAATGGTTCTTCTTTCATGCTGAAGAATGTGCGACATGTTCCATCGATTACGAAGAAGAGCTTGATTAGCACTGGAGTACTGGATGATGTAGGTTATGTGACAGTGTTCGGCAATAACACGTGGAAGATTTCCAAGGGGTCACTAACAGTTGCACATGGTGTAAAGTCAGGGAATCTTTACATGCTACACATATCCAGTGTTAAGCACAATGTAATCAATGTAACCAAGTAGCCAAGTGTTTCCTTGTGGCATCGCCGGTTAGGACATATGTCCAAGAAGGGAATGGAAATTCTGTCGCGTTCTGGTTATGTGCCTGGTTTTTCGTTTCGAGATTTCGAATTCTGTGAACACTGTGTGTACGGCAAGCAAACACAGGAATTGCATGTGATAAGAGGCAAAAGAAAGGATCAGAGATTGGCACTCGTGCCATAGCGATCTTTGTGGTCCAATGCCTAGCTTGTCGCTAGGGGGAGCCTCTTACTTTCTAACGTTCATTGATGACTATTCTTGCAAGGTATGGGTTTATTTTCTCAAGCACAAAGAAGAGGTCTTGTCACTGTTCAAGACGTTTGTGTCATTTGTGGAGAATCAAAGTGGCAAGAAACTCAAATGCTTACGCACTGATAAAGGAGGAGAGTACACTTCGAAGGCTTTTCAAGACTTTTGCGATGCAAAAGGCATAAAGCGTGAATTGACTGCTCCCTACAATCCTCCACAGAATGGTGTGGCTGAGAGAATGAATCGCACGATTCAGGAGAAAGTCTGCAGTATGCTGTCAAACGCAGAGTTGCCTAATGCATTTTGGGCAGAAGCAGTGGCTACGGCAGTTCATCTTATTAATCGGTCTCCTAGCATAGTTTTACAGAAGGAAGCTGTGGCAGAGATGGTATGGTCAGGCAAGCCGCCTTCATACAAGCATCTCAGAGTCTTTGGTTGTGAGGCTTATAGCCATATTCCCAAGGAATTCAGGAACAAGCTAGAACCAAAGAGCAGGAAATGCATATTTCTTGGCTATGGTGAGTCTAGAGAGATGGGATATAGGCTTTGGGATCCAGAATCCAGAAAGGTCATCCGTAGCAATGATGTGTATTTCAACGAGGCCAAGTTTCATGCTAAACCAGAGAAGACTGAGGAGATAAGAGGGGTTATCTTTCAAGAAGATGGACCAAGTACGTCAAGACAGCAACCTAGAGCTCAAGTTGAGCAAAGAGATGTTAGAGTGGAACAAGAGCCAGTGGTGGAACCACATGTATTGCAAAGATCTGAACGTGTCTCGTATCCACCTGATCGTTACGTTCTATCTCTACATTACATTATGCTGACTGATTGTGGAGAGCCTTCTGTTACAAGGAACCATTGCAGATGTGGCAGATTCGGGTAACTGGCAGTTGGCAAGGCAGTCAGAGATGTAGGCGTTGCATAAGAATCAGACGTGGGATCTAGTTAAGTTGCCAGAGGGCAACAAAGCTGTACCGTGTAAATGGGTCTAGACTCTACAGGTATAAGCTAATGGGCATCCAAAATACAAGGCAAGGTTTGTTGCGAAGGGTTTCAAGCAAGAGCAGGGCATTGACTTCGATGAGGTGTTCTCTTCGGTGGTCAAGATGACGACTCTGCATTGCGTACTTGCTTTGGTTGATAAACAAGATTTGGTGTTACACCAGATGGATGTCAAGACAACGTTCTTGCATGGGGACTTGCATGAGGAGGGTGTACATGCAGCAGCCAGAAGGGTTCATTGAGAAAGGCAAAGAACACATGGTATGCCATTTGAAGAAAAGTCTTTATGAATCGAAACAGGCACCCAGGGAGTGCTACCACAAGTTTCATCCGTTCATGCTTTCTCAAGGTTACAAGAGAAGTGAGATCGATCACTGCCTACTATACACCAAGCGAGCTAAGGATGGTAGCTTGCTGATTCTCATTCTTTATGTGGATGACATGTTAATTGCTGGTAGACAGTTGGTAGAGATCTCAGCACTCAAGTCAAAGATGGCGAAGACTTTTGACATGAAAGACATGGGTGAAGCAAGTCATATACTGGGTATGCGTATCCGCAGAGACAGAGAGAAGCAATTGCTTTACTTGTCTTAATAGGAGTATATTGACAAGGTCTTGCAGCGTTTCAATATGGAGAAGGGAAAGGCATTGCTGACGCCATTGCCGTCATATGTGAAACTTAGCAAGCAAGATTGCCTAGAGTCTGATGAGGCTAAGGCTGAGATGGACAAGCTACCATATGCGTCTGCAGTGGGTAGTTTGATGTATGCAATTATTGCTACACATCCAGACATTGCATTTGCAGTGGGAGTGGTTAGCAAATATATGTCAAACCCTGGCAAGAAACATTGGGATCATGAGGTATCTGAAAGCGACAAAGCACATGTGCATATGCTATGGGAGTCAAGATTTAAGTGTCAAAGGGTACACTGACTCAAATTATGCAGCAGATTTGGATAAGAGAAGGTCCACATCAGGCTACGTCATTACGTTGGACTGGAGGCGCAATGTCATGGTGATCTCGATTGCAAGATTGTGTTACGCAGTCTACAACAGAAGCTGAGTATGTTACAGCATCAGAGGCTTGCAAAGAAGCTATTTAGCTTGGTAGATTGGTAGCAGACTTGGGAATCAAGGAAGAGATGCAAGCTTTGCATTGTGATAGCCAGAGTGCTATATAGTTAGCCAAGGGGGAGAGTATATGTCTAAGGATTCTAATTCATTTTTAGTTGAACATGGGATAAAGCACCAATGCACAGTGCCTTATATACCTCAGAAAAATGATGTAGCTGAGAGGAAGAATAGGTCTTTCATGAAGATGGCACAATGTGTGGTCAAGGGTGAAGCTAAATACCACATGACATTGCACTTTATCACTCCATATGAGGCTTGGCTTGGTAAGAAGCTTTTAGTTTCTCACTTGGATGTGTTTGGTTTCTTGAAAATGCAACATTACATGACGCGGTAAGGCTAGTGAAGACTTTGTGTGATGTGTTAATTGGATGCATTTTTGCTACATTTAACATGAAGAAGAGTTTTATATGACCGAGCTGAATTTAGAAATCCACTTTTGGTCAAGCTGCATTCAAAAATCCACTCGCCAGTTTCCAAAATGCGGTTTCAGAACATGTGAATATCTTTGGAAGAAACACTCGCAACAATCATGTATAAACATGGGCGCAGGTGCATGCACAAAATCCTCCAGAGCACACTCTCGAGTGTATGGGTGCCGGATTTGTGAATTCAGGTGCGAGTATCAATTTGGATTTCTAGAAAGGTATTTGCTACGGCACCCAATTTGCAAATTTTGCATACGCATTTGATTGATTGGGATTTGCAAATCCTAAAGCGTGCATCATTCCAAGTGACTCCTTTCTGCTTCCCCTTCTTATCCGAGGTCGGTTTGTGCGCCACCTCCGGAGACTTGGGTTGCATGGATCTGGTCCCTGCCATAGGCTGATGATTCGATGGCTTATGTGGTCGGCCGAGGTATTGCTTGCTCATCTAGAGCTTGGATTTCCACCGCGTTTACTATACGGGTTGACCAGGTGGAAGATTGGGCTCCCTCTATTTATGCTTTCTCCATATTTCACACTTCGACTTTCGGTGGCCTTGGGCATGGCAATAAAAGCATGTGAAGACATGCCTTCGGACGTCGGCCACGTCCCTGCTGGGAGGAAAGTTTCCACATGGGTGGAATTAGGGTCTGTGGTACTGGTCTAGTGGAGCCATTGGCTGGCTGGATTGGATTGCGAGCGACGACCACCACAAGAGGTCGGGTTACCAGTTGTGGAGGAGCTCTCCTGCCATTGTAGCAGCAGGCTTCAGTTGTATGTGTAGCACTTCTATAGATGGCACACCAAAGTTCATTCAAGACGCATTCTTCAGCTCCATGTCCATAATTGCAACACTTCACATACCAAGTCTCTAATCGAACAGTAGAAGTGGGCTTCGCACCTTCACTGGCCAACTATGCCATGGCTACAACTGTTTTCTTGGTTGTCTTCCTTGCCTTCTTGCTCTTGGACCTAGCCTTTTGATCTGCCTCCTCCTCCTCCGATTCCTCACTGCGACTATGAAATCATCAGAATCATCCTCCTTGTCCGAAGATCCGGATTAGGACTTCTTGGAATTCCTTTTGCTCTTGGACTTTTCCTTGCTTTTGATAGGGCCTACCAACACCCGCCGCTCTGCTATGAGAGCTGAGTCTACAAGCTACTCCATGTGGTGATGGTAGTCAGGTTGGCACCAACAATGGAGCATTTGAGTTGCTTGCTCAGGCCCTTCATGAAATAAGAATTGAGAATTTCCTCCGTGGGCCGATTAGCTGCATCTAGCCTGCGGAGAAGTTTCTGAAACTTTGTAGCATAATCTTCCAAGTGCTATCATTCTCTTCTGGTTCATTTTGCGCACAGCTTATCTAGCACATGTATGGATGTCTTGTCTTCTTTGAAGTGTTGAAGGAATGCATCACGGATGGCATCATAATTGGAGAAATGGACATACTCATACTGAGCAACCCAAAGAGGGGTAGTCTTCTGGAGTGTGGGAACAAAGGAAGCCTTTTTGAGGTGTTGGTCCACCAGGCCAGGTACATTGACACGCCAAGCGGTATCAAACATCAAGATGTGAGCATCAGCATCATCCGAGGATTTTCCAAAAAAATTGGGATACTTTACAGTGACAGCTAGTCTCGCTGCATCATATGTTGTGGTAGCAGAGGGGACGAGGCTACGGGGGTGGTGGTGGTGAAGGTGCTATGAATAGTGGTGGTGAGGTCGGGGTATTAGGAGTAAGTGGTTCTTCTTTTGAGTGGGATGCAGGTTGTTCTAGTTCCAGATTCAGCGGGTTGGTCTTCAGGGTTGGCAAACATTAGGTAAAATATGGACTCTCATTTTTGCCCCTTAAGGATTTCCACACCTCCTCTCTCTAGAAAAAAACCTATTTGTAGATGTATTTTTGTAAATTTACCTTAAAATTTTAAATTAAAAAATCCCTTCATTTGAACTCACGTGGTATACTTACATATTTTTATCTAAACCCCCTAAGATACACACACAGACACATGTTACAGACATGTAGAATGACTCTCTCTCTCTCTCTCTCTCTCTCTCTCTCTCTCTCTCTCTTAGACTTGTCTGAGAGAGAGAGAGAGAGAGAGAGAGAGAGAGAGAGAGATTGTCATTCTACATGTTTGCAATGTGTGTGTCTGTGTATGTGTGTGTGTGTGTGTGTGTGTGTGTGTGAGAGAGAGAGAGAGAGAGAGAGAGAGAGAGATGCCCTGGTTGATACATTCAGAGTTTTAAACCCATTCAGAGTTTTAAACCTTCTCTTAGCTTCCTCTCCACAAAAAAAGGAAAAAAAGAAGGAAAAATATGAAGCTTTTCTAGCCTTAATCATAACAGACCTTTCTCTTTGCAACATTTAATGGTGTCATCCAAGATGTCTTCCAAGGTGTGTTTGTATTGGAAGCGGAGGTTCTTGAGCTTGGAGGAGTCAAAGTAGTACACCACAGGCTCTCCAAGGAAGGCTAGGCTAATGAAAAAAATCGGGGAAGAAGATAAATAGAATTAGAAGCAGGATTGAAAATAATGGGAAAAAGATGTGCAAAAAATGGAAAGAAGCTTGTTCTCTGTGGGGATTTTGAACTCCGGGTGACGGGAAGAGATGAGCTGTGCAATGTGTCCAATGGAGGCATCTTCTGCAGAGCAGATGTGGCGACCTTTTGCTGCGGGAGTTTCATAAAGAAAGATGAAGGCGCTCACCACATCTTCTATGTGGACATATGACATGCGCTTTTGGAAAGGCAACATGACTAGATCCCCTGCACATGTGGCATATTATCTTATGTGATGAAGGCATCCCATTGAATTATTCTATCTCATCTTGCTTATGTTATAGCTTAGATTTGATCTCATTGGTTCACCTGTTATCAAAGCTAGACAAGTCTTGACACTATTGGGGATCCTTGAAATCAAGAAAGGCCCGCTCACAAGAGTCGGGTTGATGATAACCAGGTCCAAATCGTGTTGCTGTGCAAACTCAGTAGCAACTTTTTCTCCAAGGGTCTTACCTCAAGATATGGCTGGAACATGCAGCAAGCATAACAACATCCATTTGACAGTTTACACACATATCCTTCATTGTAGCAACTTAGAACAATTCTTGACACAAATGCCCTTAAAAGTTCATGGGGATGCATAAGTTATTAGTGGAAAACTCACCCAACCAAACACATTGTGGTTCTTGCAAAATTCCAC
This sequence comes from Cibotium barometz, assembly GCF_041138505.1. Classification (NCBI taxonomy): domain Eukaryota; kingdom Viridiplantae; phylum Streptophyta; class Polypodiopsida; order Cyatheales; family Cibotiaceae; genus Cibotium; species Cibotium barometz. The sequence goes on along the minus strand of NC_141050.1, from coordinate 11,849,344 downwards.
ATCAGTCCAGCAAGACTCATCATAGACTTGGCCTCCCACCTTCTCTCCTGAGAACTTGATAGCTGCCGCAGAAGAGGCATGGACCACACGCCTAACCGAGGGAGATTTGATGCAAGATTTGAGCACATTTAGAGTGCCTTGGACCGCAAGATCAATAGCATCTCTCTGCCAATCAGAGTGGAAACAACAATGTAGTTAATTAAATGCACAAGCCAATCATGAGTTGGGCCTCTCGAGCTGAGGGCGCGAGCATGAACCCCCACCCCCGAACAAGCCTGATTTTCGTGCCCATCTCTCACAAAAAAAAGGAGGGGGGATTTTTCATGGCGCATGCCCAGTGACCACGCACCTCATGGGTCGTACGAGTCGAGTGTGTGTGTGATATATGTAGCAAGATTTGTGTTGTTATAAATGGCAGCTTACCATGCCAATGCCTTAATTAATTGATTGATTAGAGATTTGCATGTTATTGAGACCTGAGGATCCTCCACAATGAAGTTTGTTGGACAAGCGAGGTGGAAGACTCCATCGCAGCCGTGGGCGGGAGCATCGAAGTCACCTTCCACGAGGAGATTGGCTTTCACAATCTCCAGGTGTTGAGCTAAAGAGGGAGGAAGGCCAAGGATGGTGGGGCGCTTATCCTCTGTAAGAATATATATGCAGGAGGCACACAAACACAATGAATCATTATCAATGATCTGGGTTTTCCCTCCTCCATCTCACTGCAGCAAACTCCATGCTCATTTCTCAACAACAGCAGACATGAATATACCTGGGTCCATGACTGCTGCTCTCACCCTGTATCCCCTCTCCAGGAGACGTGAGACCAGCCACGAGCCGATATGGCCTGTGGCTCCCGTCACCAAGACTGTGCTCTCATGAGCTGATGATGGTAGTGTTGCCATGGCAAGAGTGGTTAGCAGGAGGCACTTCACTACCAGGAGTGTGATAGTAGCAGCGAGCGGGAGAGACCATGAGTTTGGGAGGCCGTTTTCTCATACACCAGTGTCCTCCAAAGTCGGAAAATCACCAGTGTCCGCCCCTAGTGTCTAAGAGGCACGGTGCATTTAAGAGGGGGTTCAAGTGGGGATTGACGACTAAGGGGCCCGATTTTGGACGGGGACGATCCGGGCCGTCAGATCCTCGAAAGTAAACTAGGGCCCCAAAGTAAACTAGGGATGCCCCGCATAACAAAAGCATATATTACTATGGGCCAGATACACTAGCTAGTAGAAATTATAGCCTAATTGTAAGACTATGGCCTCCCTAGCGGCACGTCCTGGGTTCAAATCCTTTCTTTTGCATTTTGAGACTTAAGCAAAAAAAATTCTAATTCCAAACTCGGGAACTGGAGTAAACTAGTCAGTATGGCAAGCCTGACTTTACTACGGGGTGGCTCAATTTAACTTGGGGCCGTAGATCTTTTGTAAACTAGAGGAGGCAAAGCACGACATCTCAAAAAAAAATTGGCCTGTGAAGTAAACTAGGATCCCTAGTTTACTTCACACGCCGAGTGTGCGGACATCACAAAAAAAACTCGGCCTCTTTTTCGGCCCTAGTTTCCTTTTGGCGATCCAATGGCCCAAATCGCCCCCACCCAAAATCCGTCCCCTTAGCCGTAGATCCCACGTCCTTTTCCCTTGTGTCCATAGACTCTGCCTGGCCCTCAAACTACTACAAACTTGAAGGGATATCACCTCACAGGCTCTCTACTGCCAACAGTTACAAGCCCACAGCTAACTCCGAATGACTTTCCTCTCGAGGATGACTAACTTTGACCTAGCTAAAGTAGAATCTCTCTTTTCTGAGTCAACTAGCACTTCTAGTTGCTCACACCACACAAAATCCCATCACAATGGATACTCAACTGACAACACCTGAATCACTGCTGCCACACAGAAAGCACTCAGAACACAAAACCTGCCTATTGCTAATAGCTGATAGCTCTGACTGTCAGATGAGGCTTGGAAACACTTCTTACACACTTAGACAAGTCAACTCATGATCCTCTTACTCCCCGATGATGGTTCTGATGTTTTGCTTACACAGAACTAACTCTATATACTTTCTCTTTTAATTCTAACTCAGAATCAGTTCTGACACAAAAGACACTTGATTTGCCCTCTCAGAGATCCCTCCTCCATCATCTCACTCAACTGAACACAAATAAAGCATCAAGGCACAAAAACTCACCAAACTACAAAAAACACAAGCTCAAAACACTCTACCCTTCATTTAAACCAAACAAACAATCTGAACAAGCCTGAGACCTTGGTCTTCAAAGAAAATTCAAGAAAGTACAAGAAACTTTTAGGATCTCCACAAATAGCCCCGCAACTTCAAACTTCATATCATAATTATCTTCATCCTCTACTACTAGCTTTCAACTAACAAATAGGTGTAGTCAAAGAAGTTATAATCTGGATCATGTTTGTAACAGAGGTTTTTCTTAGAGAATCCAGGAAACACCTTGGCTCAACATAGATGGTGTGGCATTTTTCACATGGGATGGGTCTTCCTTGTTTCAGTGTCCTACACTCTTGAGCCTTTACAACTGTGTTTTCTCGAGGATGTAGACTATGCCGACTCAGATTCAGATGACCATGATGATGTATCATGCACACATACACATGATGATATTGATTTATCGCACGAACATACACTGATGATATTGATGTATGGTACACACATACAAATGATGATTGATACGCATGCACATGATGCCACTGACACATATGCACATGATGATGATGCATGTGATAGTGATAGCAAGAGTGATGTGTGTGAGTTAGATCATGTGGGCATGATCTCGATGGGAGGGATGGCAATGAACATTCTGAGCATTATGACTGATGATACGCCTATGTCTACCTACTTTCCAGTCGATCATAGTGATGCATTAGGAGATATGGATACATTAGACTATCATGTGGATCAGTTTTTTATTAGTGATGCATCCATTAGCATGCTTGAGATTGGGGATGATGATACTTTACATGTTGATGAGCATACGATAGTGCATGAGGAGCATAGACCTGAGTTCCTAGTGCTAGATGAGTCAAGCTACTCTTTTAGGGCTTCTATTCACGGGGATATCTATGATTCTATCTCTACTCCTAGTTCTCATAGCATACCTGGTAGCATTCACTTAGGTTTAGTGCATATGTTTGGGTAGTCAGGCACTACACACGTGAGCATAGCCATGATTTTGTTGAGGTGAGACCTCATAGGAGAAAGGATTATGCATATGGATCTAGAGAGATTTTCATTTGATCTAGATATGTACCTAGATCCATTTTTATTGGAGATAGATCTATCTTGGGATCTAGGCCATATAGGGGCATTATGGATTGGTATATATCATTCTTATAGGGGTGACCTTAGTGATCTTGGATATTCTGAGGTTTATAAGGGTGCATTCACGGCATTAGGAACATGTGTGGGGACCTAAGAACATGTGTGGCCTAGTATGATTGTGAACATGCATCCAAGATATGAACATGTGTGGTTGGATACCTGCAAACTTATGAACATGCATTCAGTAGTGAGAACATGCATTTCTAGTTTGGCATGTTGTGAGGGGAAATCTGAGCCCCTCAGAGTGTGTGTATGATAGTGTTGTGAGAATCCAAGGTAGCCAAAGATGTGTGGCAGGCAAAGGAAAAATGCAAATGTGCTAAACCAAAATAGAAGCAATACGGGCGATCATGGAAGCCAGGCGGCATAATCTTTTAGAAGAGAACAAAGGCAGCGAGACAGGGCTTAAAGAGGAAAATGGGTGATTAACCGAGTGTGGTTGGATAACAGTAAGGTTGGAGAGACCATCAAGAAAGAACTGCAGTTGTGTGGGCTTTTGTAAGTCTCACTATAGCACGCTAGAGATGCCTACACGTATTTCTAGGTCTACAAAGAAGAGTCAAATGCAGTGAGGGAGGAGTGTTTGGGTCAAAGCACAAGGAGGTAGCCGCGTGAAGGATTGGCCAAGGTGTTTCCTAGATTCTCTAAGCAAAACCTCTATTACAAACGTGATCCAGATTAGAACTTCTTTGACTATGCCTGTTTTCTAATTGAAAGATGGTTAGTCGAGGATGAAGATGATGATGATGTGAAGTTTGAAGTTGCGGGTCTATTTGTGGGGCACATCCTGAAAGTTTCTTGTACTTTCTTCAATTTTCTTTGAAGCCCAAGGTCTCACGCTTGTTCAGATTGTTTGTTTGGTTTGAATGAAAAGGGTAGAGTGTTTTCAGCTTGTGTTTTTTGTAGTTGGGTGAGTTTTTGTGCCTTGATACTTTATTTGTGTTGAGTTAAGTGAGATGATGGAGGGATCTCTGAGAGGGCAAATCAAGTGTCTTTTGTGTCAAAACTGATTCTGAGTTAGAATGAGAAGAGAAAGTATATAGAGTTAGTTCTGTGTAAGCAGAACATCAAAACGATTATCTGGGAGTAAGAGGATCTTGAGTTGACTTGTCTGAGTGTGTTTTTGCGCCTCGTCTGACAGTCAGAGATGTCATCTATCAGTAAAATAGGGAGGTTTTGTGTTCTGAGCGCTTTCTGTGTGGCATCAATTATTCAGGTGCTGTCAGTTGAGTATCCATTGTGATGGGATTTTGTGTGGTTTGAGTGGTGTGAGCAACTAGAAGTGCTAGTTGACTCAGAAAAGAGAGATTCTAATTCTACTTCAGGTCAGAGTTAGTCATCCTCAAGAGGAAAGTCATTCGGAGTTAGCTGTGGGCTTGTAAAACTGTTGGTTGGCAGCAAAGAGCATGTGAGGTGATATCCCTTCAAGTTTGGAGTGGTCTAAGGGTCAGGCAGAGTCTATGGACACCGAGGAAAAGGACGTGGGATCTACGACTAAGGGGCCCGATTTTGGGTGGGGGCGATTTGGGCCATCGGATCGCCACCAAAAGTAAACTACGGATCCTAGTTTACTTCAGAGGTCAAGTTTTTTTTTGTGATGTCTGCACTCGGCCTGTGGAATTTTGAGTATTATCGTTTCTTAGAGAATGTGGGAAAGCTATGGAAATTTTTATATCTTTAGAGAATGAATTTAAGCATAATAAGTTTTATGCTAAAAGTGGAGTTTTGAGCATCATTCATTTGCCTGAAAAATGAAGAAGGTTATGCACACATTTTGTAGATGAATTATGGTGGAAATGGTTGTAAATATAATTCACTTCACTTAGATAAGAATGGATGTGAAATGATGTGAATGGATGTGAAATGATGTGAAATGATGTGGATGGATGTGGGAAGATGTGAATAGATGTGGATTGATGTGGGAATGATGTGATTAGATATGGATTGATGTGGGAAGATGTGAATAAATATGGATTGATGTGATAATGATGTGAATAGATGTGGATTGATGTGGGAAGATGTGAATAAATATGGATTGATGTGGTAATGATGTGATTAGTGTGGGTTGATGTGGTAATGATGTGATTAGTGTGGATTGATGTGGAAAGATGTGAATAGATGTGGATTGATGTGGGAATGATGTGATTAGATGTGGATTGATGTGGGAAGATGTGAATAGATGTGGATTGATGTGGGAATGATGTCATTAGATGTGGATTAATGTGGGAAGATGTGAATAGATGTGGATTGATGTGATTAGATGTGGATTAATGTGAATAGATGTGGATTGAAGTGATTAGATGTGGATTGATGTGGGAATGATGTGATTGGATGTGAATTAATGTGGGATAATGTGATTGGATGTGGATTGATGTGGGATAATGTGATTGGATGTGAATTGATGTGATTGGATGTGCATTGATGTGAGATTACGTGATTGGATTGGATGTGAATTGATGTGGGAATGATGTGATTGGATGTGATTAATTGTGAGATGATGTGATTGGCTATGAGATGATGTGAGATAATGTGATTGGATGTGAGATGATGTGATTGGATGTGAGTTAATATGGGAGTGATGTGATTGGACGTAAATTGATGTGGGATAATGAGAAATGATATGGAATGATGAGAAATTATATGGGACGATGAGAACTGATGAGAAATGATGTGAAAGAATGTGTAATGATGGGAATTTTGTTGGAACTATAATTGTATGTGAAACCTATTTTTTTAAGATCGTTTTATGTCAATAATGCCGGGGAAGCATTTTGACTATCTTAGGTCATGGTGTGGTGACATAAGTGAAGTAGTTGCAAGAGCTGACGGAGAGTCAATGAAAGACGTCTCGCATGGTAAGGCCGGTAAAGGTCTTGACTAGCCTCGGTTCGATTAAAAATGGTGAGCTTCCGGTACGGTGGATGAATGCCAAAAAAGACCACAATATTGCAACCTACTTGGTAGCTTAAGTATATGCATGCAATTTTGGGAACTAAAGCGATATTTTACTTTCATTACATCAAATCGGCAACATATTTTTATTTAATATTGATAAGTGCCACATTTTTAAATGCATAATATTTTGACCTTATGTAGTGCATCCAAGTGTTACTCTTTAATGCCTAGTGTCTTGTCATTCTTTAAATCCCATTGTGCACTACTCTCGCTTATAGTTAGTCTTTCCTCTTTCCCTTAAACAATGTTCCACAATCTCTTTTTCATGAGATTAAACTTTACCTTGGTTTTCCAAGTGTGAAAGTTCGCCCCTTTAAACTTTTCTCTCACCTCACTATGCACCATGCAATGTCTCTACCTCTTGTGCAAGAGCAAGGGTGGTACTGTCTAATGCTTCACAAGTTTGGATCAAAAAACACAAGTGTTTAAACTTAAATAATCATGACCACTTAAATTAATGTCCACAAGAAAGTCAATAACCCATATCTTTTTTCATATCCCAACTCCAGCATAGGCCATTTGGACTTGGTAAATAAATCCTCGGAAAGGAGGACAATAGCACGTACCCTTTTAAAAATGAAGTTGTTTGAAGAAAAGGGTACTATAAACAAGAGTGTAAGACGTAACCTTCCATATTTGTAACTCTACAAAATAGCAAACTGGTTAACATCTTATATCTAAAAATAGGCCTTGTTCATGAAAAAATGGTCTCTTAGAAATGTCAATTATAAAATAAACAAAAGGAGAGTCCATACTCTCTCTCTCTCTCATGTGCTGCCACCCTCTCTCTACATACACACCTCTATCTTTACATGTGGCTTTGCCTTATAACCTTTGGGGCATCTCTACCTCACTTTATTTTAGCATGATTGGAGGAATATTTGGGCCTTGGAGAGAGATGCATATCTCAGTTAATTCTTGGGCTTTTACCATCTCTTACAGTTAATTCCTATGCTTTTACCAGCTTTGGTTGTGTGGTCGATGCTTCGAAGGTTTTCATGCTCTCTCTCTCTCTCTCTCTCTCTCTCTCTCTCTCTCTCACACACACACACACACACACACACACACTTTCCTTCTCTCTCTCTCTCTCTCCTCTTTCCTTCTCTCTATCTCTCCTCTCTCTCATATAAAGCAATTCTTTTCAAGATTTTGTTTGAGTGATGATGTGGCACCATGGACATGCGTTGCCATGTGGCACACACAACCCATTTTTTATTTTTTATTTTTTTTGTTGGAGTAATGATGTGACACCATGGGCATGTGTTGCCATGTGGCACACACAACCTTTGGTTTTTAAGTTTTTTTTGAGGTGAGCATGGCACCTGGTGCCATGTGTGGTAGTGTAGGCATGTGTTGCCACATGGCACACATAATCCAATTTTGTTTCAAGAAATTTATGTAGGTGATAACATGGCACCCAATGCCACGTGGCTCCATGAGCCTACATTGTCACGTGGAACATAAAACCCTTTTTTATAAGGATTGTTTTTGGGTGATCATGTGACACCATGGGTCTATATTGTTATAAATAAACCAACGCTCCTAGTTCAAAAGACCAAATTGAGCGTCCTCTATCAACATAGAACCGTGCCCTATCCTGAGCACTCCTGATAGAATCCCGAGCTTTGGTCAGCATTTCCTGCATATCATGTAAGAAATCCCTCGATGCATCAAGCTTGATGTCCTTAAGACCGACATTAATAGGTGCCCTGGGTTGATACCCATACATAAGCATGAACGGACTAAAACCAATAGCCGTATGTTTAAAACTGTTATAGGCAAATTCCACCATTGAAAGATATTTTTTCCAATTTGATGCTTTTCCAGAGACATATGCACGAAGCATATCCTCTACAATCTGATTCATATGCTTTGTTTGCCCATCAGAGTGCGGATAATTAGAGGAACTCATACTCAAAGTAGTTTCCTCGTTGTAAACCATTCAGAATAAAGTAAGAAAACATGGCATTATAATAACAGGAACCAGGGATTCATCGGTGCCCCGACGTACTCACATCTGTACATGGAATTATCGGTGTCCCGAGTTACCCATATCAACATAGAGAGTCATCAACGTCTCGATGAGTCACATATGTACATTCGTAAACCATCAGGTGGACTATATAAATCACCTAAAGTACGGAGCTAGAGAAAGAAATGCCAACAAAGGAAAAATCCAAATTTCCTTAATCCGAACACACAAAAAGATAAACTCATTGAACTCTAAAGAAAAAGATTTCAACAAGTGAATATGCCGACGAGATTACACTCATCAATACATGCAGGCTATAGATAAAAGAAGTTTATCTAGAGAATGCCCACACAACAACTTTAAATGAATTCAAAAAATGAGATTGTCTTTGAATGTTGAGGTCAACATGCTAAGTGATGTAAACAAAGCAACAATCTTGAGCCCAAATTATCCCATAAGATAATATATGTGAGGGATCGCTAGCGTCCCATACCACCATGATACCACCCATACATACCTTAACAATTTGAAACTCCCTCTAGTATGCTGTCTAAGAAAAATGTATAAAATCCTGTATAAAAGGAATAAGATGGCCTTATCCCAAACTTTCACATACTAAAACCTGTCTCAATATACATGAGATCACATCAAGGAATAACTCTTTCCGAGTACAGCATTAGAAAAAAGTTTGAATTATTGACGCCTTTCTAATGATAACTACCCAAACACAATAAAGCTAGGGTAGAAAAATAACTCACCTAGATATATAAGCAACTAGGTATCCAAGTTGGAATATGTACAAGAGTACAAGGAATATACTCCAAAATTACGTGCAAAAAACGAAGGCAAATGCTACCTTCAAAGCACATGATATTATCCAAAAGATCAAAAGATCCATATAAAACCATGGATAAAAGCATAGAAGCTCCTAAAATCCATGAAAACCATAGTTGATCATAAAAATTAATGCATGCCATCTAATGGTCATTAATCATACCAAAAGAAGCATTAAAATTGGTGGCCAACTCATTAGTCCGGAGTATATGAACATGGTGTCATTCAAGCAAAACTCCAAAGTAAGAAAGTGAAACACGTGTGTAACACAATAAAAAACCCCTAGACAAGTGATCTAAGTAGAACCTGATGAGTCTATATAAAACTTAGAAAACATCCAATAAAATCCACCAAAACAAACCGATCAACTGACCCATGATAGAATTTGTCTTAGGCTTAAGAAATTAAGCATAGACCACACTTCAATAAGTGCAAAATAAATTATCATGGAAAAGTGTCAAAGGTGAAGCACACTTTGAACGCAGATTATAGCCGTCAAAAGTATGAAACATGTCCAAAAAGAATGGCTAAACAATGGTAAAAAATCATGAAAATATCATTTAAAATTAATCCAAACAGAAATATCTACTAATACGAGGTATAATCGTACTAATAATATGCAAATAACCCGCATCTATCTAATGTTAGCACGAGAAAACGTACTTCAATATAAATAAATCTCAAAAATATTAAATTCTCGAGAAAAAGAATTATCATGATTTTTTTCTAAATTTTTTTAATTTGATAGGACCTCAAAATACGATGATTTTGAATTTCACCAAACTTATCTTATGACATTCCAAAGCTATATTTTTCCAAAAAAAAATAGCAAATAGATTTGCTAAAATACCATTGATATTTTAAAAATACCAATTTTTAAGATTTCTAAAAATAATTTCTAGAAAATTCCTAATTTTTTTGAGAATCCCATCAATCACAAATTTCCAATTCCACCCGACAATTCTCAAATCCAATGAAAATTTATAATTTTAATGGATTTTTTAATTTTCTAGGTTCAAAAATATATTTTTAAAGGAAGTTGAATGGTCACGAGTGCTCGAATGGACACACCACATGCCAAACACCAACCCCACTTTTCCAAAAATTTAAAATAACCTTTGTCTAATTTTCGACTAATTTTTAGGAATTTTTTGAAAATTTTAATTTACCCTGAATGCATTTAGAATACGAACGGTCAAAAAATTTCGGAATCCCAATAGTCTTCCTCCCGGAATACGGAAAGCCAACAGTTTCGGGAAAATGAAAAGACAAAAAAAAAAACGAAATGTGAAAGGTCAAAAGTTTCTGGAATTCGGAAAGCCAAAAGGTTTCCTAGGAATGCGGAAAGCCAAAGGATTTCAAGAAGATAAATCCAAAATTTTTGAGAGATTTTTTTCCCTCAAATGTCAGATTTTCTCTATTTTTAAAGGCTTTTTTTCCAAGCTTTTTTTGAAAAGATTTCAAAAGCTCTTTTTTTAAATTTAAAAAACTAGTTTTTATTTTAAAAAAATCAAAATATATTTTAAAGCTTTAGCCTTCAAAAAATTCATTTTAGGGGGGGTGGCAATTTTTCGCAGGCTGCCTACATCAAACCCCCCGCCCTTCCTCCCCCCGCGTGCGCCAAATTGAGAGGGAGAGGAGACTCCCTCTCTCCTCTCCTTCTTCTCCATTCCATTTCTCATTCTCCACCCCCTTCTTCTCTGTTTTTAACAGAGAGGAGGATTAAGCTTTAATTAAAATTTTACTTAATCATAATTAAATATTAATTATGATTAATGTTTAATTTAAAAAATCCCTATTAAAAGGAGTTCACACGCGGGAGAAGAAAAAAGAAGGAAAAATCAGAATTGAGAGGTGAAGAGGGTCCCATGCACACGGGAGAGCATTCCATGCATCAACATGCTGCCCCCCCTACTACATTTCAGCAAAAAATTGGCAAAAATTTAATAGCATACACGTGGAAAAACCCACAAAAATGTATAAAAAATACATTTTTAACCATAAAAAATGTTGGAATTAGAGTTGCAGAAGGAAAGCACACAAAGCTTGGAGAAGAAGAAGCAAGAATGCACACAACACTTAGTGTATTAGATTGTGTCAATGTACAAAGATAAGTTAGCCCTAGAAGGATGGGCGTATATACAAGCCGAGGGAAAAAACCTCCTAAGGAGGGAAAAAGTGCCCCGGCGGTCCTAAGTGTGTTCACACACATCACTGCCTATATATATGGCAACAAATCCCCCTTGGGAGTGATGGTGTAAACGAGAGGAGTTGGCACTCATGTGTATAGGGAAGTGCCATGCCCGAAGTAGCTCAGTCCACAAAGGGGAGCAAGCCCAAAGCTTTGTGGAAAGCTTCAAACTTCTCATGAGGAAGCGCCTTTGTAAAAAGATCGACGAGGTTGTCCTGTGTTGGCACATATGCCAAGCTGATCTCTCCTGCTGAGAGTCTCTCCCTGACATAGTGATAATGCACCTCAATGTGCTTTGTGCGAGCATGAGAAACTGGGTTTCTTGTAACTGCCAATGCGCTCTGACTATTAGTGTAGATGGAGGTGGCATACTCCTGTCCAACACCCAAGTCAGCCATAAGCCGTTTGAGCCACGCACACTCAACCGTAGCTGTGAAAGCTGCCCTGTACTCAGCTTCACAACTAGAAGTGGCCACAATAGGTTGCTTCTTGCTCAACCAAGATATGCATGAGCTACCAAGCATGAAACAAAAACCACTTGTGGACACTCTTGTGCCATAGCAACCAGCCCAATCTGAGTCCGAAAAAGCATGTAAATCTGGCGGCAACGATCCCCCCTTGGGATAAAACAACCCAAGATGTATGGTGCCACTCAAGTAGCGAAAGATGTATTTAACTGCCTTCCAATGCTGAGACCCTGGGCTATGCATAAACCTGCCTGTGAGACTGCAAACTGAATGTCCGGCCTCGTAATGCATACATAAATGAGGCAACCAGCAGCTGTCTGATAGAGTGTGACATCAAAGTGATCTCCAGCATCATGAAGACTCAACTTCAAACCTATCTCCATTGGAGTAGCAATAGGCTTGCAGTCTTCAAGGCCAAATCTCCGCAACAATGTCTCAATATACTTTGTCTGACACAAAGCAATACCTCCATCACATTGCTTAAATTGTATCCCGAAATAATGATGCAAATGCCCCAAATCTAACATCTCAAAAGAGGCATTCAAATCAGCCTTAAAATCACCAATATGACTCTCATTTGGTTCTGTAAGCAGTATGTCATCGACATAGAGAGCAATGATTAGATGTACATCATCCACACGTTTATCATACAAAGTGCTTTCTGTTGGACTATTCTCAAAACCATGTGCAGTCAAATATGCATGTATCTTTTCATACCAAGCTCATACAAAGCCTTTTTCAACCTACACACTTTGTTTTCCTGCCCTCTTTGAACAAAACCACGAGGCTGCGATACATACACCTCCTCATGCAAATCTCCATTCAAGAACGCAGTCTTTATATTGAACTGATGTACATTCCAACCATTATGAGCTACCAATGCACAAATGCTACAAATGGTAGTCATACGACAAGTGGGAGCAAAGGTCTCATAAAAGTCAATGCCCTTTTCTTGAGCATAACCCTTTGCAACAAGTCTAGCCTTATAGTGATCAACACTACCATCTGGCTTTCGTTTCAACTTAAAAACTCCAATGACCTTTTTACCAATAGGCAAATCACACAAAGACCATGTACCATTCTTCATTATAGCATCATATTCACTTTGCATTGCAGCCAACCGATTTTTTGATTTTTGTACCTCATATTCACTTTGCATTACAGCCAACCAATTTTCTGATTTTTGTGCCTCATATTCACTTTGCATTGCAGCCAACCAATTTTCTGATTTTTGTGCATCATATTCACTTTGCATTGCAGGCAGCCAACCAATTTTCTGATTTTTGTGCCTCATCAAATGAAAGATGTTCTTCCTCTTCACACATACTAGACACAGCCAAAGCAGAACAATCTGATGCATAAGAGGCATGCTGAAAACCTGAACGAGTATGACTAGAAATAGGTGCATCAATTTTACTATCACGCAAGGTTTGCACCAGCCATTTAGGCATACCTCTAGCCTGCTCATTTTCAGCCCTATCCTCATAAATTACATCTTGTAAATCTGCATCAAAAATAGGCTAATCTATGATGTCGTTTGAAATCTGCATAGGCTGAATATTTACCTCATTAGGACTTACATTTCAATTCCTATTAGGACTTACATTTGAATTCCCATTACATTTGAAATCTGCATAGGCTGAATATTTGCCTCATTAGGACTTACATTTGAATTCCCACCTGTAAATAGAGGCAACAACGTATCAAATACATCCCATGAGCTCACACCTGTCTCTTTGGTACATGATAACAAAGGCTGCACAAAAACAACATCTCGACTAATCAAGATACGCTTTGACTGTGGATGATACAATCTGTAACCCTTTCTCTCAGCACTATAACCAACAAAAATGCATTTGACAGCCTTATCATCTAATTTTCTACGTTGTTGCACAGGCACTAAAGCATAGGCCAAGCAACCAAAGACATGCAAGTGACCAATTAAAAGGCTTCCTGCCATGCCAAGCTTCGTATGGAGTAACAGACTACAAGGCCTTAGTGGGACACCTGTTGAGTAAATATGCAGGACACATGACAGCCTCAAGCCAAAACGCATGTGGCAAAGCTTGGCTCTTGACCATACATCGTGCCATCTCCATAAGTGACCTGTTTTTCCTCTCATCAGCAACACCATTTTGCTGAGGGGTATACGGCACTATACATTGGTGTTTTATCCCACGACTAGCCAGAAATGCATCAAACTCTTTAGATATGTACTCCCCCCCTTGATCAGAATGGAGGGTGCCCACAGTACAATTGGATACATTTTCAACCATAAGCAAAAACTGTTTGAAGCACAAAAACACTTCGGACTTTGCCTTCAATGGATATACCCATGCATGTCTTGAGTAATCATCAATGAAAGTCATGAAGTACAAGTCTTTACCAAATGACGGAGTTTGCATAGGCCCACATACATCACTATGTACAAGTTGCAATTTGCGAGTGGCCCGCATAGAACCATCCTTTGGAAACGCAGAACGCTACATTTTGCCCAAAATACAGCCTTCACAAACATGTTTTAATGGTGCCTCAAGAGGTGGCAAACGTAACAAACTAGCAAAGTTGAGATGACCAAAACGAGCATGCCATAGTTTTGCATCTGAAACTGCCTTTTCATCAGAAACTGCATTTGTTGAATCTTCCACACACTTGTCATAAGAATTGAGCCTATACAGCCCACAAAACAAGGTGCCAGATGCAATAATCATATCACCAGAAGTCAAATCATGAACAGTACATCTGTCATCCACAAATTTGACTACAAGTCCAAGTCTAGTAAGTGCAGAGACAGACGATAGATTCTTCTTTATCCCTGGCACATACAAAGCATCTAAAAGTGTGAAAGCGTTGCCATTTGTAGCAGTAAGCATAATTTTACCAATGCCCTTCATTGGGTAAGAAGCATTATTGGCACATGTGACAGTATTCCCATTAGGGACAGCCTCAAGACAAGTGAACATATCACGATGTGAGATAATGTGCTTTGTAGCACCACTGTCAAAATACTATACATCAGAGTCAACAGAAACTACCAAACATGCATCAAACTGGCAGGATCAAACTGGCAAAACACGCTAAACGCCCATTCTTTATCCTACACAACATTTGCAGAATCTGCATTTGTAGAAGCATCTGCTATTGTGGCTGCATTTGACTCTTTCTTCTTTGCCTCTTTAGCCTTTAGCTTAGGGCAATTCTTAATGATATGATCAGTTGCCTTACAATAGTTGCACCTGATTTTTTTCTTACCTTTATCAAGAGCCTTCTCAGACCTATTGTTGCTACCTATGGAAGGAGAAGAAGTTACAGACCTACTAATAGGAGAAGAAACAGTGGAAGGGACTGCCTAGCCCTGTTTTGCCTGGACTGCGCTTCTTGCAAGAGCTTGTTGACTAAAGTATCATACTTGACAACATCAGGTTTGTCCTCTCAGTAACAAGTCTCCACGTGGAAGCAAAAGTCTGATATGACTCAGGTAAAGCATCAAGAACAGTTTGCACAAGAGAATGATCAGGAATAATCTCACCTGTAAAAATCAACTGTTCCTTGAGATCTTTAATCTCAGCAAGAAAAACATTCATGTCATCATCTTCCTACATAATCTTTGATTCTATCTCTTTACGCAGGTAAGAGATTTTTGCCTCGTTACGACCTGCATACAAACCAGCTAGAATATCCCAAGCCT
This sequence comes from Cibotium barometz, assembly GCF_041138505.1. Lineage (NCBI taxonomy): Eukaryota > Viridiplantae > Streptophyta > Polypodiopsida > Cyatheales > Cibotiaceae > Cibotium > Cibotium barometz. The sequence goes on along the minus strand of NC_141050.1, from coordinate 11,833,880 downwards.
GTTTTGTTGTTTTAGCTGAACGAATATGTGGAGTGATGTTACGTTTGACAAAAATTGTAATCAAGGCATGAGTCTGTGTATCTTTACCATCCCAACAAGCTTGTTCAGCAATGGGTAAAACAGCAGCAACAGTAGAGCTGCTAGAATCTGCAACATCCTCAACAGATCCTACATCCACAGAACCTGGACGTATATCCATTCCTTGCACAATGTTCCACACTCCTTGTGCCACCAAAACATGCTGCATCATGTATACCCAAAGTGGGTAGTTGCTGTCTCCATCCAATTTGTCATCAGCACAGTAGACAACGTGCTCTGATACCAATTGTTAGAATTAGAGTTGCAAAAAGCACACAAATCTTGGAGAAGAAGAAGCAAGCATGCACACAACACTCAGTGTATTAGATTGTGTCAATGTACAAAGATAAGTTAGCCCTAGAAGCATGGGCGTATATACAAGCCGGGGGAAAAACCTCCTAAGGAGGGAAAAAGTGCCCTGGGCGGTCCTAAGTGTGTTCATACACATCACTGCCTATATATATGGTAACAAAAATGCTCAAAAATCTAAAAAATTAGAAAAAAATTCTTAAAATTTCTAGAAATTTAGGAAATCCATTCTACCAAAAAATATCCACAATACAATATGTGGTATTTTCATAAAAATTTTCATTAATGCTTATTTTAAACCACAAAAAATAGAAAAAATTAGTATTAAACTCACGGAATTTCCCCGTAACATCAATTTGTCCACTATTGAATAGTAGTAACACGCGTTGCAACTACCATATCGACGATCCACATGCAAATCATCAACACAAATCAACAAAACAATATTTTTATTTAGTAAATATTAAAATTTACTTCAAAAAAATCTAAAAAATTACAATAAGAAAGAAAAAATAACAACAATTAAGTAGAGATTGCTCTGATACCACTATTAAAAACCTAAGATCTCTCTAGATAATTGTTATGCATAAATCAGGCATAAACTCATCCACCCCAAGGGGGATGCACACATGAATTATAATGAAATACATCATACCTTTACCTTGATGTCCCATACCATCAAGAGGTATAACTCCAATCCAAATGCGTGTAGCTATAGTGTGAAATGGTAGGTGAGTAGTTATGATCCTCTACACAAGAGAGCATAACATAACCTAGTGTTGCATGACAAATGAAGATCAATACAAGGATGCAACAAAAAAGACACTTAGGGCTCTTGAAAAGAGTTCCACTTTGTGGATGAGTGTGGGAGTGGGTTTGACAATAATCCCACATGGGAACTTTTGGGAGTTCTAGAATTTTTGTATAAAAGGTGGCTCATTTGAGAGCATGGACATTGGGCAAACTCATGTTTGAGCTCTCTTGAGACTAGCTCTCCCTCTTCTTCCATAGAGGTGCAAGCTCTTCTCACTCCCCATCTACATTGTTGTAAGTTCTATTCTTTTGTTAATTCAATGCAATGAGTTGATATTTGTCTCTCTTCTTTTGTCAATTCTCTAGTATGCATGTTTCTTATTGATAGCTTCAAGAGTTGTGTGCATGCTAGGGAAATGAGTATTTGAGAATGAAGAATGCTTGATCTTGTGTAAGCAATAGCTAGGCTTTCTTCTTGTTTGGATGTATGGATGAATGGAATGTGGAGTTGAGTGAGCAATAGCAAGATTGAGCTTGAGTGTGTGTTGAGTCTATGTCAATAGTAGTAGTTTTCTTAGCATTCTCTCCATCAAATGGATAAGCTTTTGTGCACCGGTACGGGTTGAATCCCTAGCTCCGAAAGGGATGCAAATCCCATTGGATTGAGCTAAGTGTGGATCATACTACTCTTGCTACAAGTGAGAGAGTTTTCCGTCTCTCCATTGGCGCCGCTGCCGGGGAGAAGACTCAAATCCGGTTGAGAGTGTGTGGAAACCACTACTATTTCCTCTTTTGGTTGCAAAACCATTGAGTGATTAGGTTAAGTTTGGGTGTGTGATCCCGGTGTGAGTGGATAAGGTTAGGATAAGAAAAAAAAAAAACCATTGAGCGGTTGAGGTTTCTCCCGCATTGTTTTTTTTTATGTTTTATTGTTTTATTGCTTTTCAAGTACCGTCATTATGCTTACATTCATTGTTTTTTTGCCATTTCATGCTTTCATGCTTTTTGCTAACATGTGATTTTTTAAAAAAAAGGACAAGAGGTGCGTTGCTAAGCTCTTCCATAGCTTATGCAAGCTCCATAGGCTCCCAAGCGTGAAACCCGCTTAAGGAAGAGAGGAGAGAAGGAAAGAGAAGGGGGAAAGGAAAAAAAATAAGCGTGGAGAGAGTTGCTAAGCGAGGGGCATTCAGCCTTTCCTTTTTCACGTAGGCACCGACCTTTGTATTTTAAAAGTGCGTAATATATTAAGGTTGCAAGGCGTGTGTTCATTAATATTCATACTATAGAGGCTTGTGCTCATAGCTTGATAAAATGACTCAGAAGTCCTCTTGTTTCTAAAATAAATAAATATTTTTTTTATTTTTTTTATTTTTTGTAAGTCAAATAGCTTAATTTGATTTGATAATCAATAACGTTTCACCACCACAACAACAACAACAAACCCCATGTTCTGAGCTCTTGTAATTGTCCTTGCCTTCGCACTCCAGCTTCAGATCTTCGGAAAGGAAGGGCACGTTCTTCCTCTTCGCAAGATCTTGGCATCCGGTGAAGTTCTCTGGGAATTTGCAGGCGCCAAAGGTAACAGTGTAAGCGTGGGCTGTGTTGGCGTAACTGGTGGCAAGGCGTTTCTTGTCGTTGAGTTGCTTGTTAGCGAAGGACTTGGCGAGGAGATCATCCACAAGGGAAGCATTGGCTTTGTCGGCGTTGGCGAGGGCCAGGCCCAGGCACCATCGAACGGCGGGGCCAGAAGGCCAGAGGCGAAAGTTGACGGGGGAAAGTAAAGAGGTGAAGGAGGCGGGAAGGAGACTAAGGAAGAGAAGGCAGCTGAAGGTGAGGCGGAGAAGAGCGTTGGCACGAGTGCGTCGGGGGATCTTATGATTCGCCGCCTGCAGGGCCGGTTTCAGCACCGCCTCCGTGAGCAGCAGTGAAGGGCTGGCGAAGGAGAGCAAGGCAGGTTGTGTTGAGGCGGCTGGAAGAGGATGCGGCGGAGGCTGAGCCCGCAGAGCAGAGAGGAGTGAGCGGGGCAGAGCCAACCGCAGAGCAAAGGTGGCAGCAGCGGCGGCGGCTGGCTATAGTAGCAGAAGTGAAGAAGTGGAAGCAGCACGCTGGAGCTGAGGAGGCGCAGTAGCAGCTGGCGCTAGGCTGCTGGAGCAAGCAGGCAGAAAAAAGAAACAAAACGTGGGTGCCGGCGGGAAATCCGGGAGGGAGCGGCGAGCGGTGGAGATAAGGTTAGTGGATTTTTTATTTTTTATTTTTTATTTATTTTTTATGATTTCTATATTTTTTAAATTTAAAAAAAATAAATAAAAATAACAAAATAATATATATATATATATATATATATATATATATATATATATATATATATATAAAAAGAGAAAAAGAGATTTTAAGAAAAAAAAACTATAAAATAATAAATTTATTTATTTACTTTTAAAAAAAAGAGAAAAAAAGAAAAAGAAAAAGAAGAAAAAACAATTTTTATTTTTGTATTTTGAATCCATTGTTCATTATTTAAATTTCGGTAAAATCTTGCATAATTAAAGTAGCTTGTATTTTTTATTTTTATTTTTTTTAGAATTTTTGTAAATGATGCATAATTAGTAAATTCATATTTTTTATATTTGGCACGAAATTTATTAGTTTAAAAAAAAAACAAAACCAATAAAAGAAAAAAAAAACAAAAGAAAATTTTAAATTTTTTTTGATAAATTAAGTATTTTTTTGGAGTCTACTTTTTTGCATAATTTGTAATTCTTTATTTTTTTAATTTTTTGCATAATTAGTTTAACCTGCATTTTTTAATTTTTATAACTTTGTGCATAATTAGTATTTTTTAGTGTGATTCATAATTTTTGTGTAAATATTTTAAAAATAAAAAATAAAAAATAAAAAAACATAAAAAACATAAAATCATTTAAAAAAAATCATAATTAAACAAATAATAAAAAAAAGGATAGATAGTTATGCCACACATACCCATTTTTAGTTGCCTTTAGTGGTTAGGAAGGGTAAAATATATATATATATATATATATATATATATATATATATATATATATATATATATATATATATATATATATATATATATATCAAAAAAAAACAAAACACAAAAACCAAAACCAAAAAAAAAACAAAACAAAAACAAAACAAAAACACATAAAAAACCAAAAAAATTTGACCTTATGCACTTGCGGTCGGGACGTCTTGTAGATTCTTCCATAGGGCCTAGGGCACCTTCTAGAGTACCTACGCAAGAAAGTGGGACCCAATCGGTAGGCAATTTGGCAGATATTGCTGAAACCCTTTCTGAATCCCAATCCGATACCCTTTCCTCTAGAACAACTAGTTCATTGTCCATGGACAATCTAGGGCCGACAAATAGTCATCCCGTAGCCCCAAATAGGACACCCTCAAGATCCTTTAATCCATTTGAAGCCGACACCATGGGGTTAACACTCAATGTGAGACTCCAATATGTCTACACAAATGCTCAAGGAGCTGAGATCTTTAAGGATCCACAACAACGGTATCTTGTTAAGATCGCAGACATTTTCTCAGAACTTGATAGAGCACCTTTAGTCAATGACCAGGGTAACATGTACATGGGTGGAGATGGTGTTCGCTACGAAGTCACCTACCATCCAGAAAAGGTAGACAAATTAGGGGAGATCTCTAAAACCGAGTTCTTAGACTTATCAGAACTTTCCAGAGCAAGGGAGTCTAGAGATGACTGGCTCATCGAGCCGGATATGCCTGGACCATCCAATGCCCAATCCTCAAAGCCATCCATAGATGATTTACTTCTTGTAGATCTAAATTTGGAAAGGGATAGGAAAGGCAAGTGTAAACTAGATCAGGGGGCTGAATGCCAATGGGAGTTTGTACGACAAATTCCTGTGACAAAGGTCTTACAGGATGACCCACTTCAAGAGGTCTATAAGGACTCGTTAGAGGGATATTATGCCACAACTAGATTGCCACAGCTGGATCTTCCTCTAGCTCATGTGGTGGTAGTTGAGAAGCTTGCAGGACACATGAACAGAATAATTGATAAATGGGCCAATGAATACCGAACCTTAGATTGGAAGGAGATTCGGGAACTCACGTGGAAAGGACAACCATTATTTATGGAAGTGTTCTCAACAAATACAGCCAAACCAGGAGAGACAGCCTTTCTTGGAGAAACTATTGCTCCTCCCCTACGAGAGTTCACTAGAGAGGGACCTTCAACATCCAAGTGGACCACTGCTAGTAGCCCAACTCTAGCACCAAGATATAGTCCTACACCAAATGTGCGACCACAGGTCACACCACACCAACATCTTTCTCACTATGACAATCGGAGGAGAGGGGAGCCAACTCGGCCTCCTATAAATGCACCTCCTGAAATGAGGGTGACAAGATCTTTGGAGGGGTTTGGTGAGGCTGGTAATAGGGTACCCACACCAATTTTGGAAACATGTGGACCATCTTTCCAAAGAGAGGAACAGTTCCCACTGAGAGTGAGAGGCCGTAGGCCCTATGATGAGTATTCAAGACAAGTAAGGCCATCAACTCTTCAGAAACTGGTAAAGAAGTATGAAGGGTCGGGAGATCCATACGACCATGTAGCAGCATTTAGGCAAGCAGTTCGAGCTGAGCAAGTGGCTGATAAGCATACTCAAATTGAAGGATTTGGACTCACTCTTGAGGGAAAAGCCCTGGCTTGGTTTCAGGCATTAGAGGCTTCAGACAAATCTTCTTTACGAGTTTTGAAAGAGAGATTCATTGCTGCTTTTTCCTTAATGGGAATTCAACATGACACGGTAGCACACATCTACTCTTTCAAACAAGGCGAGAACGAGAGTGTTAGAGACTGTGTAAATAGAATGAAGCAGTACATTAATCGTTGCCCAGAAGATGAGAAGCCCGCCCAAAGTCGATTAATTTCTCTCTTCTTAAAAGGCCTCAAAAATTCGACACTGCATACACATCTCTATGCGAAGAAACATACAAATTTCAATGAGTGTTGCCATGATGCTATGGATTTCACCGATAACTTCAAATTCCAAGATGGTTCTGGCCCTGAGGTGAAACCTAGAGATCAGTGGGGTGATGACCAAAGATCAGGGTCTAGCGCGCTAGTAAATCCAGACCAGATAGCTAACCTAGTACTAAGGAGATTGGGACAGACCTATCGTCCACCCATGCAGCCACAACAACAGCAGCAGAGAATGAGGAGTGTACTTCCTACAGGTCCTCATCTTTGTGGAGCATGTGGCGGTGACCATAAAACAGAGGACTGTAATACCTTTTCTCCTCTAGTCACAAACCAACCCACAAAGAAGTGGTGCCAAGCCTGTGCTTGGAACTTTACCCACACCACACAGGAATGTACTCGCATCGCGAGAATGAGACAGGAACGTGAGCAGCCGAGGGGTGGAGTGGCTCCACAAATGTATCAACAGTATACTAGTTTTGAACGTAAGCCACTGATGACACAAGAACAAGCACGACCTGTTCTTGGTGCTCAACCTCCTGCTCCAGGGACTACTCCTGTAAGGGTTGTAGACTATGATAATTCAAATATGTGTAGAGACTTGGTAAACCCAGGCTATGTGGAAGAAGAATACGCATCATATTCATCCAAAGATAATCTCTTTGAAAGTCCCACATACCCAAGCCCAGCACTAGACGTTCACCCAGGGGAACAAAACTCTTTAATGTTGCTAGGCAGCTACCAACCTAGGACTCTAGGCCCCTCGGGTCAATGGCAGCCAAGGAAAGTAGTAGAGGCCAAACCAATGGGCCCCTGTTATGAGTGCGGAGAACCCCATTGGGCTCGTGATTGTCCACATCGCTCAAGGCAAGCATCTCGATCCAATATAACAGTACAACAGTTTCCACCAATTGAAAGATATTGTCTAGGGTGTTGTGTAGAACACTTCCCAAAAGACTGTCTGCTGAAACCACATGAGGAAGGCTCCTCTCAACCAAAGGTCTCACTCAACCTTGTTGGTGCAGTTCCATCACCACCTTCATCTGAGAATGAGGATGTCGTGCCACTTAGAGTCATGACTAGATCACAGACACGAAATGCCGAAATACAAACTGATGAGACACCTCGAACTAGGGGTGCAAAGACAAATCTAGTGGACAAGACCCTACAGTCCAGTAGAAAAAAGACCACTCGGCGGAAGAAGAACCAAAACAAACAAACTAAAAGTACATCCACTAGTTCTCAAGAAGCCTCTAAACAAAACATGAAGGATAAAACTTTTACATCCCAAGAAAAGCATGAGGAACATCAACCTCAACCTGGGCTTAGTGCTAAACAAGTTGAGGCTAGTATGACTGAGGATAGTTCTGGGGGTTCTGTTTTTGTGGATAAAGTGAATGAGACTCTAGAGGCCATCATTGATGCTCATAGAAGTCGCATTGCAGCTTTATCTGAGCTACCCAAGAAGCTTCAAGAATACCCAAACCCTCGTGAGGAGAAGATCAATCTAGCTGTACATCAGCAACTCATTAGGGAAGCTCAGTCAATACTTGAGGGACCACCACCACCTATTCCTCGGGGCCCAACCTCTCTTAAGCCAACATTAGAAACCATACCAGAAGTGTCGTCAAGTCAAGAAATGAAAAGTGAACTCATTTCACAAGCTCATAGCGAAAGGTCTGCACCAATTGACACCCAATTGAAAGGGGGTAATCTGCCACCACCTAGCCTTGTCTTCCCATGCAATGATGAAGTTATTGATGCTAATGAGGACATGGCAAATGAGATGTGGGCTGCAGTTCACGAGAAAGTTCATGAGAACATGTCTTCTATTAGTTCGCCTCCATTCTCTGAGGTGGATTTTACCAGAGGCACGGAAAACAAATTTAGACACCCAAGCATTCAGGAGGAAGTTCAAACAATTGTTTCTCCTAGAAGTAAGCATACAATGAAAACCTTACCATCATATCTGGGAGAATATGAGAACTGTTCTCAAACCTTGAGGATACCCTCCATGCATAAAAGGTTGAAAAAGGAGAAAGATATGAGTATGGTGCAAGCTATTTTGTCCGCACCAGTGGCTTGTACCTTACCTTTGCTCGATTTGATAAAAATTCGACCTGAGTTGTGGAATGATATTGCCACATGTTTGTCAGAGCAGGTATTGCTACAAAAGGGTCACCATGAGTGTACTATACACCCCGAGACAAAGCATGTAATGCCAGTTCCTATCAACAAAGTAGGAAAATTTTGTGAGGACGATCAGGGAAATGCTACCCTCCCATTAGAAGTGCGAAAAGTATCTTCAACTGCAATACTTGATAGTGGTGCAGGGGTGGGCATTGTCACAAGATCCATTTGGGAAAAATGGGGCAAACCAGCTATTAGGAGTACCAGGATGCGCTTGCAGCTAGCAGATGGAAGCTTAGAACATCCCCTTGGGTTGCTTGAGAACATATTGGTCACCACATGTGGGATTGAATATGAGCACACTTTGCAGTAGTGGATTTTGGAAAACATCCAAACTATGAAGTGATATTGGGTAGACCATTCATGCGACAATTTCAAATGATTCAAGATTGGGGATACAATTACTTGTACCTCCGACATGATTCTGTCATCACAAGGGTCAACCTAAGGAATCACTCATATCGTGATGTAACAAGGTCTCCGATAGATGAGTTTGATTCTGCTTCATCTGAGGGCTCAAGAGTTACATTGTCAGATGGGCGAGAAGATCTATGGATGTGTGGAGCCTCATGTAGGGATTTCAACACTGAGAGACTTAAGGGTAATTGAAGTGTATCAGACGAGGCATACATTCCACAACCCTTCCCTGAGCATTTAATTGATCCATTAGAATGGAGTCATGTCCTTGCAACATTATCGACATGTGCTTTACCAAAGCCAATTCAATTCTGTGACTCAGATGGATATGACATTATACCTATATGAATGGTACAACCACGTGCTCTTCTAGATCATTTGTACTATAGGGATACATCCAAAACAACAGCTATGCATGTCGAGGAAGTCTCAGTTGAGAATTTAACACTCAAATCTGTTAATGATGCTGATAAGAAAGAGAAACAAGCTCCAACACAAATGATGTGGATAATTGATGAGTACTCAAGTGAGGGCCATGGCTGGCATGTTCCAACTACTCTAGTTGCTGCTCAAAGAAGGCCGGGCAAGAAGGAATTATCAATGTGGCTACCCAAATATGCGTACAAACTTGTACCATCTAGTCCAGTTGCTAAGCCTCTTAAGAAGCACATCATTTCCAAGCCTAAACCTCGGATTGTTACTCGATGGGTCCCAAAACAGGTTCTTAAAGCACAAGGTTATTATGAGGGTGCAACAGCAATTTGGCTTCCAAAATGCCATGCTTTGCTAAGGGTAAAAGAATGTTTCAAAAAGGTTCCAAGAGCCACCCTTGATTTTCCATATCAGTGGGTACAAAAGAAATCAACACAAACTCTTCAAGATAAGATAGGTGGTTGTAATAGCACCTACAAATCTACTGGTGTTGATCTTCCTAAAACATGTATTGAAACACCTGTTGTCCCGATTTCTCCTTGTTACATAATTCAACCATCAACTGGTGTACTTAAGACCCATCCAACTTCACATGGGTCTCATTTGAGCATAGATTCTAGCATTTCAATGCCTAAATCCTCTTATCTTGCTCAAATTCCTCGACAATTGATAAAATTCCCACCCAAGAAGGACATACCTAAAACCAAAGATAAGGCATTAGCACTACAAATGAAGCTCTTTGGTAGATCAATGTTTGAATAGTGTGGTGCCTTACGCCTTTAAAGGATTATGTTCTTTTTGAGATAATCTCCACCACCAGCGCAAGGGTAAGTTCAACGACTCCACAATAAGATCGACAAGCCAGGGCACTTTTCTCCCATTGGGTTTTTTCCCCTCGGCTATATTCGGTGATTGGCACCACTAACAAATTTTATTCCTTTGTTTTCCTTTTTGTTAATAAAACTTTTTGCAGAGATCTCAGCTTAAAAAGAGCATCAAACACGCCCCTATAGTCCACCTACCATGCACACAAATTAGGAAGGGGGGAGACATGCTACGCCTACCAAGATCAAGGAGGAGTAATCTGCACAAAATCAGCAATGCATCAATGCAAACGAACAACATCAACAGGGCACTAAAACAGGTGTATTCAAATCTTATTCTTTATTTCTTTATGTGCTCTTATCTTTCGAATATATGGTTTGCATGTTCACACAATGTTGGTTGGTTTAAGTTTTTGATTAGTTGTTAAAATATGGTGAGTGAGTTCTAGAGTCTTAGAAGACTCAGTAAAAGATATTTCTATTTAAAGACAGTGTAGGATATATACCAATGGAGTATGCCAAGTACTTATGTTTTCAAGGTATATTAGTTATCCCTAGTGGTAGTTACCTCTTAGATATGAGCTAGGTGCTAGGAGTCATAAAAATTTATGAAAATATACCCTAAAAAAAATATATATATACAAAGTGAATTGAGACATGAAGTGTCTACCGCCATGTGAAATGCTTGGTAGGACCTGAGGTTGTCTTAGCACCTTGGGCCGATGCCTTGGTTTCCATGGGGTAAACACTGATGTCTAAAAACTTCAGAAGAAGAACTTTGAGGAATCTATCGCCTTGATAGATGTTGGTAGGACTCGGGGGTACACTATGGGCCCTCAAGACCGATGCTTTCATCTTCAAGGGGTACTCCTTAGGTCATAACAGAAAGAAAAAGGGTCTGTCGCTCTTGAGATACTTAGCGGTCTTTAGATTCTCTTGGCGAAGGTCACTTGGCCATTGCTTGGGTCTCTTTGGGATAGAACCTTAATCTTCATCAACTTCTACACACATATCAAAAAAAAAAAAGAGAGTTCCAATCACCTTTGCTCATATTTAGGAGTAGGTATGCCATTTAGGAGTAACTTACATACTGGTAGGACATTGAGACTACGGTCATAACCAGCGGTGTACAAAGCACACTTGCCTTTACGTAGCACTATCTACTACTTAAGTCTCACTTTGACCAGTCTTTACTCACCCATTTTAGTACTCATTACAACTTTAATCAGCCCTGCACTTGATTGCTCACGTGTGTAATTATCATAGCTGGTTTTTCTTTTCTTTTCTTTTTTTCAATAAAGGACTTTAATGTATCAATTGTTTTTTGTTGCAGCTCTTGCTACTACCGCGCTCGAGGACGTGTGCAAAATAGGAAGGGGGGAGTGTTGCATGACAAATGAAGATCAATACAAGGATGCAACAAAAAAGACACTTAGGGCTCTTGAAAAGAGTTCCACTTTGTGGATGAGTGTGGGAGTGGGTTTGACAATAATCCCACATGGGAACTTTTGGGAGTTCTAGAATTTTTGTATAAAAGGTGGCTCATTTGAGAGCATGGACATTGGGCAAACTCATGTTTGAGCTCTCTTGAGACTAGCTCTCCCTCTTCTTCCATAGAGGTGCAAGCTCTTCTCACTCCCCATCTACATTGTTGTAAGTTCTATTCTTTTGTTAATTCAATGCAATGAGTTGATATTTGTCTCTCTTCTTTTGTCAATTCTCTAGTATGCATGTTTCTTATTGATAGCTTCAAGAGTTGTGTGCATGCTAGGGAAATGAGTATTTGAGAATGAAGAATGCTTGATCTTGTGTAAGCAATAGCTAGGCTTTCTTCTTGTTTGGATGTATGGATGAATGGAATGTGGAGTTGAGTGAGCAATAGCAAGATTGAGCTTGAGTGTGTGTTGAGTCTATGTCAATAGTAGTAGTTTTCTTAGCATTCTCTCCATCAAATGGATAAGCTTTTGTGCACCGGTACGGGTTGAATCCCTAGCTCCGAAAGGGATGCAAATCCCATTGGATTGAGCTAAGTGTGGATCATACTACTCTTGCTACAAGTGAGAGAGTTTCCCGTCTCTCCACCTAGCCTCAAGCTATCATCGAGAGACCATAGCTTAAGCCTTAAGATAACATAGCCTTGGCCTCCAAGCCCCCCTTGAGTGTCCCCCATGCCCCTATTATATAGGAGGGTCCTCAAGTGACTCTTAACTCTCCATTTCCTATGTGTGACCCTTGGATGCGTGACCCTAACCTTAACCCTTAAGGTTAGTCCTAACCTATGCTCCACTAGAGCTTGTTCCCATGCTCCCATGCTCACAAGCCTAATGTGGGTTAGCCTCCTAGTATATGCACATATAATGTGCATATAACAAGAAGGTACCACCTCTTACTGCTTAGCATCCACAAACCGCTCTACATTCTCTGAAGTTGGCATCGGAGGCATAACTTTTGGTCTCTCCACTCTATCTTTGGTTTGGCATTTGATGGTGTGCTTGGTGCGACTTGTGGTGTGGGTTTTCTTAACTTCAAAACCCAAATTTAGGGGTTTCCTTTGTAGAAGCCTTATGCTTCTATAATAGCTTGGTTGGGACGCAATGAGATGTTAGCTGCTAGCTTGAACCAATGTTCTCAAGGCCATCGCCTGACTCTCTTTAGCTTTGGAAGTTGAGGTGTGGTCCAAAAGGTTTTTGAGATAACCTTGAGCTTCTAACATTTTGAAGGGGATCCAACGGGGCTTGAGGGTTGCATAGGGTCTCCCACTTGGCAAATATGTGCTCATGAGTAGGATTTTGGCTAAATGGTGACATCTAGGTCTTTGCATGGGTATCGTACTTTTGTTAACTAACTAGGGTACCTGCTGTGAGTACCCACTCCTCCTTCTTGGGTACCCACTCCTTGTATACCCTCTTCTTCTTGATAACCTTTTTGAAGGGTTGTTGAAATTGAGGTTTTGGGGGGTGGTCTTTGTCTTCGGTAAGGATTTGGATCTCTGTAATGGTTCGAGGGGGTGGTCAACACACAAGGTGAGAGGAGTGTTGTGTGTTAGGGATTATCTGGGTGATGGCTTGTAAATGGAGGACTCATGAGGCTTGGGATAGGTGTGAGATTCCTTCATCCCAACAAGTGTTGCATGTTAGGGATTACTTAAGGTGATGGCTTGGACAAGGCTTGGGATGTTGATAGGTGCAAGGTTACCTCATCCACCATTCCATGGGGAAGCTAGAGTATTGCAGTCCTTTTTCACCAACTCACTACACAATCATGGGACTGCAATCTATCCCCTCCTAAATAAGGATGATGCTCTCTTTCATTTTACTTCGGGGGGAGGGGGGGCACATAAAACTTGTAAGATGTATGTCTAGTTCCAATATAAAATTCAGCTTCAAAATAATCGATGGGGATAGGAATTGTTTACTGTCGTAATGGTCACTTGGATGGTGCAAGTGGTGGTGTGGCCTAATGATGTCCACACTTCTTAAGACAGCTGTTAATCCCATTTTAGATTAACAAAGATGCTCCTCCAATTGAGGACATTAATAAGTGTTATGAAAAAGCACTATAAAATTTTTACATTTTGAGATACTGGCCACCTAAGGCCTTAGTTGGTAAGTTTTGGGCACCCAAGAGATGTATAAAAAACAATTTCTCATCAAGGTTGTTGCACGTTGTGTGTAGTTTTTTGGGAACCTCAAACTCAACTTGTACATGTGTACATGAGTGTTGTTCATGTTGTGGTGAAGTCATTTTTCAAAATGAATAAAATAGAAAAATGAACGTGGCCTTATTTTGGAAGGTGGCGTGGAGGATTAAGTTGCCGCCAGCTAGGTGCTTCTGGAAGCTGGTCGGCGCAGCTGGACGAAGAGAGGGAGACAACCAGGAGCGACGGGGGCTAGAGAGGATTGTAGCGAGGGGGGCAGGAGGCCACCTCTATGTGTGCTCGACAGAAGGCGGTTCTGGTGTGAGTGCCAGAGGCGGTGTCGTTGGGTGTTGGAGAGACAGCTGGGAGCCGACGGGAAGAGAGCCGCGTTGGTGCTTGTGTGGTGGCTTGCTGCAGCAACAGATCCAGGCGAGCGTGGGTTTGAAGGGGCCATCGTGTGGTGCTGGGACGTGAGCAGCTGTAGGCCTGCGACGAGGAGAGAAGAAGTGGTGCCGCGTGTGGAAGTCGTTTATGGGCTGATGAGCGCAGCTGGCAAGGACAGGCGCAGCTGCAAGATAAAGCGAAGTGAGCTGGTGAAGGGGAGAGGCGCAAGACAGAGGAGGGAAGTGTGGTTTGGGAGGCCAACCGCTGCCACAGGCGCAGAGGGCTGAAGAGAAGTAGGCCGTGTTGTTTGAGTGGAGGGGGGGCCTGTGTGTTTTTTGGGTGGTTTGCTGCAGCCATAGGTGAAGAGCAGCGTGTGGGAGCCGAGAGCTGTGAAGACTGGCGGCTGGCACATAAAAAGCAGCACAGCTGCTGTGCAGGTGCGAGAGGAAGAGGACAAGGCTGGTTAGCGCAGTGGTAGTGCAGAGATGAAGGGGAAAGGTGGCGTCCAAGTGACTGTAGTGAGTGCGCAGAGGGGCTGATTATGGGCTGATGATACATTGGGGACTAGAGGAGTGCAGCTGAAGAGAGAGACCTGAGAGGGTGCTCACCTTGGGAGCTGGGTGTTTCTTGGATGAAGGGATGAAGGCGCTGATGTAAGTGAGCAAGGGGTCCGCCTGGGTTTCATGGTAGTGGCTTGGTCTGGATAGTGGGCTGGTTGTCAGGTTGGTGACAAAGAAAGTGGTTGCTGTGGTCTTGCTTTGGGGAGTCGGCAGTGTGCGTGCTGGCGTAGTAGAGAGATCTTCAGGTGAGGTGCAGTACAGAGAAGGGAGAAGGTCGACTGCAGAGAAGCAAGGAGCAAAGGAAACGGATTGGGAGCGACCAGGAGAGCTGGAGAGGGCCGATTGCGAGCGGGTGCTTGGTGAAGCTGGTGTCTGGGATATTTTGGGATATCCACCTCTGTAAAGGTCAAGGTCCTTTCTGAAATATAAGTCTTGTTCACGCTCTTTGGTCTGGTGTTCTGGTGTGTTTGCATGCGTGTGTGAAAGTGTGGCATGCTATAAGGGCGTAGACAGCTTTACCGTTTCCATGCCATCACTTTTTGGTGCCTCCACAGAGGAGCAGATTTCCTCTGGTTTGTGAAAGAGAACAAGGGCTGTGTGAAGAAAGTTTTGGAAATGGCTCAGGATTTTCTGGAGTATTGGGGATTGCCACAGGAGAATGCAACCAGGTTTTTGGAGAAGATGGAGTTTACAGCTTTGATGAAAGACAGGGCAACCCCGGAGATCCTTTCTCGGATTTTGACTTATTGCTTGCAGGGTGATGCAAAAGTATGGCTGCAGATGTTTGTGACTGCACACAAGAATGTTCATCGATAGGATCCTAAGTGTCGTGTAGTCAGAGCTGCATTTTTGGCACAGTTTGTCCGTGTGAAGAGTCCGAATGAAGTGTGGAAGGAGTTGTGTAACATTCAGCAGAAGGATGGTCAGGATGTGGATCAGTATCTGATAGAGTTTGGGAGACTGTGGAGTCTATGGTGTGAGGCTCTGATTCCTGAAGTACCCCTGCAGATGATTAAGAGAGAGCGATTTGTGGCTGGTGTGGAGCCAACAATCCGACTGAAGGTGGAGCTGAAGAACCTGGATAGCTTTGAGGAGGGTGTCAGAGTTGCTCGAGAGAAGGAGTGGAAGGTGAAACGTTTGAGGCAGTTGGGAATGCGGGAAGAGCCAAAGAGGTTTATGAAGGTGCCAGGGATTGAGAGTATGCATCCTGGAAGAAAAGCTGCTGTTGTTCCTAAACAGGTGAATTCTTTGAAGAGGGAGGTTCATGAAGCAGTGGAGCTCATGAAGTCTTTAAGCTTGAATTGGATAGAGTCTGCAGGAAGAGGACGAGGCACAGGTGTTATGGGAAAGAAAACTGATGCATCATCTGGTTTTGGAGGAAATTCAGCAGATATTGGAAGAGAGAGAGGGTATCCGTGTGATGTGCAATGCCGGAATTGTGGTGAGTGGGGTCATATTAGTCCACAATGTAAGAGACCAGCCAAAGCTAATGGTGGTATATATCAATTGTCTTTGGGAATGAGTGATAAGGTGATGGGCCCTAATATGCAAGTGAAGGATGCAATTCAGCCCAGTGTTTGTGAAGCCCATGAGGTCACATTTGCAGAGCAGGGTATGGGACAGATGAGCCTGTTGGGAATGGAGAAAGATGAGGTTTCTGGAATCAACCCTGAGGAGCTTTCAGAAGGTGAGGAGGAGGAGGATGGGAGTATTAATGATGTTGTGGATTGTGAGCAGGTACCAGTACTTCAGCCAGTCAAGGTGGAGAGTGATGATCAAGGTGTCACTAATGAAGGTGCTGTGGATGGAGTGCATGTGGATGATCCGGGTGATGAGTTGGATATTGCAGCCTGTGAGAGTGTGGATGGTGAGCTGGACAGTGTACTTGATAGTGCACTGGATGATCTGTTGAAGTTGGCTTCCTTGGAGAAGGAAACAAGTGTTTGCATGCCAATTGTGCAGCAGGAAGGGAGTGATGGTGTGACTGATGGTGAGCTGGATGCTCCTTTGGTTGATGGTGCGATAGATTTCGCAGGTGTGGATGCTGATCAAAAGGTGTGTGTTCCTTGTCATGCCTAGGAGAATGAGTTGGTGGTTGTGAGTGGTGAGAATGCATGTGAGACTATTGTTGTTGGTCAGGGGGACCAAGATGCTTTGCCTGGGAGTTTGGGGAGCTTAGACTTGGTAGGGATGCCTGTGCAAGATGTGGAGAATCTTGCAGGATCGCCAATGGTCTTGAAGCTGGAGAAACTGCAGGAAAGCGACAATAATGAGTCTGCAGTGCATGAGGTTGCTGTGTGTGATGTTGATGGGCTGAAGGGAAGTGAGTGTATAGTGGACACACCACATGTAGATGCTCAGCATATGGATGAATGGTTTGGTTATAGTTCGGGTCTGG
Source organism: Cibotium barometz (assembly GCF_041138505.1). NCBI lineage: Eukaryota > Viridiplantae > Streptophyta > Polypodiopsida > Cyatheales > Cibotiaceae > Cibotium > Cibotium barometz. The sequence continues at coordinate 11,816,914 of NC_141050.1, read as the reverse complement.
CAGGTAGCCCAGAAGAAGAGTTGGAAGCCAATGATGTGGGTGGTAAATTGGGTGATCATAAGGTGGAAGTTGATCAGCAGATGAGTGTTATTTCGGTGTTTGATTATGAATGGGAGTCAGATGTGTCAGAGGGGAGTGAAGGTGAGGAGCGGTTGTCTCCACCACAAGGTTATGTGAGCTGGTCTGGAGGAGGAAGTGCAACAGTTAATGGTGATGAGGCCATATGTGAAGAGCCAAGGGGGTTGCTGAAAGCGGAGGATCATGGCAGGGTGTATCAATGGTTGTTTGATGGAGGAGAATGCTTGAAGAACTGGAAGGTAGATGCACCGAGGTTTCTGTTTGATCCAGGAGGATAAATAGTTTCTGTTAGTGCAGCTGCTGGACATAAATGTCTCAGCAGAAAAAAGGGGGTTGCTAAATATGTGTGTAGTTTTTTGGGAACCTCAAACTCAACTTGTACATGTGTACATGAGTGTTGTTCATGTTGTGGTGAAGTCATGGGGGCACCCATTGACTCAGTGTGGACACTGTGGATGCGGCAATCAAGCATAGGGTTTTGATGGAAGTGTGTGTACAGGAAAAAAGATGAAATTTTGGAGACACAGCTTGTCCGGAGTGTAGTTTGCTGAAGGCGGTATCAGCTACTTGGCATCGAATGTGTGGGCGTGTCAAAGAAAGAACGGGCACTTGAAGCTTTATTGAAGTGTGTATGGAAGGAAGGGCAGAAAAAGGTGAAAAGGGGCCATATACCTTGGACTTGGTGTGAAAAGAATAACATTGTGGCCATTTTTCAAAATGAATAAAATAGAAAAATGAACGTGGCCTTATTTTGGAAGGTGGCGTGGAGGATTAAGTTGCCGCCAGCTAGGTGCTTCTGGAAGCTGGTCGGCGCAGCTGGACGAAGAGAGGGAGACAACCAGGAGCGACGGGGGCTAGAGAGGATTGCAGCGAGGGGGGCAGGAGGCCACCTCTGTGTGTGCTCGACAGAAGGCGGTTCTGGTGTGAGTGCCAGAGGCGGTGTCGTTGGGTGTTGGAGAGACAGCTGGGAGCCGACGGGAAGAGAGCCGCGTTGGTGCTTGTGTGGTGGCTTGCTGCAGCCACAGATCCAGGCGAGCGTGGGTTTGAAGGGGCCATCGTGTGGTGCTGGGACGTGAGCAGCTGCTGCAGGCCTGCGACGAGGAGAGAAGAAGTGGTGCCGCGTGTGGAAGTCGTTTATGGGCTGATGAGCGCAGCTGGCAAGGACAGGCGCAGCTGCAAGATAAAGCGAAGTGAGCTGGTGAAGGGGAGAGGCGCAAGACAGAGGAGGGAAGTGTGGTTTGGGAGGCCAATCGCTGCCACAGGCGCAGAGGGCTGAAGAGAAGTAGGCCATGTTGTTTGAGTGGAGGGGGGGCCTGTGTGTTTTTTGGGTGGTTTGCTGCAGCCACAGGTGAAGAGCAGCGTGTGGGAGCCGAGAGCTGTGAAGACTGGCGGCTGGCACATAAAAAGCAGCACAGCTGCTGTGCAGGTGCGAGAGGAAGAGGACAAGGCTGGTTAGCGCAGTGGTAGTGCAGAGATGAAGGGGAAAGGTGGCATCCAAGTGACTGTAGTGAGTGCGCAGAGGGGCTGATTATGGGCTGATGATACATTGGGGACTAGAGGAGTGGAGCTGAAGAGAGAGACCTGAGAGGGTGCTCACCTTAGGAGCTGGGTGTTTCTTGGATGAAGGGATGAAGGCGCTGCTGTAAGTGAGCAAGGGGTCCGCCTGGGTTTCATGGTAGTGGCTTGGTCTGGATAGTGGGCTGGTTGTCAGGTTGGCGACAAAGAAAGTGGTTGCTGTGGTCTTGCTTTGGGGAGTCGACAGTGTGCGTGCTGGCGTAGTAGAGAGATCTTCAGGTGAGGTGCAGTACAGAGAAGGGAGAAGGTCGACTGCAGAGAAGCAAGGAGCAAAGGGAACGGATTGGGAGCGACCAGGAGAGCTGGAGAGGGCCGATTGCGAGCGGGTGCTTGGTGAAGCTGGTGTCTGGGATATTTTGGGATATCCACCTCTGTAAAGGTCAAGGTCCTTTCTGAAATATAAGTCTTGTTCACGCTCTTTGGTCTGGTGTTCTGGTGTGTTTGCATGCGTGTGTGGAAGTGTGGCATGCTATAAGGGCGTAGACAATTTTACCGCTTCCGTGCCATCAACGTAGCTACCAATGAGTTATTAGCCATGGCTGGACTAAAGTTTATAATGCCCATCAACATCTAAACCTCTTAGAATCCACATTATATCATCCTTTTGGTATTATAAAACTTAATAAAAATATCCATAAGCATTTGGAGGCTATGCTCACTAATGTGGTTTATAATTTTGATAAGGAGCATATAGAATATCCTAATATAACCACAACAAATATACTTGACCTCCAAGAATTTATGAAAACTAACAAGCCGAGCCTACCACCCCCAAGTTCCGAAGAGGGTCAAGAAGAAACACCAGGAACCTTTACTTCTTTTACTTATCCAGTGTTCTCTTCCATCACCAGTAAGTTATTAAATCCCTTTCCTAGTGTATCTCCTACTAGCAAAAATGAGGCTGATTGCATCTTGTCTCGCTTCTCTTCTATTCCGTTTGATTTTCCCAGTAACACTCTTGCCCACAGAGTGATGAAAAACACGTAGAGGGAGAGGAGACACACACATAGGAGCAAACCCTAACCATAGAGGGAAGCCATCTCCCTTCTCTCACACAATGCATAAAGCCATTATCCATAATCTACAACACACTACATGTGTTGTGTCCACACACTGTTAACCCTAGCTAATGTCCACACACTGCTAACCCTAGCTAATGTCCACACACTATGACTAGCTGGACGCTATCATTTATGTCTCACACATGTTACTACCTAACATGCTAGCACATAGTGTAACTGGCACAAGCTGACATCAAGCTTGAATCTCAACAGCCCCTCTCAAGCTCATGATGTACTGCCATAGATGAAGATGTAGATGAGCTTGGGCTATCAAAGCTCTCAACACTCCCCCTCAAGCTCATCCCATGTACTCCCAACATAGTACGGAAGTACTTAAACTTCTTCGTGCTAAGTGGCTTTGTAAAGATGTCAGCCACCTACTCTTCATTCTTCACATACTATAAATCCACTATACCATCCAACACTTTCTCTCTGACAAAATGATAGTAGACCTCTATGTGTTTGGTCCGCGCATGAAAAACTGGATTCTTGGCCAACTATATGCTGCTCAGGTTGTCACAATGAATGACAACCTTGCCATCAATAGACTCACCCAAATCAGCCAAGAGACTCTTTAACCATACTCCTTGACAATGAATGACAACCTTGCCATTAATAGGCTCACCCAAATCAGCCCAAGAGACTCTTTAACCATACTCCTTCACATGTAGCAATGGCTACACCCCTGTATTCAGCCTCTGTATTAGATAAAGCAATAGTACGTTGCTTCTTACTGCTCCAACTCACCACTGCACTTCCAAATGTAAAGGCATAACCACTAGTAGACCTCCTGTCATACGAGCTACCTACCCAATCTGCATCTATATAGCCATGTACATCCAAGCCTTTACCATGCTCATAAAGAAGACCATAATGTACAATGGTCTTTACATAGTGTATAATGCGTCTCACTGCATCCAAATGAGGTCTTCTGGGGCTTTGCATAAATTGATTTACTAGCCCCACAGCATAACTGAGATTTGGGCATGTGATAGTCATGTAAATAAGACTGCCAACCATCTTTCTATACATAGATGGATCATCCAACTCTTCACCAAAATTAGCCCGCAGCTTCACATTCTGCTCCAAAGGTGTACTCATTGGCTTGCACCCTGTCATCCCATAATTTGCCAACATATCCAATGCATATTGGCGTTGCACTAACCATGTCCCTGCATGGTCTTTGATCACTTCAATCCCAAGAAAATATCTCAATTCACCCAAGTCTTTCATATCAAACTGCCCACTCAATGCCTTCTTGACATGCATAACATCTATAGCATGATCTCCTGTGATAATCAAGTCATCCACATAGATGACAAGTAAGACAGTCCCATGATCTGTCTTCTTCACATAGAGTGAAGAATCTGCTCAAGAAACTTGAAATCCAAAGGAGATAAGATATCGGCTTATTTTATCACTCCAAGCACGAGTGGGGTACCTCGGGTGTACATATCCTTCTGGCTGTGCCAGATAAACTTCCTCTTGTAAATCACCATTTAGAAATGCATTCTTCACATCCATTTGATGCATTTCCCAACCATTTGTTGCAGCCATAGAAATGACTGCTCTCACTGTTTCCATCTTTGTAACTGGACTAAATGTTTCATCATAGTCCAAGTCTTGGGTTTGTGCATAACCCTTAGCTACCAACCGCGCTTTATGGTGCTCAATGGAACCATCTGATTTGTATTTCACTTTATAAACCCATTTGCAACCAATGACATTTTTGCCTTGCGGTGGGTAAGGCAACCAAATCCCATGTTTCATTTTATGAACCAATGCGTCCATCTCAACATCCATTGCCTTCTCCCATACATGCTTCCCAATAGCTTCTGTATAGCATGTAGGTTCCACATGCTTCACCAAAGAGGTCATATAAGCGTAATGCATAGCAAAGTCACGATATGATGTCAATCTGTCAACTGGATACCTGACCCTTTGGGACCTCTGCAATGCATGCGGATCACTCTGAACACCTATCACTCTAGCATGTGGAGGCACATATCTATCTTGTCTTGCACCTGGTGTGCGTAAAACTGGTATGCCAAGTTCCTCATCCAAACTTTATGAACTTGACGACTCATAACCTGTAATGCCAATTCCTTCAACCTTCTTTTTTCCTTTATCCACAGCACTACTCCCAGTGCTCACACTCTCATGGCTCAAGCGTCCTGACCATGGACGTATATTGCTACTCTCAGACTCTGCTGGCCCAGACATAGAAATAAAACTTGCTTGTGGTGGTGGCAAGTTCACATGCACATCAGCATCAACCGAATCAATGACACCCTCATCCTTTGCCTTGTACTTGTAAGACTCCTCCCCAGCCCCTCAAGATGTCCAGTATCTTCCCCTGTAATCAATCCCCTTTTCAAAATAATAAAAGATCTTGTTTCTACCTGTTTTGAGCTAGAGAGAGAAAATATTCTAGAGAGAGATAACTCAGTTTTAGATATCTTTGGATGGAAAAATATCCTTTCTTATTAAAATAAATTCTCCCAAAATAGAAGTTTAAAAAGAATTTCCTAAGGTGCGTTAGAAATAAATTATAATCTGCTAGAAAGACCTTAGCCTAAGGGTCCAGATTTTTTAAAAATTTTAGATTAAGGTTCTGAGGGGCCAATCAGATTAATCCAAATGTAGGGAGGAGATAAACTGAAGAAATAAAGAAACCCCCCCAAAAATGAGTAAATACTCACATAAGATGAAGAGTGGACTAAGGACCAAAGGAAATATTTAAAAAAATAAAATTTTGACACCTCAAAATGGGGATTCCCCCTCATGAAGGAGGCACCTTTTTCTCATCATTGCTCTCCATTTCAAATCAATAAAATGAGATATTTCATCTCTCCTCTCTCCTAATTCAAGTCTAGTTCCAAAAAGTAAGCTAAACTGACCCAAAAATGGTCAAAAATTGACCAAACTGATCTGGAAAATTCTAGAATCAGTTTGCTTGGTTTGAGGCTCACTTTTTCCTATAAATAGAAGCCTCTCCCTTTCTAAAAGCTTAATAGTGTTTATGCAATGTTACTCTACTCCTCCCTAGAGTCAAAAACATTGAATTCACTTGTTTTTGACTAATTCCTCTACAAAGAATTGGTGGCCACTCTTGATCCAAACAAGAGTAGAACCCTCAATCCCTCAAGCCAAAGAAAAGCTCACAAAACTCCATGTAAGTTAATAATTCTACTTTTTTTAAATTCTAATCTATGGTTTTTTGAATTCTTTGCTTTTTAATGTGAATATGGATGTTAAGCCTTGATGAAAAGGCTTCCCCCTTCTCTTCATTAAGAATTGCAGCCTTTCTTTATCCTAAAATGAGTAACAAACAAATTGAGTTAAACTTTTCCTATTGATTACTCTTTAGAAGTGAAAATTAATTAGATTATAGTGCTTTATTTCATCTTGGGATAAATTTTAAAGTAAATTTAGAATGTAAAAATTAAGAAATGGTCAGCCGTACGAAGGAGGTTATGGCAAAATTTTTTTAAATTTTGTGGAAATAAGTTTTATCTTTATGTTATTCTAAAAGAATAATCCCCATCGTTTGTGCATTTTAAAAGAAATTCTTTTTATTTTTAAAAGTATTATTTTCATTAGATTTAAATTTTATGCATAGAAAGATGCATAATAGAATGTTTTTATTATTAAGAAAGTGTTATTTTCATTAGATCCAATTTCTATGCATAGAAAGATGCATATTGGATATTTTTTAATTATAAAAGTGTTATTTTCATTAGATTTAATTTCTATGCATTGAAAGATGCATAAAAGAATTTTTTATTATAAAAGTATTATTTTCATTAGATTTACGTTCTATGCATGGAAAGATGCATAAAAGAAAAATTTTTAATTATAAAAGTGTTATTTTCATTAGATTCAATTTCTATGCATAGAAAGATGCATATTAGATATTTTTTTTATAAAAGTGTTATTTTCATTGGATTTAAATTTTATGCATAGAAAGATGCATAATAGAAATTTTTTATTATTATGAAAGTGTTATTTTCATTGAATTCAATTTCTATGCATAGAAGGATGCATAACAGAAAATTTTTTTATTTTAAAAGTGTTATTCCTATTAAATTGATTTTATACATAAATAGATGCATAAAAGGATTTTCTTTTATATAAAGGTGTTATTTCCATTAAAGTTGGATTTTATGCATAAATAGATGCATAATGAATTTTTATATCAAAATTAGAGTTCTCTTTAATTCTACGTTTAAATTCCATGAATATTGATAAATGAAAAAGTAAATACTCTGAGAGAGAAATTTCTATCATTTTATATTCACTCGGATTGTAATGAGAAAATCCAGAAAATCTATCGAAGTCGGAATGTCAGATAAATGATCAAATTATTCCTCATCAGAATTTCATGATTAGTTTAGAAATAAGTGAATATTCAATGAATGAAATTCAGTAAAATAGTAATTGAAATATCACTCCCTTTTGAGAAAGATAGTTCAGGAAGAACCTTATCAGACTCGAAACCTGAATCAGACTATGCCTAAGACCAAACTCTTTCATGAGTTTCAAGGAAAGACAATGTGACCAGTTCAGAAAAATTCACTCAAATCTCTCACCAAATCTGAAACTAAGTTGAGACCCTTTGAATTGATATGAGGATCAAGGTTACAGAATTCGAGGAATTCTATTTTGGAATTCAGACATATGATCAAGAAGTTTTGGGGATGGGATTTAAGATATACTCATTGTATTCAAAAGAAAATCAAAACTGAAAACTTGCATAGAAACCCTGTTTTCTTAAAGGACTGTCTTACGCCAGAATGCTGGAGGGAGCATTGGGTATATGTGTTTTTCTAAGGGAAGTTCGTTTGCAACAACTGGCAGGGAGTGTTCAAAGGACAGCTCACGCGACAAAGCCTACCTAGGTGACGAGCCTCGGTATGGTTAAAATGGTGTGCTTCCGGTACGATGGACGAGGGCCGATGAAGCGGTCCCTGAGTGAAGTGCTAGGACACCTAAGGAGGATCCTGGAGGGTTCTGACCAGGCGATGCACGGGCTCGCGATTGCCGAGGACACCCATGCATATGTCGAGGAAGATATTGTATGATGGACCAATGTTTATTGTAATCTGTTACTCGATCTCGTTTGCTGACTAGTTGGTCTCAACGGAGAGTCTAGAGTGATACTGTTTTTGTTGAGAAACAAGGATTGGATGGAAGTTTGAGTTATGATATCTGTAACTAATAATTGTTTATCAATGGATTGTTTTATAAGTTAAAGTTTAAAGAGGAGTGTGTGTGTATCTGTATTCTAAAGCAAAAGTTAAGAAAGGCATTTAATTATGGGTGGGTGAGTACTTGTCTCGTTCTACCAATTCCAGTGGGGTTGGGCGGTGGCTAACCCATGGGCCGGATGGGGTTAGGCTGGAATCAGTAGAGTTTTAATAATTAAATTGATTAATAGGAATACGCTTAGAACTCGAGTAGTTAAATAAAAGCCTAAAGACTTCTCAAATGAATAGATCAATGGCTATGCCTGATTCAATTAGGAAAAAAGCGTTGATTTCTTCAAGTTAAGTCTGTAATAGTTTCCTTCTATCTGGTCTAATCAGATGAAGGTTGGTTTAGTCTCTTGACCTCGTTAGAAATTTCGTTAAGAATTTCAAAAAGGTGGAATCGTCCCCGTTTTTCGAGCAAGGGAAATTTTCCTGGTTTCGGTTTTGGAATGACCACTAGATTAGTTTCGTGTCCGGACATTTGAGGGCGAGGCCCCGAGTAGGAAACCCTGCCCCGCGTAAGAGGAAGCTACTTCTGTTGCTATCAACCGGGAATCCGGTGCGCAGAGGGGGTAGTGGGATCTCACAGTACCAACTAGCAAGTTCATCAAACACCACATCACGTGAGATAACCACTTGCCTAGTATGCGGATTGTAACATTTATATGCCTTGCGATCCTGTACATACCCAACAAAAACACACTTTTCTGCCTTAGGATCTAACTTCCTTCTTCTCTCGTCTGGCACATGCACATAAGCTATGCAACCAAACACTTTGAGGTGTCCAATGTCTGGCCTAAAACCTGTAAGCCACATCTCTAGCGTACTTCCATGTATGGCTGCTATGGGTGTCTTATTAAGTACATACACTACTGTGGCACACACTTCTACCCAATAATAGTCTGGCATGCTCTTTTCATTGAGCATCACCCTGGCCGTATCACAAATGATACTATTTTTCCTTTCAATAACACCATTTTGCTGGGGTGTGTACCTGCAAGTTACCTGCCTTCTTATGCCATGCTTTCTCAAGAAATTCTCAAAAGCATGTGAGGTGTATTCACCACCTCCATTTGTCCTCAAACATTTTATCCAAGAGCCATATTGCTTCTCTGCAAAAGCTTTGAAGTCCATAAACTTTCCCAACACTTCACTTTTCTCTCTGAGAAAGTAAATCCAAGTCATTCTGAAAAAATCATTAATGAATGTCACATAATACAAGCTACCTTTAATGGATGGGTTTTGTGTAGGACCCCATACATCACTTTGAACTATCTCAAGTGGCCTTCTACTCATGTTGCCTTCTTTAGGAAAACGGCAACCTTGCTTGCTTTCCAAAGTGGCAAGCATCACAAACATGCATATTCCCATCATACTTGAATTTAGGCAGCCCACTAACAATGCCTCTTGCCTACATGTTCTTTAACCTTTGTATGTTCACATGTCCAATCCTTTTATGCCACATGTCAATGTGTTGTACCACATTTCGGCTTTTAGAGAACATGGCCCATTTTAGCTCAGGAATCCCAGCATCCAACTTAAATAACCTGTCGGCTTCATATGTTCAAACGATTCGCCATGACAAGTCATATGGTTTGATGCTTTAGAGTCCATATATGTTCAAACCATTCGCCATGACAAGTCATATGGTTTGATGCTCTAGAGTCCATATACCAAGTATCCTCACTGTCACCATTTGTCATCATAGATTCCACGATATGTTTCATGGCAAACAAGTGATTTGCGCTGCCATCATTACTGCTTGATGCAAAATTTCCACCATTTGCATAATTTCCACCATGTTGTGCATAATGTCCACCATGTTGTGCTCTACCCCCTCTCAAATCATTTTGTTTGTGGAAACAATCACGTGCCATATGACCAAATTTTCCACAGTAATGACATTCCACATTTTGCATAGATGTTTGTTGGCCTTGCCAACGTCCTCTTCCATGAGGATTACCTCTGCCTCTCAGAGGTGTATATCCACGACCACCTCTAGCACCATATGTAGGTTGAAAATTCTGTTGTGGTGACCTATCCTGCCATCCACCACGACCATTACCACGACCACGTGATGCAAATCTCCCCCTACATGTAAATCCACTTTGTGAATAGAAAGCCCGATTCCTGCCATTATCATCATGGCTAGTAGATGCATCATGAAAAGAGTCATTGAGCTTGATTTCCTCAACAAGCAAGAGAGAAACCAACTCATCAAAATCTGGTAAACCTGTACTCCGAACAGGTTTACCAACTCATCAAAATCTGGTAAACCTGTACTCCGATAGATGTATCAAAAGACTTGTCCTCCTTGCCAAGACGACGCAAGGTAATGTCTACCAAATCATCATTAGGCATGGGGGCATTGATAGTTGCCAATGCATCTACATACTTCTTTATCTCTTGAACATAATCATGGATTCTCCTTCCTTTCCGCTTCACATTATGAATCTATTGTCTCAATTGAGGCTTACTAGTATCTGTATCAAATAGCTTTTCCAATGTATTCCATGCATCCTTGGGATTCTCAGCATCATGTATATGTATGAGTATAGCATCTGAGATACATATAGACAAGTAATGCAAAACTTTGTATGCTCTCTCTGAGCTACAACTTGTTGTTGTGTAGGTTGTCGGGGTAGTTCTGCGGCTTTGGCTCCACACCTGTAACAAGGTTCCAAAATCCTTTTCCCTTCAGAATGCTTTTAATCATGTACTTCCATGCTTGGAAGTTCTTTCTATCCAACTTCTCACCCACCACAAATCTGTACTGGGTTGTCTGACATGTTTGCTCAATGCAAATGCCCCTTCCGCACACGTCCAATTTTGTAAACGAGCCTTCCTAAGCTCAACCACACTCTAATAAGTGTTCCACATACTCCAAAGTACTCAACAAACTTCACTGTTGATGTAGAAAATCAAACTAATTGCATTCAAATTGAACTGGCATACGTAGTCCAAAGTACCCTGTTGTGGCGCGCTTTTCAAGGTGTGTACATACCCAAAATATCAAATCCCCTTCTCTGTTTTGAGAAAAACCAGTAGTAAAAGTACTCTAATTCCTTTGATTCTTGTCCAAATTGAGAGATGAGGCATTCATTAGCTTAGCAATGATGTCTAATAACTCCATGTAAAAGTAATTAGACCAATTGTAAAAGTCGAGAGAGTAATTAGCCGATTAATGACCCTCTGTTCTACTAATCACTGTAGATAGCCTATTTAATCAGCTCATAATCAGCTCCATAATGTATAATTGCTTCAACCAACCACATAGCAACCTTCTCAAGTGTGTGTACCACAAAATTGCTAAGCAAATTGTGAATTTAATCAATCACCAAAGTAGAATTTGGCCTCCACATTTTAAAATATTAAAAAATGCTCTGTTTCTTCACATCTGTCTGCGTTGCGCCTGCTCTGTAGGGGTGATTTGAGAGGTTTGTTGTGTTAATTGAGGGCACATATAGTTGCCCAACACTCCAAGGCATGTGCCCAATCCAACAATTAGTTGATTTTTGCAAAAAACTAGCTCTAATTTCATCAACAATGGATCCCTCTTCACTGTTTTTGTGAGGGCTTCAACACAGTGAATTTCCATTCACTTAAATGCATCAAACTTGCTCCAAATCCATTGTAGGGCTTGCACATGAGTTGCCAATACATTCCCATTTTCCAAGTACATGATTCTTTGTCGGCTTTGCAACTATTTGCCTCATACATTCGCCACACTCAAGCTTCAATGGAGAGCTTGCAAAACAGAATTTTTCCTTGCTTTGGGCAACTCAAATCTGTTGTTGTTTGTGTTTTTGCACCTGCAATCCACTCAAGGATGTTTAGTAGTCCTTACCTGGTAGGCCAAGCTCTCAGATTTGATGAAAATCGGTGTACTCCAAGCTTCACAGCTTCTTCTCCCTCTTCTCTCACTCACTCATAAAGAATATAGTTTTCAGTATCAGTGCTCTCCGCAACACAACAAGTGGATCCATTATTCATGCCAATCAAAAGACGATGACTCACTCCACTCCAATTCAACAAAGCAAAGCAATGGGACTCTCATGTTTGTTACAACTTCCCTCACTTCTCGCCATCCACATTCCAAGATATAACAAGTCAATGACATCAATTGCTCATGTGGATACGAGACTGGCATAGAATTCCAGATCCAGATAAAGTAGCTGTGGTAAGATTCATGAAGTTGATCGTAGTTCTCATCGATCAACCAAAGGAAAGGCATGATGGATTTGAGGTAGAGCAGCTTTGCTTTGACATGAACAGACGCCCAACTGAAAGAGGATGCTTTATTATCATCACCTAAGGTGTCTTTCGGGTTATATGCATGTCACATTTGAAGACATGGTAGACACCGGGTTCTAGACATCCCATTCGGCATTTTGAAGAATCCTTAAAAAGCTTCAATCCCACCAAAACTTCTACAGACATGCGTTCTGCGCGACTAGGTCTTTCGACCTAGGTAAAGGTTCTGAGGATAGAACCTACATCAAGTAGGGGGGATGTTAATCTCATTTTTTATTAACAAAGATGCTCCTCCAATTGAGGACATTAATAAGTGTTATGAAAAGGCACTATAAAAGTTGTACATTTTGAGATACAAGCCACCCAAGGCCTTAGTTAGTAAGTTTTGGGTGCCCAAGTGTGAATAAGGGCTAGATGTATAAAAAGAAATTTCTCATAATGAAAGAACACAATCCCCTTTGTGCTATGAGAGCTCTTGCCTTATCTTGTGTGTGTGTGTGTGTGTGTGTGAGAGAGAGAGAGAGAGAGAGAGAGAGAGAGAGAGAGAGAGAGAGAGTACTCTAGTGCATGGTCCTCTTCTATGCATGTGTGTGGGAGAGTGAGAGGTAGATTACCTTGCATTGTGGTGAGAGCTACTTCATGCGGTGAGAGCGTGGAGGTGGAGATCGGAGGAGTGGAGCTTCCAAAAGCGAGCTTGGGGAGCCTCAAGGGGGCGTGAGCTTGAAGCATGGTACCCAATGATAGTTGTTGTCTATTGCTTCTTTCGATTGTGAATGGGTAGAGTTCTCTCTTAGGAGGTGCGGTAGCCCAACCCCTTCCTATCAGTCAAATCAAGGTCCAGTCTCGCCCAAATCAAGGAAATCCCAGAAGAACTCCAGCTCACTCAGCCGTCTGCCTCTATCCAGAGTAGCCTAAGAACTCCTTCCCAGAATTGGGGCAACCAAAGAGAAAGAGTTCAGCCTCAGACTGCAGTACTCCAACTGAGTATCAGGGTAAGCCTTTTAAGCTTTTGATTGATTCAAGCAGTACTCATTCTTTCATTTCCCCTGGATGCTTGCGTAAGCTAGTCTTAGATCAGAAATCAGGGAAACCTATGCAAGTTGAATTGGCAAGTGGGAAGATTCTTTTCACTCACCTTGAGACAGATCGTATTCAATTCACTCTAGATGGGAATTTAACTGACTGTCAGTTCAGAGTTATACCTTTGGGAGCTTTCAATGGGATCCTTGGAATGGATTAGCTCCAAAAAAATCAAGCTGACATTCACTGTCATAATGGAACCATCTCCTTCCGTGACCTTCACAGAAACAAAGTTCAAGGAACCGAAAATTCAGGATCCCCTAGTCTCTGCAATTAGTAAAGGCTTCTAAGTTACTAAAAGAACTTAGAAAGAAGCAGCGCATTTATCTTGTCAAAATGAATCCGATAGACTTAAAGTTAAAAGCTAAAGAACCTAAATGGTTAAGTGAATATGATGATTTATTCCCAGCAGAGCTAACAGAGATGCCTCCGATTCGGGAAGTAGCTCATGTGATAGAATTGACCCTCGGAGCTAAGCCTGTAGCCTTGCGCACGTACAAAATGCCAGTTCCTAAAGCCATCAAACTCAAGGAACAGCTCAGACAGCTGTTAGAACAAGGGTTTGTAAGACCCAGTGTTTCACCTTGGGGTGCGCCAGTTCTCTTTTAGAAAAAGAAAGATGGAATGCTAAGACTCTGTGTGGACTATAGAGGTCTCAATCAGCTGATAGTTAAGAATAAGTATTCTATCCCTAGAATTGATGAGCTTTTGGATAGGCTAAGTGGAGCCCAGATCTTCACAAAGATGGATCTCAAATCAGAATATTATCAGATCAAGATTAATGAGCAAGATAGACAGCCATCAATACTCGGTATGGGCATTATGAACTCACTGTCATGCCGTTTGGATTGACAAATGCCCCAGCTACATTCAATGACTTAATGTAGGACATTCTCAGAGAATACTTGGAAGATTTTGTTCTTGTTTTCTTTGATGATATTCTGATTTACTCAAAGAATGCAGCTGACCATGAAGCTCATGTCAGAAAAGTTCTTGAGATTCTAAGGAAGCACCAACTCTTTGCAAAAAAGAGCAAATGCACTTTCTCTACCGGCCATGTTGAATACTTGGGCTTTCTGGTATCCAAAGATATTTCTCCAGACTCCGCAAAAGTCCAAGTAGTCATAGATTGGCTTGAACCAAAGACAGTGAAAGAAGTCAGAGGATTCTTGGGATTGACTGGTTGGTATAGAATTTTTATACCAAAGTATGCTCTCATAGCTTCCCCCCTAACTAATCTTCTCAAGAAGAATATCCCGTTTCAATGGTGCCAGAGTGCTTTTGATAAACCGCCTTGGTAACCAATCCTGTTCTGAAGCTGCCAGATTTCTCTCTACCCTTTGAGGTAGTAACTGATTCTAGTGGTTTTGCCCTGGGAGGTGCACTCATGTAGGAAGGTCATGCAGTGGCCTATGAATCCTACTGGGTCAAAGATTCACTTTGATGAGACAGATCATCAGACTCGCTTAAAGTGGATCTTCACTCAGAAGGATCTTCACTCAGAAGGATCTCAACATGTGCCAGAGAAGGTGGATGCAGACCCTGCAGGAATTTGATTTTGAAATCAAGTACCGCCCAGGCAAATAAAATGTGGTAGCAGATGCCCTCAATAGAAAAGCTTCCTTGCTTGCAATTAATGTAGTGTCAAATCCCTTGATTATTGAAGCAAGAGAGAAGATCATGCAGGATAGATTCTTTGGCCCTATTGCTACCCTTCTTATGCAGGAAAGCAAAACTCACCACAGGAGTTGAACCGAGTTCAAGGGTATAGCTTGGATGATGGAATTATGTATTATAATCATAGGCTATGCATTCCCAATGATGAGGGAACTAGGGGTCAAATTTTGAATGAAGCCCATGATAGCCTTATTGTAGGACATCCAGGTTTCATCAAAACCTACATGTCTGTGAAGAAAAGCTTCTTTTGGCCTGGTCTAAAAAAGGATGTGCTTAATCATGTACGTCAATGTCTGACCTCATCTCTAATAGTATAGCAAAAGAGGAACACTTGTTCTTTAATGGTATAGTAAAAGAGGAACACTTGTTCCTAATGGTACAACAAAAGAGTATAGCACAAGAGTCATGTCTCGATTTGTCGTCGTAATTACGACTGTTGGGCTGCTTGTTGGTCATGGTCAGCTAGGGATAAATCCCAGCTTAGGATCAACACCAAATGTTTAAAACATTGTGGTGTTCAACACGGTTTAACCACTTTCAAACCTTAAGGTTCTTGGTCCTGCTCTCATTCCTTCTATAGAGCTTTGCCCAAAGATGGAGGGCAGTTTAGTACCCTTTTCAAGAAGTTTATGGTGATGTTTACATAGCTAGTTGGTGAATCTATGGCTCAAAAGACCATTGGTGGAAGCTCCTATTTCCACATGTTTTAGTGTTCATCCTCACATGTTTGTGTTTAGTTAGCTCCTTTTTTCCCAAAGCTCCTTGTTGGGGGTGGATCTGAAGGAGTTTTTCTTAATAGGGAAGTGCTTTGTAAGTGTTGGTAATTTGTTAGGATCAAAGGCGGGGTGGGGTTTGAGGAAGTATGGCTTCATATACTATAGAGTGTATTGTTTATTCTAATAATAACTCTAGATCGGCGGGTTTGTATCCAGGGTTTCACTTAGAGTGAAACTCGATCTAGACTAATTATTTCTAATAATTAGTCTAGATCGGCAAGGGTTTCACTTTGGTGAAACGGCCTCTAGTGCTTCCTAAAGAAAGTTTGAAATTGAAACACGTATATTTTGCTCAAGCTACCAAAACAAGTTTTTCTTTTTTTAACACATTTTTTGAGTTTTTTTGGGCTTTTTGGTTTTTTTCCCTAGGCCCACATCTCTTCACATGTGTTGACTCACGTTTGTGGACTCACATTTGTTGACTCATGTTTGTTGAGTCATTCCTTTATGTGTGTTGAGTCATACATGTTGACTTGCATTCCTTTAGACTCATGTGTGTTGACTCATACATGTCGACTTGCATATCTAGACTCACGTGTGTTGACTCATGCCTGTTGACTTGCATCTCTAGATTCACATGTGTTGACTCATGCCTGTTGAGTTGCATCTCTAGACTCACGTCTCTAGGTTCGTGTGTGTTGACTTATGCCCGTGACTCTCACACCTTTTTTATATGAACTAGGTCTTGCATACTTTATTTTTTTGAAATCGGCCTACCTAGAGCACAAAGTTTTATCCACTAGGCCAATGATAGGATTGGTGTGTGTAATAATGATATTTTAATGTCCCAATAACTATAAAGGATAATAAATTTTCTTGAAAATTGTAGTTGGTACAGATTGTTTGACAAGAAAATTGTTAAAGGACATGAGTAGGTTTGTCCTTACAAGTCTTTATTAAGGCAGTAACAATGTGTTGGTATGATATTAGGTATACATACCTCTAGAATCATGTCTAGTTAACTCACATTTTCTCATAGTTGATGTGTCTAAACTCATGGCTCACATCTATAGGCTCACGTGTCTGGGTTCACTTTTTTTTTTTTGCAGGGCTGTGGACTCACATCCCCTAACCCCGAGGGTTGGTTTGGCCTAGTTTTTGGAGTTTTTGAGTTTCTTTAAGACTTGATGGGGTTGATTAAGGATCCTAATCTTAGTTAATGAATATTATGTAAGTAATTTTTTTGATTGTTTTTTATTGAATTTGCATGCTTCTAAGCTACCAATTCAAAACAATGCATGAAAAAAATATGAAATAATGAATGAACACAATTAACTATCCCACTCTAATCCACATCTAATGGAGTTTAATGCTCATGTTTTCAGAGTGAAATCCACTCTTAATCACAATTTCTAAGCTATTGGGAGCTAAAAAGTCTTGGGTCAATTCTAGTGGAATGAGATGGTCTAGGAGAGACCCACTAATCTATGGCATCCTTCAATGCTTTGTGGAGGTGGGTATGGGATGGTCCCAAGGGCAGAAGGTCAACTGAACGACTAAAGGCATATGTGGTAGATGATGTAGGAGTAAGTGACAGATTAGGGGAGGGTGGGGGGAACTTACTCATGGCCACTTGGTGAGACTCTCTTGATGGGCATCTTTGGACTAGGCTCCATGTACCTTACGTGAATGTGGGTCAGGTGTGCAAAGAAGTCTTGGGGTTTAAACGTGTCACTTATAGAGGTGAGAGGAGCTTCCTCTTGAGTGGATTAGGGAATGGGGAAAGAGCCATAGGAGGTTACGATTGTGGTTAGTAGGCTAGGGCCAACAATGTGTGGGTAGTTGAAGGTTTCTCCATGGTTAGGCCCTAGAGGAAGAAACATATTTAGTGGGGGACATTTCTTATTTGCGCTTCTTCAAGGGAGGTTGGGGCTTAGGGTTGTCGATGATGAGCTAAGTAAGTACTGTACTATAAGCTAAGACCAAGTTGGGTGAGGCAAAGGGGGTGGGAGCTCTTTACCATGGCATGATAAAGGATGTTTGTGAGTATGTGGATGCAATGTACCTTGACCGTTGGGTTCTTGCATGAGCTTTGGAGTTCAGTTGGTAAAGGCTTTTGCCCAATTTGCCATTTGGCTAAAGGTGGTTGGCTAGGATGGAAAAGGACACCATGTTGTGTTAGTCGATGAGTGAGGAAGGTGGGCACAAGAGATGTAGGTGGCACCCAATTGGGGACAATGATATCATCAAATTTAGCACCATTGGGATTGAGAATGTCATCGGTGATGAACCTTGGCCATGGCTCCCTTCCCATTGTGGAATTTGGATATAGTGGTGGAGAGATATAGGGATCTTCATATGAGATCTTTGATGAGAGGGATATGTTGATTTGACCCATTCGACATCTTAACCTCCCTTGAATTGTTTATAATATGGTAATAATCAATGTAGTGCAAGGTGAGAGAAAAAGATTGGCCCTAGAAAGCCGTGAGGCCCATGAAAAACAACATGACACTCCAATGGGTAAGCGACCCTAAAAATGTTTTTGAGGGGGGTTTTGACTTGGGTGTGAATGAGGGTTACTCAAATTTTGAGTAGGGTTGAATGAGGGTTTTGATTTGGGTGTGAAAATAAGGGTTCCTTGAAGTTTTTATGAAGCATGTCATGATCTATGAAGCATCAATTGTTGGACTGACATTTCAATGAATGGATCTAGGAGATCTAGAGGCCACTTTCTAGGCTCCCTACGTAGGGGTGATGATATGGATCTACCATGGTGTGTGTTTGAATTTTCCTTATGTAGGGGATTAAATCCTTAGCTTGCGTAAGTGCATAGTCAATGTATGGAAGTGTCATAGGTTTATGTGAAATGGCTTTGGTGAGTTAGCGAAGTTTAGAATGGGGTTGGGACTTGCCGAGTGGAAGCTCTTGGATTTTTGGGTGTGCTTCTAGACTTTTCGAGAGGGTATCTACTGCAAGCAAATCTAATTATAAAAGCTCCACCCTCCGTGGGGATCACTCTACCCACTTGGTGGTGGGGAGCCATAATAAGAAGTAAAAGAAGAGTTGAGAAATGTATTACCTTTTACTTATCGGTTATCTCAAGAAGAAGGGAGGATGTCATTGCATGGAGTGCTGCTTGTCAAAATGCTAATGGTTTTTGAGTGCTTCTTTTATTACTACTTAGCAGGTTGTTGGTGAATCCCCCCCCCCCCTCTCTCTCTATATATATATCTATCTATCTATCTATCTATCTTTTCTCTATGTCTTCCTTCCATGAGAGGATTTGGTGGGTCGTGATGACAAGCAAGGGCTAGAGATCGGTAGTGGGGCAGGGGCTCTTTACTCTCTCTCTCTCTCTCTCTCTCTCTCTCTCTCTCTCTCTCTCTCTCTCTCTCTCTCTTTGTGAGAGGATCTACCAAGTGAGGAGATAGATAGTTGTAGGGGCTCTTCTCTCTCTCTCTCTCTCTCTCTCTCTCTCTCTCTCTCTCTCTCTCTCTCTATATATATATATATATATATATATATATATATATATATATATATATATATATATATGGTGCGACGCACCTAAGTGGGTCGAGGTGGCTTCCTCTATAAGCATGGTGAATGATTAGCGACAGTTTTTGGATCACTAGCAGTAGGTAGTAGGGGTCATAAGTATGGGGTTAGAGGTGAGCGCAGGGTCGTGGCCCTCTAGAAAGGGGAAGTGCCCCTTTGTGGGCCCCGTGGTGCCATACGTGGCCAACCATCAGGTTACGTGGCCATGTAGGTAAGGCTTAAATTTTTTTAACTTTTTTGTTAGTTTAATTCATTTTTTTAGAAAATTTAAACATAGGAGGTTTAATAAAAATAGTCACACCTTAAAGTGAAAGGAATAAAAAAAAAGAAATAAAAAAATAAGAAGAAAAAGGTGTGTTTAAAAAAGGGGGGTTTCAATAAATTTTTTGGGGGGTATGATTTGCGTGTGTGTATGTGTGCTTGCTTGTGTCAAAGCATTCGGGTGCATGCTTGTGTTAAAGCATTCCGGTTCATGCTTATGTGATGGGGTAGGTGTGTGCAAGTGTGGTGCATGGGCATGGGGTGCATTATGCACGTGGGTTTTTTTTTATATTGGTGGCCCTCGACATTCTTTCGAGCGACATGATGGAATATGTGAAATGTTGTGATGAGTGCTAGCACTTCACCATTCCATAACAAAATAATAGAATACCTTTATAGCCAATCATGTTTATGAGACCTTTTGCCAAATGGGGCATAGACTTTGTAGGACCCATTAGCTGCTAGAACTATGCAAGTGCGATGCATCATCGTGGCTACTAACTATGTGACTAAGTGGAGCCCGTTTTTAGAGGATGGGCCCTTTTTTAGGATCTACGAACCCCTTATAACTGAAGGAGTAGCATGCTTAGAGACCCTTGATGGAGTCTAAATGGAAGGATTCCTTAATGGGAGTAAACTTAGAAGGTACTATGGGCTGATGTCTTGTGAACAACTTCACGCCATTCACAATGTTGGATGAAGAGACAAGCCCAATGGGAGTCCGTTTTTAGAGGATGGGCCCTTTTTTAGGATCTACGAACCCCTTATAACTGAAGGAGTAGCATGCTTAGAGACCCTTGATGGAGTCTAAATGGAAGGATTCCTTAATGGGAGTAAACTTAGAAGGTACTATGGGCTGATGTCTTGTGAACAACTTCACGCCATTCACAATGTTGGATGAAGAGACAAGCCCAATGGGAAGCTAAAGCCCAAGTAGAAAAAAAAGCAAAGGAGATGTAAAAAATGCATAATAATCAAGATGCAGAAGAGGTCAAACCACAAAGATTTGCCTAGACTTTCTTGTAAACACACAAACCATAGCCAAACTTGCTTTATTGGATATAGGAGCATGAAGAAAATGTCCTCTGAGACTTGGTTCTCATTAGGAAGACCCACCCTTGATTCTAGTCCAAGTTCCACATCAATTCTCATACAAACTATCTCATACAAACTGTCTCAGGCCTTTATAATGAATGTAAAGGGATGTTAAAGCCCAAGTTCCACATCAATTCTTGCCCTGTGCAAGGTAGCTCTTATGTGATGACTATAAAGACAATGCCAAAAGATATCATCCTTAAAAGGGGATGGAATGTAAATATGACTACAACATAGATTGGACTATGAGGACTGCCACAATGAAGATTGTGTAAACAAAAGGTAAATGTTCTTCTCATAGATTGGACCATGAGGACTGCCACAATGAAGCTTGTGCAAACAAAAGGTAAATGTTCTTCTCATAGAACAAGAATCTGTTGGAAATAGGGCTGTAGAAATGCGCGTGTGTGAACACACACGCACACACACACACACACACACACACACACATACCACAGAGTGGAGAAGCTCAAGGAAGCACAAAATGAGACGATATATATATAATAAATGAAAGTTATACAAAGAAGATAAGTATATCCCAAGATGGGTATCCCAAGATGGGTGTATACTAGCACGGGGAGAAAAACCTCCTAAAGAGGAAAAAAGTACCCCGGCTATTCATAGTGTGTGTTCACACTATTCATATTTGGTAGTGATGTGTGTTCACACACATCACTACCAAATATGGCTACAAACCCCCTGGGAGTGATGATGTGAACAAGGGGTGAGCTGGCACTAGAAGTACATAGATGTGCCAAGCTCTTTGGACTGTCATAGTAGGGAGCCCATACTAGTCCCCAAAGGGAACTAAGTTTAAAGCTTTGCGAAAAGCTTCAAATTTCTCTTGTGGGAGAGCCTTTGTGAACAAATTTGCCAAGTTGTCCTGCGTTGGAACATAATCCAAGCTGATTTTCCCTGTAGAGCATCTCTCCCTGACATATTAATGATAATGCACCTCAATGTGCTTGGAACATAATCCAAGCTGATTTCCCCTGTAGAGCATCTCTCCCTGACATATTAATGATAATGCACCTCAATGTGCTTTGTGCGAGCATGAAAAATGAGATTCCTTGTAACCGTAGTGCTCTAACTGTTAGTGAAGATGGTAGTGGTTGAGGATTTACCAATGCTTAAATCAACAATAAGGTGCTTGAGGCAAACACACTCAACTGTAACTGTAAACGCTACCCTGTACTCAACTTCACAGCTAGAAGTGGCCACAGTGGGTTGCTTCCTACTAAGCCATGATATACATGAATCATCGAGGGCGAAAGAAAAAACCACTCGTGGACACTCGTGTTTCATAACATCTAGCCTAGTCTAAGTGTGTAAATGCATGCAATTGTGATTTACCCCCTTGGGATAAAATAACCCAAAGTGCTTAGTGCCCTTTAGGTAGTGGGACACTCGTTTGATAGACTGCCAATGTTTGTGCCTGGGCTATGAATAAATCTGCTCAACCACGTGGACACTCGTGTGTCATAACATCCAGCCTAGTCTAAGTTTGTAAATGCATGTAGCTATGATTTACCCCCTTGGAATAAAATAACCTAAAGTGCTTAGTGCCCTTTAGGTAGTGAAACACCCATTTGATAGACTACCAATGCCTTATGCCTGGGCTATGAATAAATCTGCTCAATATTGAGACCACATGCTCAATACTAAATGTCAAGCTTGGAGTTACACAAAAAGATTAGGCATCCAATAGATTCTTGATATAAGCTAACATCAAAAGAGTCACATCCATCTTAGTTGTAAACTTGGCTCCATAGGTGTAGTCATGGGTTTACACTCTTCAATATTGAGCCTCTTCAACAATGCATCTATGTATTTCCTCTCTGTAGCATAACAATACCATTATTACATTGTCAAAACTCAATGCCCAAATAATAGTGCAACGATCCAAGATATAACATCTCAAAAGACTTCTCTAAATCCGTTATAAAAGCTAAAATATGATCATCATTAGGGTCTGTGAGTAGCATGTCATCAATGTATAACATGATGACCAATAAAACATTCTTAGTCCCTTAATATAGAGGGTTCTATCAGTTGGGCTATTGGCAAAACCCCTATGCAACCAAGTATGCATGTATTTTTTCATACCATGCTCTGGGAGCGTGCTTAAGACCATATAACGCTTTCTTTAATTTGCACGTACCATGCTCTAAGAGCCTGCTTAAGACCATATAACACTTTCTTCAATTTGCATACTTTTGATTCTTGACTTTTATCAACAAAACCACGAGGCTGAGATACATAGACCTCCTCATGCAAATCTCCATTCAAGAAAGCAGTTTTGATATCCAAATGACATACATTACAACCTTTATAAGCTGCAAACACAACGATAGTCTGCATGGTAGTAATACAACATGTGGGTGTAAAGTTTTCACCATAGTCAATGCATTTCTCTTGAGCATAACCCTTTGTAACAAGCCTAGCTTTGTATTGCTTATCAACACTACCATCCACTTTATGTTTGAGCTTGTAAACCCATTTCGTACCAATGGCCTTCTTACCAAGAGGTAAGTCTACCAGATACTATGTATCATTTTGAGTATCAAGTCATACTTAGATTACATAGCACTCATCCAATTTTCAGATTCCTTTGCTTTATCAAAGGAGACATGTTTCTCTTCATCACATAAACTAGCAATAAGAGAATAACCTATGTCAACAAGAGATGCATGATGAGAGCCTGCATGTGTTTTGCTAGGCAAAGGAGTGGCCAATTTACTATCATGTAGGGTTTGCACCAGCCATTTTGGCATACTTTTTGTAAGGTTCCCCCCTTCCAAAAATAAGGGAAACACTTAAGATAGTCCACTAAGTCTTATCTTACAGAAAATTTCCTACTCATCGACACCTTGACCATACAGAGATTCAAGGATACGATTCATAGGTAAGACCTAGTTTTATCCTGCAGGGGGAGCGTGGTCTTCTAAAATCAAATCACCCATAGGGTAATTGATCACATAAATTGGGTAACTACAAGACTTGATTTCTAGAGGCAACGCTTTTTTCCTCATCCATGCAAGGCACAGCCGCCCCGCTGGCCTAGTCTTCTAGAATAGAGTTACCCAAGAACCTATTTATCTAGCGTAGGGCTTTCACTTAATCTGTTGGAAAGCTACCCGACTAATCGGGTCCACCCGTCTGTAGGATGGTGCCGTCGGGGCATTCCATCCTCCCACTTTCCACTCTACTCACGCGTCAATTTGTTTTCTAATTAATCCTACCACACTGTTTGACATAAATAAACATGTTCCTTAATCAAGGTCCTTTTCACAAGGTTTATTAAAACAGCCTTTTTCTACAATACAATCATACCAAAGACAAGATTTATAAAAACAAAGTTTAAACATGAATCAATTTCATACAAGCCAAACTGGCTCTCTTATTCTTTTCTTTTATACCACTGATGATCTAGAATTCAGCCTTCCAGCCTCTACATGCTGGGCAAAACCTTACGGGACCATACACCTCGTCGTCGGCCGCTGGCGAGGACTCAAGCCGGCCTGTCATCCTCTCAGGCTCCATCGCTCGATCCTCCCGCCCCTCAGAGGGATGTCTGTGCACTAGGGTGGGCTAATTCACTGCACTAGCCTGGGCCCTCAGAACTAGGCAGCATCATAATCACTCGCCTCAATCGGCAAACCTCATTCTCCAAATGGTATGAGGGATACCATGGGCCAACTCCGGGCCTTACTAATGTCTCCGCCGTGTGGCTACACAAGCACAAGAACGGGGCAGCGTCAAGGTAGGGAGAAGTTGTACTTGTACCTTAATTTAACCAAGATAACAATCCATTTACTCACTAAACCATAGGACTAGGATCCATGTCACCTTCTTTAAGAAAACAAAACCATAGGACTAGGATCCATGTCACCATCTTTAAGAAAACAATCCTTTTCACAAAGATTTTAGCATTTCAACTTGAGATTACGATAAGACATTCTTTATTAAAGCATATGCTATTACTTAAAAGAATACAAACTTTAAATAATAAATCAATCAAATAAATCACTATTAATAATTAATAAAGAAGCCGGGGCCATACCTCAACCCCTAAGAATGATATGTAAATGAAAAACAAAATATGTATATACCTTAGAAATTTGTCGTTTATCGTTGCCTTTGCTCGTTTTAACAAGAGCTTTAGAACTTGACATATGAGAATAGAGTCTTCTAATACCTTGTCTTTTGATTGAAATCATCCAATAATCTCCAAGCTTTATCTCCTCTTACTCATACTGTGACTCTTCTCTCTTTCTAAGGTCTATGGCAAAATAGCCTTCTTCTCTTATAGGGCCACGGGATACTATTCTTTCTCTAAGAGAAAAGCTATGGAGTTTCGGTCTCTTCCTCCGAAAGACCATAGCAATCTAAGCTTATTTTCTGAGATATTAGATAAGAATGAAGGGATATATGCATCTCAAACTCTAGGATTACCTTGAGGCTACTTGCTGCCTTCTCACAGTTTTCTCTGTGTAGAGACCCTGACAGAAACATCAAATTGTTTTGGCCATAACTCTCTGATAAAAACTCAGAATATGGTCATATAACTAGTCAAAAGAACGGGAAGGCATTTGGTCTACAAGCCAACGTTGGCAGAATAGGCAAAAACGTCTGTATATAGCCACAAACACGCCATCTTTAGAAACGCGTTATTTTTTCACATTTTTAGTATGCATGGACTCTAAATGTGTAAAAGTACTCTAAATATGACCTCTTATCACCTAAACTCAAAATTCTATTTTTGGGAATACTTATCTCTTAATAGAACTATTCTCATGTTCTTATTTCTTTTAGGATTTTTGGAGCTAATATTTTTATTCTAACACTTCTCTAATGTTTCTAGCCTTGTTGTCTTACTCTTCTCTAATTACACTCTCTTTCCTTATTGAAATCTATATTAAAAGAGACACATACATACATGGCTTGGGAGGGACCTTACACTTTTAGACTCCTCAATTTTCCTTCTTTTCTCATCAACTACACCATCCGCATTTGCCCCATCAATAGACTGATTTGTAGGCTAAAAAACATGTTGATTTTGTAACATGTGTGGGCTGATTTTCAACATTTTTTAATTTCTAAATGCTCTACATCAATGTGTCCTACATTAACAATGGAAGGAGAGTGTCAAATATATCATGAGAACATACATTTTGCTATTTTTTACACGAAAGTAAGGGCTGAATTGCATCTTCCAAAAATACATCTCTACTCATCACAAGAATCCGCTTGGTAACTGGATGATAGACATGGTAACCCTTACTTTTCGAGCTATACCCCACAAAAAGCATTTAATTGTGTTATCAATAAGCTTGTTTTTGCGAAGTTTCTTACGCACAAGTGTATAAGAAAGACAACCAAAAATGTGTAAGTGAGACATAGGTTTTTTCCCATTCCAAGCTTAAAAAGCTGTAATTGTATGCAAAGCCTTTGTAGGACACTTATTCAAAACATATGTTGCACATATGATTGAGATAACTTTTGACTTTTGACCATACAACGTGCCATCTCCATGAGAGACCTATTTTTATGTTCAGCTACACTATTTTGCTGAGGTGTATAGGTCACAATACATTGGTGTTTTATCCCATGATTAGGCTTCAGCCATGTATGCATGAAACTTCTTAGACATATACTCCCCCCCTCGAATAGTACGCAGGGTACCAATCTTACATGTAGAAGCATTTTTAACCATAGCAGGCAAAGTGCATAAAGCATATAAAAACCTTTGATTTCTATTTCAATGAATATACCCAAGTATGTTTGGAATAATTCATCAATAATAAATGTGAAAAAATAGAGGTAGCCCCCAATAGATGGTGTCCTCATAGGACCACATACATCAATGTGTATAAGTTGTAATTTTTAGACAACTCTTACTTAACTATCTTTGGGAAATGATGCCTATTGCATTTTTCCAAGAATACAGCCCTCACAAACATGTTTGATAGGGGCTTTAAGATGTGGCAGCTCAGACACCATGTCATGTTTATGTAAACGCAGCAAATTGCCAAAGTTTAAGTGATCAAAGCGTGTATGCCATAGCTTAGCATCACCCACCATTACCTTTGTGGGAGAAATTGTACATATAGCATACCTTTGTCTTTCATATGCATCTAGCCTATAAAGCGTGAATGCCACAGCTTAGCATCACCCATTACTTTTGTGGCATAAGTTGTACATATAGCATACCTTTGTATTTCATATGCATCTAGCCTATAAGTGCCATGAGACAAAGTACTAGAAAAAACAATTGTCTTGTTGTCACTGCGATCATGAACAATACAGATGTTATCCTCAAATTGAACCACTAAGGTATCCTTAGTAATGACGGAGACATATAACAAGCTCTTCTTGATCCTTGGTATATATAATATATCTAAAAGTGTGATGTTCCACCATTTGCAGCAGTGGGAACAATTTTACCAAATCCTTTACAAGGTATGAGGAGTTGTTTGTATATATTATAGTGTTTCCCTGTGGAGAAGATTCAAGTGATGAGAACAAACTATGATGAGAAGTAATGTGCTTACTAGCACCCTTGTCAAAATACCAGACATGTATATTTGTACAGTCATACATGCATCCTTATGAAAAGGATCATAAATGCATTCCACAATGAAAGCCCAATCATTATGTGCAGATTCTTTGTTTTCTACATTGGACGCTGATGCATTAGCTACAGCTATGCCTGAGTCTTTCTTTTTCTCCTTCTTTAGCTGTTTCCTAATGTAGTGACTAGGTTTCTTGCAACAACAGTTGCATTTGCTCTTTTTCTTTAGCTTGTCGCCTTCCTTGTCTGCTGCTCTACAGGCTTGCCGGATCACTCTAATTTTGAGGAAAGGATTAACCTTTGCCTCTTTATTGTTGACTGGCAGCAAAAGCCTAATCTCATGTACGCATGATAGATCTGTTTTGCATGGATTGCTCTTCTTGCAAGAGCACAGAAACTTCAAGGCATTTGGATTTCCTTTCATCACATGAGTTTGATGGGGTAGAAGTAAAACCTTGATATGAGTCTAGCAATGCATTCAAGAAAATAGGCACCAATGAATTTCCAGGATATATTTCATCAACACTAGCCAACTGCTTCTTAAAATCCTTGGTTTTTGTAAGGAAATTGTCCATGGAGTCTTCCTCATCCATATGCTCTAACTCTAATTGTTTGCACATATATATGCAACACATGTTTCATTATGTACCTGGTATAATGATGCAAGTGAATCCCAAGCATATTTAACAGTCCTTCATGACCGAATGTGAGGAATGATATTCCTCTTGACTGATAAGGTAAGCAACTCATGTGCTTTCGTATCTCTTCCATCCCACTTTGTTTGTTCCTACGTAGGAGGTATGCTATGCTGTGGTAATGCACCATGTGAAATTGAGTCCGTGTGTGCATATATGTCTTCTTTGTCATGTTCATCAGAGGAACCAAGATGTTTGTCAATATGAGGAGCTACAACATTCCATAGCCCTTTGGCTACCAATACATGCCGTATCATATAGGACCATAACGGGTAGTTGGTCCTATCAAGCTTATCCTCAACAAGATGATAACATCTACAATACATCAGTATCTGCCATTGTTGATAACACTCAAGAAAGTAATCACGCAACCTGCAAAGTGTTTAGTGCTCTTTGATGTAACCAAGGTGGCTGCTAATAAGGTCGTTTTGACAATGGAGACCTGCAAGGTGTATGAAAAAAATGTAGAGTATAGTGAGTAGAAATTTTACTTGTTGTAAGATGCAAAGATCAACGTCGCTGAAAGTAAAGCCCATAGTAGATGCTTTCTCGTGTATCCACACACCCGTTTGTAGTAGATCGGACAAAACTACTCCAGAATCCGATGAAGAACAATGCAAATTTGGTCCCCGAAGATGTCTGTAGAAAACCAAAAACTATGTAAACGGGCCCCAAAATGTGCCTGAAACGAAAATCTGACCCAAACCCGCGGTACTTTGTAATACAAAGTAATGCACATTTCACGGTCCTCTTTCTTCTCCCAAAAGGGCTCCTTGATCCAATTCAAGAAGACAGGTGACTCAGGGTGAAGGGTAGACAACACCATAGGGGCAAGGAGCATATGCTTTGATACCAAATGTTAGAAATAGGGTTGCAAGAATGTGCACACACATGCGCGCGCATGTACACGCGCGCGCGTGCGCACACACACACACACACACAATGTAGAAGCTCAAGGGAGTACATAATGAGATGATATATAGATAATGAATGCCATGCTGTATATAGAAGATAAGTATACCCCAAGATGGGTGAATACTAGCACGGGGAAAAAACCTCGTAAAGAGGGAAAAAGTGCCGTGGACTGGTCCTAGTGTGCTCACACACATCATTACCAAATATGGCTACAGAATCAGGAGAGATCTCTTTTGAGATCTAGAAGTTATTGACGCTATTAAAAGTAGGTCCCATCAAAGTGTGAAATCTTCCATAAAGTTAAGGCCTCATGCAATCAACCCTCTCCACATCCCGTAAAACGAAAAGCCAAGCATGGAAAAGCCTACCTAAAAGAGGAAAAGCTTTGTAAAAAATTGAGGATACACTATAAGAGAAACCAAAGGCCATCAACCAATACTTCTAATCTTGCTTTTTTAGTTTCTCATAAAGTCCCAAGGAACCATATGAAGCAAGTGTGGGTATCGAAGGTGCAAAGGAAGCGAACTTATGTGCCCACCAAATAGCTAAAGCCCAAGAATAAAAATACTAAATAGGTGTGGATTCCAAAGGAGAGTATCCCCAATGTCGACCTAAGTTGATGACAAGATGTTGGTGTGAATCACGAAGTGGACAAGAAATCGAAAGCCAAACAATGATCTAACCAATAGAGGGATGGTTAACCATGTAAAGGTCACTAATAGCCCAAGGATAATACCAAGGAAGATGCCAAATCTAGGTGGCAAAGATGCAATTTACATGAAATTGCAATCCTCCGAGAGCATCAAAAGAAATGTAACAAAATCATTATCATGCTTAGAGAACATGTATTGACATGTCACACCAAACCAGGTATGGATAACCGAAAAAGAAAGATAAGGGAAAACCCAAGATAGAGCACACATGGATTGTGGAAGAACAAGAATAGCTTTAGAATAAAATTACCCTCTTCCTCAGCTTTGCATGAAATCCTAACATCCCTACCTGCCCTGAATCCTCTGATGAGCACAATGTCAAGATTGTCCTAGAACAAGAGAACCCAAAGAACAACAAAGCCTAATTCTTAACCTGAATCCTCTGATGAGCACAATGTCAAGAAAACCCAAAGAACAACAAAGCCTAATTCTTAACCTGGATAGAAGCCTAATTCTTAACCTGGATAGAAGCCAATCTCTACAAGATGATACAAACCCCATCAACTCGAATAACAAAGCTAAAGACACCGTTGCTTAAAGTATAATAACAAAGAAATGCCACCAGGTGAGCATTCGACTCTAAGTCAACAAGTTGCCACTGAAGGCCAAAATACACCAATCATGGAATAAGTGTTCATAAGTCAAGTCACCAAGGACCAAAATGAGCAGAAGTCATAAGAGTCAAGAGTTGGTTGCAAAAGGCCAAAATACACATATGCATAATTCCTCAGGGAGTCAGATCATTAGTACATCAGTGCACAATTCCTTTTTTCACACAGGTTGAGTCCCTTATGTTGGAGAGACAAGCTTAAGCATTCAGTTGAGTCACCTATGATGCGGGATGCGGTATAGGCGTAAGAGTCAAGTCTAAATGAGTCAAGAGGGAGGAGTAATAGAGCCAAGTCCTTACGATACAAAAAGGACCAGCAGAAACATTTTAATAAACCTTGCCATCAGAAGCCCTACCTAGATCCTCTACTCGCAATTCTACTTGCATTGCATGCTTAGTTAGGATGTTATTTTCAAAATCGTTTAGGTATCACACCTAACTTACACATGCATTAGGCACTATTCATTGATCTCCCATGCACTTGTAAAATGTCACATCTGAACACACAGGCTACAAAACCTCGACATCAAAAGCCCATGGACCTTCATTGATTATCTTGCACAGCATGACAAAATCGCATTGAGCATGACTAGGGCACTAACACTACATGGTGTGGCATTAAGAAAACTTCTTGAGACCCTTGAAAATTCCCAAAGGTAAATTCTTGGATCGTAATAATTCAACTCTAAAACAATCCTACTTCATGAATCATTGATCCAACTCTAGGATCGCGAACTTCTTGGATCGCCCGATATCACGGGTTGATGATCCTACTTCATGAATTGCTTACTTCTTGAATCGGTTACCTATGTGTCCAACTCCAAGGATCGTCAATCTGACATTATGCCACATCATCACGCCTATATAAGCGAGTCTAGATGCCCTAACTGGGTTATTTTAAAAACGACTCTCAAGTCCTAAAGCTTCCAAAGCAACCTTGCTTACATAGACTCTTACTACTCTCAGATCTCCTCCATAGTAGGTAAGCTATCAGCTCTCTCTATCTCTATTCCTCCTGAGGTGCAGTCTCATAAGCGTGCATAGAGTTCTTGTTACACACAGCTGCAGGATTTACGTATAGACAACAGAGTTGGTTGGTTTTATTTCCCTCATGACTGCATTTTGTTACCTAGAGTGGCACACAGATTTCACCATGGAGGGAGGACTATTTTGCCATTTCCTTTGGCCATGCACTCACATAATTATGCTGGAGAATTGTGTTGATTCAACTCCTTTTGAATCACTTTGATCAAAGGGGTTTTGCCTGTGGTGATTGGTATTATTGTTAGGACACAAGATTGATGTACATTTGTTGCAAGTTGTGCGAATTGATACGGAGTAGGATCACTAGAAGTAGCATCGATCCGATTCACAAATTGATGACTACACAGTAGAATAGCCAAGAGAGACTGTGATCCTAAAGTTCCAATTATGGGATCTGCTGGCCTTCACTCATTACTACGTGACCATCCCAACACTAAAATACCGTTAACTTGCATTGGAGGATGTGCTCATAATTGCTCCAAAAGATTGGGCTACTGTTGCCCTTGTTTGAGCTGCCTACCTAGGGAATGGACCTAGCTCCATACTTGCCAAGCCATCCACTCCTTTGACAATCGGAAATAGATGTCCACTTAGAAGAAATAAATGGAGGGTAGTGAAGCTCACATAAGAATTGGTTAGGCAATCATTCAATTTGCCCATGGTCACTTGCCCATGGTCACACTAGGGAGTGGGACTTCAAAATGATAAATAAGCCAATAGAGAAGGCTGTATGTTTCAGAGCAAACAAGCATAAGCTACACTAGGAGGACATCATCTTACCACATATAATCATGTCATGTAGGAGGATATATTACATATATTTGTCTTTTTACATGCATTGCATAACCTAGGTGGATGTAGGGCTACTCATGCTATTTAGTAGAGCTCACCTATGCACCAATCTCCTTCAAGAAAAAGAAAACTGGCCAGAGCTGATTTATTTAGAAATAAAAGAGTATTGGCAGTAAAGAACCCAAAAGACCCTTACCTAGGAATAGCACTCTTGCTCCATGGGCGATATACCAAGCCACAAACTCCTTGGACTAGTTCCTACCATTGTTGAGTAGAAAGATAATTCTTCTCTCATTGTTGTGCTTCCTGGTCTTGAGGTGATTTCCTCTCTGGGAGGTCCTCAATTCACTTGGGCTTGAAGTTCAATGTTCCACTCCCCCCCACTTAGACCTTTCCATCCTTCACACTTCCTCAACCACACCTAGGATGCATGTGTTATTGTCCTCATCCACATACATCTTTTGATCACTAGTGAAATGATAACACCTACTAACTAGAGGTGCATCCAAAAACTTGTGATTTCCCTCCATGTCTATCTGTACCCTAGTGATGTTAAAGATGTTACATTGGGCATCCTTGTATTGGCCTATATTGCCTTGATTTTGACTCTAACTCTCCTTAGAAAGAATCTGCCCATCATATTTAGAGGTTGAGTCATAATTGGCTCCATAATATGAGCTCTTGAACTTGAGAACTCTATGAGGTCCTTGCGCCCGTATAAAGGATCGGATAATACTGTGGAGGAGGCTTGCATAGGGATATACATTTTCCCCTCTAAGTCTACATAGAACTCATGTTCATCGCATGAACGATAATATCTTTTAGGTTATCCAAGATATGTGGTTCATGCCTTGGCATAGCCAAAAGTGACCATCGCACCAAGAGCACCCCATTATGGTCAATGCATATAAAACCTTTTGCACTTTCATGATAACCATAGTGATGTAGCACAGAGGTCTCATTTGTTGTTTGAGTGTAAACTCGTTCCCCTGCATTCTCACTGATGGCTCGTCTCTCTCCACCAAAAGTTCTATAGGCTTTATACCCCACAATACTGATCTTATCTCTTTTGTTATGAAGGACTCTTGGTCTACTTTTGACCTAGTGTTTGGCACAATTAGGGAGGTTAATTCTACTCGTGGTCCGGTACCACTCCCCTAATGTCAGAGCATGAGACAAAGTCTCATATTCAAAGATTAGGTTATAAGCACGTGATCTAGGACTAGAATCATTTGTAAAAGTTCTTTTTATGAGAATTTTATGATTTATGAGGTTTTTATAGGTTCGTATGGTCTTTTTATAGTGTTTTTGTTTTTAAAAGATTTTTTGACAAGAAAATAATAAACTTCCTTCATAAAATAAAGAATATGCAAGGTGCATAGAAACAATGTAATTATGAATTTTTGGTCTTGTTTTTTCCACTCTCTGGAATCCAATCAGATTAGTGATCTGGATGTGAGATCGACAATCTGGATGTTGAACAATCTAGATACTTGACAATCCGAATAAGCTACAATTTGGAATTCCCACCACAATCTGAATATATTGACGATCCAAGGATTGGATTGGCGATCTAAATATGGCTATGATCTTAATTGTAAACAATCAGGATACAACCCAATTGACGATCGTCCCACGATCTAACCTAAGAACTGCCTAATCTAAAAAAGGTAACAACAAGCAATCCGAATAAATAATGATCTAATTTTTGGGATGATCTGAGAGTAGGATTGGTGATCTTGACTAAGTAGGATCGGTGATCCAGACTCTTGAGTTGAGATTAGTGAGACAATTGGGATTGGATGCGGGTCAGGTCGGTGATCTAAAAGTGCATTAATGGTGGTAGCTAATGCCGATTCTATATAGTTTTGAGGTATAGTTGGGATCTTTACCCAACTTACAAGAGCCCCTTACAAGAGGATATTCAATTAGTACCTTGATAGCTACATTTCTTAATGCTCAATTATGTGGCATAAAGATCATTTACCACAGATAGTCCCTCGTCCACCAGTTTTAGGCTGCCCCAGTCATAGCGATCTGGATGTGACTTCATTGATGGACAATTCGGATCCTAGTACATGATCTAAAAATTCTAGATTGTAAAAAATAAATATTTCAAGACTTTATAATTTTGGGGTCTTTCTTAATGTTTTTGTTTTCTTGGACATTATAGGCTTGCTTAACAACACTCTAATGTCATGTTTTCTAACTCAATTTAATAAAAAATAACTAATATAAATGTTAATACTTTCATTAAGTGTTATGGGCTACCGCACCTCCAAGAGGGAACTCAATGCATTCACCTAAAGGAAGAGCAATAGAACACAACTGTCATAGGGCACTTACCAATGCTTCAAACTTGAGTCCCTTGAAGACTCCAAGCTCACTTGTCTAGCTCCAAACCTCCAAACTCCACTTCCATGCTGTCACACTGTAGA
Source organism: Cibotium barometz (assembly GCF_041138505.1). Lineage (NCBI taxonomy): Eukaryota > Viridiplantae > Streptophyta > Polypodiopsida > Cyatheales > Cibotiaceae > Cibotium > Cibotium barometz. The sequence continues at coordinate 11,782,523 of NC_141050.1, read as the reverse complement.
CTCGCTTGCACCGTCGCCACCATAAGGCAATCACTCTCTCTCACTCTCCCACACAAGCATGAAACATACAAGCATAGAAGAGGCACAAATGCTAGAATGCTCTCTCTCAATCTCTCTCAAGACACAAAGAAGAGCTCTCAATAGCACAAAGGGGGATTGTGTCTCTTCATTAGAGAAAATGCTTTATATACATTTGGCCCTTATTCACACTTGAGCATCCAAAACTTACTTAACAAAGGCCTTGGGCGGCTAATATCTCATAATGTACAACTTTTATATAGTGCCTTTATATGACACTTATTAATGTCCTCAATTGGAGGAGCATACTTGTTAATTCAAAATGGGATTAACATCCCCCTCTACCTAGTAGGTTCTATCCTTAGAACCTGTTACCGAGGTCGAAAGACCTGGTCACCAAAATAATGATGTGGTAAAAGTTTCAGCATGATTGAAGCTTTTTGAGGGTTCTTCTGAATGCTTAGTATGATCTCCAGAACCCTGTGTCCACCATGTCCTCGAATGTGACATGCATGTAGGCAGGAAGATATCTTAGGCAATAATAGTACAATATCATGATGGACCTTGATTCATGTTGAATTGTAGTTGTTCAACTTCATATCCATCATATGGTTCCTTGGGTTGATCAATTATGACCATGAGCAATTTTAAGAATCTAACACTGGCCACTATTACTGGCTGGGATATGGCGCCATGCCTATATCCAAGTCAGCATCTGTTTTCTTTGCTCCCTTATGTCTGTAAATGTTGCTGGCATGAAGATTGGGAAGTTATAACAACATACATGCGAGTCTCACTGCTTGGCCTCTTGAAATTCCACAGCGGAGTCCATCTTCTCTTTAGTGTCATGTACAAGGGATCAACTCGTTGAGTTGGTGGTGCACACATATATACATGGTTGTATTATGGAATTGTTAGGAATTCCTTTCTCCAGTCTGGCTGTATTCCAAAATCTTCTAACTTGGGGTGTGCATCATCTCTGATGATTATTGCATAGCCCCCTTGTGTGTGTGTGTGGGCTGGGTGAGCTTTCCTCCACCTGCAGAAGTAATAATTGATCATGAATGTAACCACTTGGATTTCCAGTAGGTAGGGCAATTGTGGATTGGCTAATTTGGTTTGCCATGCTAGGTTAGACTACAAGGTGCCCTCTCTATCCAAAGGTAGTAGTTCTTTTAAATTTGGATGAGGTGCTCATAGAGGGTACGATACATAATGTTGTTTTGTTGGCGTGACATCGGAGTAGGCCACTAGTAGAATCCTTCGAGTTGGCATAAATGGTGTTATTTGCATTAACACCTTGAACATTAGCCAAGTTTGGCTTTAGTAGAGGATTGCCAGCTTGTATGAAGCCTTCATACTCTACACTAGACAATGACTACAAAGTGGTATCAGTAAAAGCTTCAATATTGTCTTGGGGGAGAGTATGTCGTACCTTCTGAGTTTGCCGTGGGGGAGACAGGTTAGGTGCCGGTATCTCCTCGGGGGCAAGAGGGTTAGTGGGAAATTCTATATGTTGAGAAGTGAGAGTAGAAAAAATGCAGTCGGCTTGAGACTTGTTAGTAGTCGGCTTGAGACTTGTTAGTAGGCAGTGCATTAGGATATGGATTAAGTAGTTTACTAGCTACTTAAGTAGGCAGTGCATTAGGATATGGATTAAGTAGTTTACTAGCTACATTAGAATATATTGGGTAAGTGGAGATGGATGATGAAGTTGGTGTCTCTTCTTGACCATGGCCTGAGTTGGGGGGTGGGTGGCTGTTTGTGGGATTTCATAAAATCTTGAAGCTCAGTGATATCCACAGGACTTATGTTAGGATACTCAATATGGGTGTTATCAAAAGTGTAAAGGACACTAGTTAACATGGATTCTAAATGTTTGTAGATATTATGGTATAATTTTAGAATACCAAAAGGGTGATATAAAGAAAAATCACATAAGTTTAAGTGCTGGTGAGTGTTGTAGACTTCTAGCCACCCATGGCTTATAATCCATTGATAACTTTGTGCTACCACCTCGTAGTTGGCCGGTGTTTCGGGAATAGCATCTAGAACAAACAGGTCTAATTTTTTGACACTATTGTCCACGATTTCAGAGTTTTGGAGTACCCAACACCAACTACGAAGGTGCAATGGATAAAAGTAAATATCTTGTGGATTAGTTAATACTACATCCCCTGTACGATTCCTCCTCAGCTTGAATAATGAAAAAGCTTTTACCTCAATCCCTTGTAATCATTCCTTGTTTGAGAATGCAAGAAAATATTGTTTTTCCTTGTTTTTTCCTAGAGAGAGAAGAAAAATTCAAGAGAGAGATAATTCAATATTGAGATATTTTTAGATATAAAAAATCTCCTTTTATCTAAAATATATTTTCCTGAAACAAAAGTTCAAAATAAATTTCCTAAGGTGCATTAGGAATCAATTAAAAATGATATAAGGGACCTTAGCCTAAAGGTCTAGATTTTCAAAAATTTCTAAATTATGGTCCAATTAAGGTTTGTATGGGCTGATAGGATTAATCCAAGTGTTGGGATGAGATAAATCCAAAGAATAAAAGAAAATACCCAAAAATGAGTAAATGCTTACATAAAATGAAGAGTTGACTGAGTACAAGGTTTATTAATTAAAAATTAAGAGATATTACTAAAAAAATAAGATATAAAAATGATGAGTTTTTGACACCTTGGTAAGGAAGAGGAGACCTTTGAGGTAGGCACCTCCTTCACATGTGTGGGAAGGTTTTTTAATTCAAAAACATTGTGATATTTTTAACTCTCCTCTCTCCTGGATCAAAAGGGAAGCCAAACTGGTCTAAATCTTGTCCAAATTCAATACACTGAAGCTGAAAAATTCTAGAACCTAGTTGGACTCAGTTAGTGGTCTTCCTTACCTATAAATAAACCCTCATTCTTTTGTATTCTCATCTGTGAGCTATACCATGCCAATATTACATTGAAATAATCATATTTTCTAATTTTCCTAAAAATCCTCTACTTTTGGGGAGCTTGGAGCTTCTCTCTCTCTTGGAGCTCTCTTCTCCACTTGCTAAACCAATTGATTGTTTGGGGGCTTCACTTCTAGAAAAAGAAGCAAGCTAATCTTTGATGTAAGAATGAATTTTATGGTTTTTTTTGTTAATACTCTCAAATGACTTCTCTTCTCAACCCCTCTCAAGCTTGAGAAGTTTCTAACTGGTTGTTTTAAATTCAAATCAAGCTTTCCTTAAGAAATTTAATGTGTAATCAAGAAAAAGTTAATCTTTATGCTTATTTATAATGCTTTCTTATGTATATCTCTCTCTCAAAAAGAATAGTCATTCCTATGGCTAATTCTTTAGCAAAAGAATGCTTCTCATTGATAAATTCTTATTTCAAAACCAAACTCTAAGCTTGTTAAGCTAGAGGATCAAAAAATGGTATTTTTATGCTTTTATGTTAACAAAATAATGGTAAATTCTTTTAGAATATTTATAAGTAGTTAAAAACTACTTTTATTGATTCTAAATGGGAAAGTGATAATCCTATCAAATTGGGAAAAGAGAAATAATGGAAATAGCTTAATTTAGTAGAATAATCATAATAAAGTTTATGATTATGGTAAAAATTATGATTCAAATTCATAGTTTAGATTTAAGTTTAAGAATAGATCTTCTATCATATTTGTATTACAATGTTTTATTCTTTTAAGAAAAAATTAAAAATTATTAGTAATAGCAGCGAAGCTATGGTAAAATCTTCAAAAAATAATACATATCTTATTTTTATGCATAATGCTAAAAGAGAACTTCCTACCATATTCTAGGATTGGACATCCTATGCAAAAAGAATGATTTTCATCATATTCATGTGAAATAAATTTTTAGTATTTATGTAAAAATATTTAAATAAAAAAAGAGAAATTTTAGATAAATTTATTTTATGCATAAAATTTTTTTAAATAATAAAAGAGGAATTCCCATGACATTTGGATTTCAATTATTTAAATACAAAAAGAGAAATTTTTGGTATTTTTTAAATAATGGATTATTTTATTTAATTTAAAAAAGATAAATTTTAGATAAATTTATTTTATAATAAAAGAGGAATTCCCATGACATTTGGAATTTAATCATTTAAATGCAAAAATAGAAATTTTAAGAATATTCAAAAAATGGATATTTGTATTCAATTAAAAGAAGAATTTTTATGGTATTTTAAGTAAAGAAAGGTTTAAATTAAATTTTGGTGATAAAAGAAGAATTTTCACCATAAATCCACCTAGAAAATTAGGGTTGATAATTAAATTGATAGAAAGAATATTCCTAGATATTCTATGTGGATAAATCACCAAATTGATATTTAACCAAAATTAGATTATTGGAAGAAGAGTATTTTTATAAAAATCCAATATTCTCATATAGAACCATTTCTTAATCTATTATGGTTAGGAAGGAATGAAATTCATAGAGTTGGAATTTTCTTTTTTACGGTTAGAAGTTCAGTAGATTTTTATCTGAAGAAAATCCTTAGGAATCAAAGTTAGAAGTAAACTGAATAATTTTGGTTAGACCACGATTGTGAGAGGGGCGGCCAGTAAACTACTTGCCCATCTCTCGAATCTAAATCAAACAAAAACCTCGTGTGACCAATTCCAATTCTTGACGTAAAGAATAGACTACCGTTGAAGTAGCATAGTTTTCTCGAACCAAAATCATCAAGAATCTAGTTGGAAATTCAGTCAAATGATGGCTAGATTACCTTGATGAGAAATCAATGATTCTCATCAAGAAAATCTGGATTAAAGGAAAAGGGTTTTGTGAAACCAATCTCGAACCGAGAATTTCGCTTGCATAGAATCTCTATTTTCTTTAATGGACTGTTTTACGCTAGAATGCTGGAGGAAGCATTTGGTACGTGATTAACTAAGGAGAGACTCGTTTGCAACAGCTGCAGGGAGTCATCGAGGGACGTCGCTCGCGGCAAAGCCTGTTGAGGTCTTGACTAGCCTCGATATGGTAAAAATGGTGTGCTTCCGGTACGATGGGCGAGGACCGAGACGAAGCGGTCCTTGAGCGAAGTGCTAGGACACCAAAGTAGGATCCTAGAGGGTTCTGACCTATCTCCAAGGCTTGCTCAAGGAGTAGGCACATTTCATCTGTAGGCTCTTGTCTGACTTCGGTCCTGTATGGCCAGTTGTTGTTCCAATTCTTGTAGATGGGCGTCATTAGTGCTGAGGAGATTTGCTATGGCTGTTTCTGGGACCATCTGTGCAGCATCCCCAACTCCTCGAAGCGCCTTGTTACTTCCTCTTATGCACGTCTGCTGGCGGTAGCCTCCCTTTCCTGAGCTTCTGTGATTCTTTGAAGTCCTTCCGCAGCTAGTCTTTGACTATCTTGTAACTGTTGGGTGACTTGCAACATGGCCTCTTGGTGTGCAATCACCATTCTCTGCATCTCAACTTGATTGGTGCTAATGGTATCATTAAGGGCTCTCACCTTCTCTGTATGTGCCTTGTTTGTCTATTTCCCTTCTTGTTGCAAGTGGGTAGCTCTGCTTTCTGCTTCCTTTAGACTTAAGGATAGCGTATGGATCTGGCATCTTAGCTCCTCTTCTTTGGCCAGGTTCATATGCTGGAGCTCTTGTATCTCCTGGTGGGCATAAATTGCTGTTAGCTCGTGGTTATGGGTAACTTTCTTTTTGTAAGATTCCTCCTTAGCCTGAATAATGAATAAACTTTTACCTCAATCCCCTGTAATCATTCCCTATTTCAAAATGCAAGAAAATATTATTTTTCCTTGTTTTTGCTAGAGAGAAGAAAAATTCTAGAGAGAGGTAATTCAATATTGAGATATTTTAAGATATAAAAAATTCTCCTAATATCTAAAATATATTTCCCTAAAATAGAAGTTCAAAATAAATCATCCAATGTGCATTAGGAATTAATTAAAAATGATATAAGGGACCTTAGCCTAAGGGTCTAGATTTTTAGAAATTTCTGGATAAGGTTCCTATGGGCCAATAGGATTAATCCAAGTGTTGGGATGAGATAAATCCAAAGAATTAAAAAAAATATCCAAAAATGAGTAAATGCTCATATAAGATGAAGAGTTGACTGACTACAAGGTTTATTAGTTAAAAATCAAGAGATATTACTAAAAAAATGAGATATTTTGGAGAAATGATGAATTTTTGACACCTTGGTAAGGAAAGGGAGACCTTTGAGGTAGGTGTCTCCTTCACGTGTGAGAAGGTTTTTTAATTCAAAAAAATTGTGATATTTTTATCTCTCCTCTCTCCTAGATCTGAAAGATCCCTGCCCCCTCTACGCAACGAATTGGGGGGTGCTAGCAGTGGAAGTAGCACTTCTTGCACGGGGCAGGACCTGTCACTCGGGGTCTCGCCAACGGATATCCGGACAAGAGACTAATCCCTCGATTCTTCCGAAACCCAACCCGAAAAAACTTCCCTCGCAAAGAAAGCATGGGCGATTTTCCCACGGGATATTTTTACTCTAGCGTAGTCAAGGTCATCTCACTGACCAAACCGATCCGACCAAACCTGTAAGTCACTTGGTCAGATCAAGGAAGAAACTTACACTTGGATCATAGAGACCAACGCTTTTTTCCTCATTGAGAGGCAGAGCCATTGATTCTTTTCCATAGAACAATTACTATCCGAGATTTACTTCATCTAACGTACCATTAGGACCTCAATGGAAGGCTTCTTGGGCCCTTTTATTTGGCAGTTTAAGGAGTCAAACCTTTTCTCTTAAGAAGAAACGTTTTCTAATTAGAAGCTTCAAAATGGCTACTTTATTCGAATTTGAATTTTGGGAAAAAAATGGAATTTAAAATCTAGCGGACAAAACCATATCATGTAACATATCTATGGAAAGCTCTTGATGCGTAGATCATGGATCTATAATCTCCGCTCAAATCGGAGCTTATATGTAGAAGTTATGGAGGTCCCAAAATTGTAAAATTGCCTCCCTCCCTTTTTGGGGGAAAAAGTGCACCCTTTGACCACTCTTACACCTCTCTTACAAACCCAACATTTCAGTCCACATGGCAACCCCCCATTTGGCTATTTCTTAATCACCTTGATTAGGCTTGGGCAAATTAAAGGGCCTAAGAAGACCCCATTCACTTCTTAATGCATAATAGAATTGAGTCTCAATTTAGGGATCCATCAGTCCAGCCTAACCCCATCCAGTCCCATGGGTTAGCCAACCGCCCAACCACTGTAGTGATGGGATCCATTTAAGAATTTGGTTAGGTTTTGTCCTGGGTACTAGCTGGATCTTCATGCAAACTTCAAGCTAGTCACACCACTTATACACCCAATACAAAATTGCCTTTTTCCACAGATTCAATTGTCTTTAAAAACAATCTTTTAATGAAACCATAGTGTCACTGATCATAATACTCCAAAATATCCGGTTGAATCCTAATTTCCAATCATTCCTTCATCGGTGTACCTATGGCATCATCAACCAGAACGCTCACCACCTATCCACTCAGGGACCTTTTCAATAGTTCCTAGCTCATAGTACCCCAAAATATATTCACTTATAAAAATCTAGATGGAATCTCCGTTGAAGATATCAGCAAGATCAACCAACAGATCCATATAAAAGAGGCATGGACTCATCCATTGAGGACCAGCAAGGTCAATCAACCAGATCCATGCCCAAATTCAGAAAACAACTCTTACTCCTTATTCCAATATCTTCCTCGACGCACGCATGGGTATCTTGGAGACCCAGAGCCCGAGCACTGTATGGTCAGCACCCTCTAGGATCCTTCACAGGGCTTCACTCATAGGCCGCTTCCTTGGTCCTCCCTCATCCACCGTACCGGAAGCTCACCATTTAAATCGAACCGAGGCTAGTCAAGACCTCGACCGACCTTGCTACGCGAGACGTCCTTCGTTGAGTCTCCGTCAGCTGTTGCAACAGTTAGGTCTCCACAACCTCATTCACAAGACGATCAAAATGCTTCCCCAACATTCTTGCCATAAAACATTCATTTAAAAACAGGTCATAAATACAGTTTCTATAACGAACTCTTGTCTTTCCACATTGTTCCACAGCAATCCACATTACTTAATCCAAGTCTTATCATATGTATTCCCATCATCCTTCATCCATTCTCATCCAATCACATCATTTTCCATCTCATCACATCTTTTCACATTTATACTCATCACATCTCATCCACTCACATCTACCCATATCCACATCTCATCACATCACATTCATTCACATCTCATCCATTCATATCTACCCCAATCTACATCACATTACATCACATCACATCACATCCGTTTCACCTCATATCTCATTCATTCACATCTATCCCGATTCACATCCCATCACATCTCATCCATTCACATCACATCTCATTCATCCACATTTATCCTGATTCACATCACATCACATCACATTTATTCACATCACATATCATCCATTCACATCTATCCCAATTTACATCACATCTCCTCACATCCATTTCACATCACATCTCATTCATTCACATCTATCCGATTCACATCACACCACATCACATCCATTCACGTCCATCACATTCATTTACATCACATCCATTTACATCCATCACATTCATTTACATCACATCCATTTACATCCATCACATCACATCCATCCATTCACATCCATCACATCACATCACATCACATTCATTCATATCCATCACATTCATTCTTATCACCATCCCATCACATACATTCTATCCACATTACATTACATCCACATCATATCTCATTCATACACATCTCATCTCATTCATCCACATCCATCATCTATCCATACATTCATATCTATCACTTCACATCCACATATATTCATGTCACATCACATCTCCTTACATCACATCACATTCTTTCACATACACATCCACATCCATTCTTTCACATACATCCACATCCATTCTTTCACATACACATCCACAACCATTCTTCACATACACATCCACAATCATTCTTCACATACACATTCACATCCATTTTCATCACATACACATCCACATCCATTTTCATCACATTCTTTCATATACATCCACATCCATTCTTTCACATACACATCCACATCCATTCTTCACATACACATCCTCATCCATTCTCACATCCATTCTTCACATACCCATCCACGTCCATTCATCACATACACATCCTTATCCATTCTCACATATGTTAAATTTGCAGCAATGTGATGAGCTATGGTGGATCAAATGCTAGAATCAAAATCATTAACAAAGAGATTAGATGATAATTAAGATGTGATTAGTGAACAATTAACTGATAGCTTAATGTAAGCACAGGTAATAAAAAACAAGCAAATTCTCATTAGGCCAATGCCTCAATTTATAGGGTTTAAATCCAAGCATCTAATCCCACTGATTTCTCCTTGATTCACTCCACCTCTTTTGCTTGATTCTCTCCACCTCTTCCCAGAATATCTCCACACCTCCTAAATCTCCTCATGCTACCCTTTATTCTCTCCCAGTAGATACTTCTCGCCTTTTCACAGCTTCTCTCACATTTACAAATTCGCTTTTACAGCCTCTTGCTAAGGTCTTGTTCCCGCACACACCCTATTCACTTGTATATTTCAACACCTCCCCTCAAGTGAATACTCCTAGCACACCTGGACCCTATACCAAGTTTCCCACTTACTTGTGATAGTCGGGGACTAGTGCCTAGCACACCTCCCCTCAAGTGAATAATCCTAGCACACCTGGACCCTATACCAAGTTTCCTTCTTACTTGATAGTCCGCAACCAATGCCTCAAGTCCCTAAATTCATAGTCCTTGACACACTCTCTCTCTCTCTCTATGTGTCCAAGGCTACTACAAGTACCGTGACCTTGACTAAAGTGCTCACACATACATCTACCACATGGCCTATATCATCGGTGGCTCAAGGGGCGGTTTTACTCTGTTGGGGTAGGTTACATTGGTTGTGGGGTTTCTCTCTCTCTCTCTCTCTCTCTCTCTCAGAGATTTTCACATGGCTCCTCACTTCTTGGAGCCTCACATCTTCTCTTGTCTTCAGTCTTCTTGTTGTGGCAGCTTCTCTTCACATGAGTCCATGTCTTCCTCTTCTTTCAGTCTTCGTGTTGTGGCAGCTTCTCTTCACGCATCCATGTCTTCCTTCAATGCTTCCTCTGGCTCTTCTTCTCGGTGTTGATCCTCCTCTTGGAAAGAGATGTTCTTCTTCTTTCATGGCTGGGGCCATGAGCTTGACCGTCAGTTCTTGCTCCATGTGAGTAACATGTTTTAATGTATCGTTGATAGTTCTTTTGGGCTTTTGATGTTTATCTTGTGTCATTATGCAATGCAAACCCAAATCTATGTGGGAGGTCTTGCCTCTTGCCTTATTTTGGACAAGGGTAGTGTCTGATCCCATTTTTATAATGATGTAATGTGCCCAATACATAATGCATATAGCATTCATTCTTATGCACATTCCCAATGCAACTTTGGCTGTGAATAACTTGAATTTGTGTGTGGGTTAAATGCAAGATGATGATTACCACAAATTTGTCAGCATAATTTTACCACCAAAAATTACATTAAACCAAGGGTAACTATTGGATAGGTGTCATCTCCAGATGGTGTCATGCTAGTGACACACTCTTTAGCCTCTAGAAATTTCTGGGATTTATAGCATTCATTTCTATTTTTTCCTATTTACACATTTTTGGGTGGAGGAACTTTTCTAGAGATCCGTTCATCTTGTGCCTATATATATGAGGCATTGTAGCTCATTTCTAATCAAGTTGGCTAGTGGTTCATTGATGAGTTCTTGAGTACATTGTCTCTTCTCTCATCTCTTCTTTCTCACATGGTATCAGAGCAAGGTGGTGGCGCACATAGAGCCTCCTTATCCTTCTTCCTCTCTACCTCTAGTCCTTTTCAACAACCCCGCTTTCAATGGCGTTTTTTTCATTTTTTGATTTTCTGCTAAACGAATGTGTTTTTGAGGATTGTGCCCACTGGACGTACTGGAATCATCGTGGTCTACAACTTAGCAGAAGATAGTTTTCGCAAATTCCTCACTGTTTTTGAGTTATTCTTCGCAGACTGCCTGCATGCAGAATTTTTGCTTGCGTTTTTTGCAAAAGCCCTTATTCATCATCCTTGCACTCATTTAATGATGCAAAAGGCTTCAAACCAGCCCCTTACCATCCTCTACAAGTGTGTTTTTAAAGCAGTTCAATCCCGAGTCCTACAACTCTACTTGCGGTGAAAACATCAACTAGTTTTCCCTACATGCAGTAGCGTTTTTTTGGAGGCTTCTTGTGGAGAGATTTGTAGCCATTTCTTGGCTGTGTTTTCATCATCAACTTCAGCCCTCTTCATGGTGTTTTGAGGTACATATTCATCCTCTTTTCTACACCTTTCTACCGACTGAAAATTCCACTTTGCTACACACTTTGTGTTTGTATTTTTGTGGACAATCAACTCCTCCATACTCCTTCTACCTAAGGCTACATTCTCAGCCCTCTTTTGATGGTTTCTACGGAGTCTATTGGTTCATATATCGGCTGCATTTTTGCACTATCTTTGTGTATATTTTGGAGATACTTCTTTGGTGGATAGCCCATCTATTGGCTGCATTTTTGGAGTTACGACACTTCTTCCCTTGTGTTTTCCCACCCTCCTCTCCCTATGGGATCTCAGAAGTCCTCTACTCCAAAAGACAAAGGCAAACTTGAAGATACTATGGATCCTACATCTGCTATGACAGTTGTGGACCAGCAACTACTACAACGGAAGTTGGTGCAATTCCTTCTTCGGTAGGTGCTTCTACTTTCTCTTTTGCGTCATATCCATTACCTTCTACGGATCCTTTCTCTCTTTCTTCTTTGTCCTTTATGCCTTCCTATCCACATACTTCTATTCCCTCTATGGTATATCCCCCTACATCACCTATGCTATTTATGGCAACTTCATCTACAATGATTCCTCCTTCTACTACTTCCACTACTACTCCTCTCCTCCCCACTCAATCATATCAGCCCTTTAACCCATTCACTCAATCTTTGAGCCTTCCAAGTCTTTCCGATTCACAAAAGCTTATCCCAAACAACTACCACACTTGGTCCTTGTTTATGCAACTTCTTTTGGAAGGCGCCAGGGTGTGGTCTATAATCACTTCTCCTCATATGGTGCCTTCTCAATATCAAACCTATATGGATGCATGGGCCAAAGCTTTACTTGTGCATGGCATGTCTACATCGGTTGTGTCTCCATTTCTTTCTACAAGGAGTACGGCTCAACAATTATGGCATGCTATACAAATGCAATATGGAAGACTTTCAACGGTTAAGATGGCTAAGTTGGAAGAAGATTTGAATAAGCTTTCTATCTCCAAATCCGACAACATAGTGGAGAAGCTTGGGGAATTCAATCGAATCAAGCGACAACTTGAAGAGTTTGGTACATTGGTAAGCAATCCGGTCCACAAGCTACTTTTGGTAAATTGCCTTCTTCTTTTGAATCGTTCAAAGATAACATCTTTCTTTGAGTTCCTTTCCCTTCCTTTGAAGAGACTGTGGGTCTTCTTCATGATAAGTGCCTTACTCGCAAGCAAAACAAAAAGGACTCGGCTTTTGTAAGCCAAGGCAAGGGCAAGGGCAAAGGCAAAGGCAAGGGGAATGATCAACGCAAAGACTCTAATTCCAATGCTAAAGATTCTTCAACCAAAGGCAACAAGGACAAAACAAAGGATTCTTCCAAGGAGTGCACTTTCTATGGTCATAGTGGCTATACGAAGGATCGTTGTTTTGCTAAGAAGGCGGCATCTAAGAAGGTAAAAGCTGAACTTGAATCCAAATCTAAGGGTTCTTCTACATCAACATCTTCTCACGACAAAGACAAAGACAAGAAGGAAGACGGTAACGCCAAGGTTGCATATGCTACTATGTCTTCTACTTCTTCATGTGACACATCACTTGTGGTGGGGGTAATCAAAGATCTTGATACGCATACTGCGGATGAGTGGATTGCCGACAGTGGTGCTACCTCTCACATGACGAATAGTTCTTCCTTGTTGGAAAACCAGAAGTCTATCATCAGTACACATTGGTGATGCTTCATCTCTCCCTGTTGATTGGTATTGGTGATGTTTCTTTTGGAGATGCTATCTTACATGATGTTTTGCATGTGCCTAAGATGTCTGCCAACTTATCTTCGATCTCTAAGGCTACTTCTAAAGGTCTTGGGGTTTACTTTGATGATGAAGTGATTGAAATCGTTGATAGTAGACAATCACTTTCTTGTGTGGCACATGGTTATCAAAATGCTGGGCTTTATCATATAAGCTCTTTTACAGCACAGTTGCCATCTAATGAAGATAGTGATCTATGGCATTTCCGCTTTGGCCATGTTCCTCTTGCTACTTTGCAACATCTTGTCTCAGATGACATGGTTACAGGTCTACCAAAGCTTCAGAAACCTTGCCACCATCACATTTGTTCTTCTTGTGCTCAAGGAAAGCAACATCGGGCTTCTTTTCCAGGGGAGGCTACTCATAGGGCCACACGCATACTTGAGCTTATTCATGCTGATCTTGCAGGACCTATGGAAGTACAATCGCTTGGTGGATCCAAGTATTATATGCTTCTTGTGGAGAGTCTTCCTTTTCTCCGAGCAAACCTTTTCGAGCGAGATGAAAAAACCGAGCGACACGTGCCAAAGCACATGATATAGAGCAAGACAAATTCAATGACAATATCTAGTCACTAACACCAATATCATATATACTCCTTATACACACACACACACACACTCTCTCTCTCTCTCTCTCTCTCTCTCTCTCTCTCTCTCTCTCTCTCTCTTTCCCCACACACAAAACTACTAATGTTAAGAGACAAGATAGTAATTGCTCTAAAGCAATTACAACAAAAATATTTTCTCGATTTTTTAGATTTTTAGATTGGTTGTCTAGGATAGACAACCCATGGAAAGACTTGCTCATCAATCGCTCGTTGATCCAAGACATGTAATCTCTTGACTTGTTTTAATATATCAACATGTGTCTAAATGGTTCATTTTTAAAAGATGTTTTGATATGTAAATATGTTTCTAAATGGTTCATTCTAAAATTAGACACATGGCACCACTAGACTAGGTCTTTGATATATGCATACCATGAAAGGAGGTTTCAGTGACGGTTAATCCAAAGCAATAAGAGAGAAAAATTTCTTGCAAATATCTTTTTTAGCAAACACTATATGATCATTAACAAATTGTTCAAGTCTACACTGATAGAGAGAATGCCACAACATCAATGCTTCTCTCCATGGACCTCACATGGATTCACACTCATCGTCCACCACAAAAAGTCAACGTCTTCGTTGTGGCTCTAAGGAGCCAACATCAAAGCATGGATCTTCAGCGATTTTCCTCACCGCTGCTTCCGCGTACACAGGCAGTACACTTCTAGCAACACAACAACAAAGCACGAAATCAACACTTTTCATGGTTATCACTACTCATCACATATGTTCAGCATGTACTAAAAACTAGATTCAAGCAGCAAACTACTATCCTAATGATCAAACTGAGCTCATGTAAGTCCATCAATACAACAAATAATAGTTAAAACTACTATAAATTGTATCAACATACCAAAACTTTAAGTGACTTCTACATGAAAGAGATCAAATACTGACTAGTCATACGGGTTTTCACCCGCTCTCTCGTCCACCTCTTCACCAAGCATTGAAGAACCGGCCTCCATAGTTGGCCCTTGCATGGCCTATGCCAATAATGGCTGCACACAAGAGCTAATGATGTCATTGTCCATGTCAAGGGAGCTGCACACAACACGACCAGTCCTGATGCATGCCTTGAGAATGGGTGCAGTACCACAACTCAACTCAAGGCAAACACCCTCCTTGGGACACAGGAGCTCTAAGAAGCATGCCATAAAAGCATGGCTCCTCTCCATGCCTACTCTCCAATTTCTACCGTTAGGCCTCTTGGCCCTCACCACAATATCGGCATATAATGACACATGACACTGTCCATCGGCGGATGCATGCAAAGATACTGAAATAGTGGCATGCTCTCTGCCACGTAGACATGGGGGTCTGTTCCATGACGCCGTATCATGAATAGCATCGAAAGCTTTGCCTAAGAAAACATAAGGTGTATCAGAATAATAAATGCATTGCAAACATTTAGAAATACACAATACCATGAGATAAACTTAAAAAAATATACCTCAACCTGGGAACCACCAACATCGTAACACCCAAAAGAAGGCTCATGCTCTACCACCACTCGGCGATGTATATCTAGATCTGAAACACGGGTGTATCTCTCCACCCATCCGCCGATAGAATCCCCTGCACATATAATAAAGCTTGGATCCATGTAGTTGGTGGGCACTTGTTAAAACTATAAACATGACATATACACTTACATTGCAAGTACCTGCAAAGGAAGCCATGTAGTTGGTGGGCACTTGTTAAAACTATAAACATGACATATACACTTACATTGCAAGTACCTGCAAAGGAAGCCATGACCAATAGCCAACCACAATCTGACAATGTGGAGGCAGTAAGAGCAATCCCAAATCGTACATGTAGTTGGTGGGCACTTGTTAAAACTATAAACATGACATATACATTTACATTTACATTGCAAGTACCTGCAAAGGAAGCCATGACCAGTAGTCAACCACAATCTGCCAATGTGTAGGCAGCAAGAGCAATCCCAAATCGTACATGCTCCTCTGTCAGCCTATCCCATATTGGACATGGCTCTCCACCACTACGAGGAAGAACACCACATGGAAGATCCAAAAAGATGAAGTCTAAAGCCCATCATGTGACAACCCTACCCTTCTTGACATATTGCCTCTCTGTGGGCCTCACTCGTGTCATATGCTCATGTATCAAAGTAAATGTAGAATTCCTCAAGCCACTTGCAAAGTCTTTTGCAATGAATATATAATCCCCGACGACAACAATACACCTACTTCCAACATCTGACAATGGAGCAAGTGCTACATGCTCCTCTAAGAACAAAAAGGTTTTACTCTTCTTAAGTGTTTTCCTCCCTATAGTGGGTGTTGTGTTCTCCTCCTCATCCATAAGGTCTTCATCTTCTACTTCATCATTCAATTTCTCCTTTCCTTTTACTTCTGTAAAATTTGCTTATTTAGCATTATTGCTAGCTCTTATTATTTTCAAACGAAAACATGATTAATTGGATGGGATCATTGATATTTACCATTTTGCCAAGTAACGCCTTGTCAAAGGGTACCAAGGCTCGACACCTTTTGTATTCTTTCTCCTGATGTGTGCAATCAACTTTCGATCTCTGTCTACTGTAAGTCTCTCAAATAGTCATCTGCACTTGCCTCACAGATATTTGCACAATTGATAATTTCGTCCCTCAAGGTTGTTGTAACTAGTGCATGTGTGTTTAGACTACTCAACCAAAGAGACTTAATGAGTCATGGAAGAAGAAAGACTTCATTAGCAACATTCAAACAAAATACAAAAGTGGTAAACACTTACACATTCATCCTTTGCAAGCTTGATAGAAGAGCAATTTTGCTTACTTTTATGGGATCAATCACTGTGCAAAGGACTCGACAGTGTTTACCTCTATTTCTTTCATATGACTCCTTGATAGCCTGCTTCCATGTAACTATGCGGTGATTGCCCTCCCAGACAAAAAAACACTTTTCCAAACAAAACTTGTAATTCTTGTTTTTTCTGTAACTCCTCTTCAAATTGCATATTAACCTCTTGCCAAATGCCATCCCATTTCATCGCAATATCCTCAGAAACAACTCTCTCCTCATGGGAACAAGTCCATACAGAGACAATAAATGCACCCTTCTCTGCAACGTACCCCTCTCTTCTAAAAGCTGTTTTTAATCCACTCACATCATCTCTCAAACCTCTAACCCTGGGATAGGGTATCAATCTACAAAGAGGAATGGGAGGGCAGTCGAAACAGCTAAATAACCTAGTTTTCCTTAAGATGTCCTCTCCCTTATCCATATATATATTTACCTCCTCTCCACTATCATCCAATGGTGCAATCTCAGGCTGCACAATATAAGGTACAATTTGTAAACATGCTTCTACCTCTCCCAACCCATCATCGGGTTGACTCTCTACCTCTACCAACCCATCATCGGGTTGACTCTCTACCTCCAGTCCAATGTCTGTTACATCGTGGATATTAGTCTCAGCCACTCTACTGATAGTGTTTAGTGTATCTGCATGGGAATCTTCAATATCCAAAGAGGTCGAAGTAATATTCCTCGAGCTACTTGCTCCTTTTCTCCCTCTTTTAGCTTGAGATGAGGCCTTTGAGATCGGGCTGAAAGCACAAAGTTATAATAAAATAGTGTATGGAATAAAGGAGATGTAAATAACTCACGACAATTTCAACCATTCATTTCTTATATCAAGACATACCTCAATGGTGGTTTCCTGGAAGCTTTTGGTGCCATGACTACTTTGATAAATTTTTCAATCTCTCTACTATGAAATTGTATCTGGAAGGCATACAGAAAAAATTAATAAAAAAGTTATAAAGAGCCACTAGGAAAAAAGATATGAATGTGTGTTTTTTTTGTTTTGTATGTCCATACACTTCACAATTCTTTATATCATGGTAAATTGATGGATAATATCCATGCAAAAAGACTAAACTAAAATCGAACCCCAGACATAGTTAGTCATGGTGTCCCACCAAAAAATTTACTTGTGAAATGGAAAGTTCTAAGAAATTGCATAGGTTTCTTGCAAGTGCATCACTTAGTTATATGCCCTTCAAGATACTCTTGGCAATGTACAACTAGGAAAACTAAGATCCTCTGAGGCTTTCAAGAACAAGGCTCTCTCTCAAATCTACAACTAGTTCATACTGGTTCAAAATCACCCCATGTCTTGGGCCAAAGGAAAATGGTATCTCCCCCCCTTGCACTTCATTTGTGTCACCCAAACTTTCCTCCAAACCATTCATCAATGTAGCTCTTTCAGCTGCCTCCCTTTTCCACATGTCCGCAAGTGCTTGCTCTAGGTGTTCTCGTGCTGCTGCAATCTCTGCTTCTACTTTGCCTTGGGAAGGAGAGAGAGAAAGATCTCTCTCTCTCTTTGGCCCTAAACACGGCACGACAGAGAGAGAGTCTCTCTCTCTCTCTCTCTCTCTCTCTTTGGCCCTAAACAAGGCATGGCGCTTTTCGTGGGGCTAATCCTGAGCTACCATCTAGGCATGGATACCCTCATTTAGTAAGATAGTTTTTGTATAAAAAGTCTCAAACTCGGGCTCTTCTGCTGCGCGGGGAGACAAAGTCATATACACGTAAATTTATTCATATCTAGGCCAGCTTCAATAATAGAGATTGCCTTACATATCTGTAAGACTCTCTGGCCCTAAATAGGGCATGGCGCCATGCCCTATTTAGGGCCAGAGAGTCTTACAGATATGTAAGGCAATCTCTATTATGAGTCTTTTGTGTGATTTCCTTACATCAGGATGGATCCTTGACATAGAAGTTTTTGGACTTACACATTCACAAACCATGCAGCGGCAAACTACGGAATTTCATCTACAAGATCACTTGCACGGGCAGAAAAAGAAGCCCTGAAACAATCTAGATTCAGTTACTACACTTGCAGATGCCAACCCTCCACCAGCCACACATGCAATCACCCTGATTAATACTAGATTGCACTATCTTGGGGTTGATGCTGGAACTTTGGGAGAGCAGACAGAAGAAAATATATACTATGCACCCTTCATGGACATGAAGGAAATTGAGGCAAGGAGCATCTCTCTCTCTCTTTGGCCCTAAACAGGGCACGGTGCCGTGCCCTATTTAGGGCCAAAGAGAGAGAGAGATCTTTCTCTCTCTCACAAAGAGCCATTCTCTCTCTCTCTTTGGCCCCAAATAGGGCACGGCATTGTGCCCTATTTAGGGCTAAAGAGAGAGAGAGAAAGACTCTCTCTCTCTTCCTGTACATTCTGACTACGAACACAAACAACATGCCCCTGCTCTGTTAAGGTAAAAACAGAGAGAGAGAGAGAGAGAGAGAGAGAGAGAGAGAGAGAGAGAGAGAGAGAGAGAGAGAGAGAGGGAGAAAACTTGGATTTGAGACTGCAGGCAAAAGCTCCAAGGCTCCAAGCAGACGCTCGACGGCTCTAATGCTTGCAGAGCGATGGTGTCAACAATGGTGTCTTGCAAACACCCACACACACAAACAAACACACACACACACTCTCTCTCTCTAGAGCTATCCTTGATTTCGAGTGTCACTCTCTCTCACTCACTCACACACTCTCTCTCTCTCTCTCTCTCTCTCTCTCTCTCTCTCTCACTCACTCACACACACACTCTCTCTCTATCTTCAAAACTCTTTATGTATTTACACACCCACACACATATACACACACACACATAAAAATTACACATACACACACATAAAAATTTTGTATAATATTTAGACACACGCGCACACACAAAAACAAAAAAAGATTATAATAATCATTATTTACATAGTCTATGTATAATAATATAAATACACACGTGCAAAATATATACTAAATGTTTCAACTATAATTAGACGATATTATAATATATTGAATATAATTTTAAGTCTATATGTTTTCATAAAAAAATTATAATTACAATTATAACTCAATAATTTTATAGGCTCAATGATGAATTGCAAGTGTGGTAGAAAGAGGAGATTGTGGTACATTAATTTCATATGCACGACTCACCAAAAATTATCAAAACAAATACAAGGACATCATTAGTGCATTTATGACTCTTGAAGGGGGTTTTATTATTCATGTTCAGAGAATTGAAGGGGGTTTTTACGAATCACAATTTGATTAGAAAATTGACCTCTTTTAATCAAGTTTTTTTTAATACGAGAACTATATTATGCAACTCTTGAACATGTAGGCAATCTTTCACTCTTCTTGTTTGAGGTCATGGCTAGAGAGATCACTATTTTTGGCCCCCTGGAAGGTCAGAAGCTAGTTATGTTTTTCCAACAAGAATATGTTGAGCTTAGACTTGCATTGCTTGTGGATCATTTTCATCTTCAAGGTAAGGCTTTTTCTTTGAAGCCTCTATCCTTGAATATAGAGCAATGTAAATTGGAGCCCATAGAGTTGTCAGATGGTGCAGATGGTTTTCTTCTAGATTTCGCGGCCAACCAGTTATACAGAGTTTGCATTGATGATGCAACTGGCAAGGATAAAACTATTCTCCATGGGCTTGGTGATGAAGGTTGTGAACAGGAGTTGTATGAGCACCATAATGTCGATAGAATGGCCTAGGTTCCAGGTCCAAGACTGAGCCTTCCTCAGTTTTTGATTTGATAAAGGCTATGCCATTAAATAGTAGCTTGCATGCTGCTATGCAAAGTGTTAAAGACTTCCAAAAGCTTCTTGAGCTTCCAAGGTGTTATGATGATTATGTTGCATTCAAGCTTCCCCCATGTGCTTCAAAGTCCTCTATGGTTGGTATGGAGCAAAAGAATGATAGTCATCATTGTATAAAATATGTTACGAGTACGTATGATTGCTTTGAAGGTGTTGTGCATTTCAGTAGGTGCTCTGGCCACCTTAGATGTATTAATTTGGATTGTTCCTACTACATGAGACTCGGATTTCAAAATGAAACTCAATGGGAAAGGAAGGATGAAGCATAGTTGTCCAAAAGGATTTGTGACTTCGGAGCATGGAAACATTACTTGTAGGCATTGTGGAGAGATGCCTGAATGTGTTGCATCTTGCCCAGCAGTCATCTATTATTGTATACCAAATGATCACTTCGGCTTTACATGATGTGCTATACATATAGGGCACCATACTCATCCATATGAAGAGGGCACTCAGAGGGTGGATATTCAAATGATTGAGGAGAAATTGCATTCCAAAGCAAAGGA
Source organism: Cibotium barometz (assembly GCF_041138505.1). Lineage (NCBI taxonomy): Eukaryota > Viridiplantae > Streptophyta > Polypodiopsida > Cyatheales > Cibotiaceae > Cibotium > Cibotium barometz. The sequence goes on along the minus strand of NC_141050.1, from coordinate 11,761,561 downwards.
AAATCCATTTCTTACTGCACGACAATTGGAAACCACAGTGGCAAAAGATGTTATCTTGGACATGCTTATGGGGGCTAAAAATAAAAAGTAGTCAGATATTGGTGATGATGAGTTTGCTAGCATGATTGAGTATATAACGTTGCTCTCAAGCAGGACAAGAACTCTGAAATTTTTGGAACATGCTAAAAGGGCCCAAAGTATTACCTCAAAGGGTTTTGAGGCACAATCTTGGATCTCAAAGATAGATGCAGATATCCTTTTATTCAAAGTGTGTTATTTCCAGGGCAGTTAGTATCAGATTACCAGCCACATGTTTTTAAGATGTCAACTCTTGGTCCTGGGAGTGGATTAGACTTAGTCAATAGAATGCGGCCTAGTGGAAATCTGCAGGACATGTGGCTACATTTTGATCATGTGCACAGAGTTCAAGGCCGGCCACAACGATGTCTGTGCATGTATATGATCCATACGTGCGGGAGCTATTGTCCATCTAGCAACATGTGAGTTCATGGTAGAGGATAGATATGCACAGATTGAGTTCATGTGAGTTAAATGCTGTGGCTCAAAGTAAGGGCTTTGAAAAACCAGAATTCAAAGGTTTCATGGCAGATGAGGCCAATGCTACTTGGATTGCTATTCGCATAGTGTACTTTGGGGATGCTAATAAAAGAGTACCAAAGAGAAAAAGGAGTTGTGTCTTCCATTGGGAGCAAAGCATGGTGAGGCACACTCAAAAATGTATACATCCTTCTTCCCAAGAGGATCATAAATGCTTGTGTTGAAAGTGGAGAAATGCACCCTCAGAGATTACAGTAGAGAGCTGTAAAAAAGAGATAAGAAAGTTTTGGAATGTTGAAAACTTGGCTTTCTTGGTGGGAGTCAAGAGCATTCCATTGGGGTGCATGGTTTGTCTCCCAAGAGATTACAGTAGAGAGCTGTAAAAAAGAGATAAGAAAGTTTTGGTCATGCAGTAGCCAGTGAGATATCAACATTGAAAACTTGGCTTTCTTGGTGGGAGTCAAGAGCATTCCATTGGGGTGCATGGTTTGTCTCCCAAGATGACTCTGGTGTTTTTATTCCAACAACCAATCTTTCAAAGGCAAAACATGCAAGCATGAGAGCATGTGTTGGTTATAAAAAATAAATCACTTTGTTTGAGGCAACTGGTGTGCAGATATGTCAATGGCTATTCTCCAAAGTGTAAAATACAATGCATATTTGAAAGGCACAAGGACTGGACTCGGGCTTGGGTTGCAAGACATGGCTAATAGATTTTACTACCAAGGTGTGGGATCCTTTTTAGGAAAAAGATTGGCTGACTTGACACAATCTTCTATGCAATAAATGGGTGTAAATCCCACACATATGGACAACAACAATGGTGGCCAGAAGAGTATTTGCAAGAAAAGACCTGTGCTTAGTCAACCTGGTGTGATCTTGGAAGAGGATAGCCATAGGCCAGAGTACATTACTGTCACTGTGAATACTAAGCAAGATACAGTTAATGCAAAAAATATGGAGATGCCAAAAAAATCAAGGGTGGCAAAGACAGTGTGGGCAATTCGTAGGACTGAACCTGGAAGCAAAGTTACATGTTTTGGAGTGTTGGATGGACATACAGAAAGATGTGGGAGATTTATAAACCAAGGAAAAAAACAGGCTTCTCAAGGGGTGCCTGCACCATGCTTTTGGGGATGTCGCAAGTACCCAAGTGGATTGGTGAAAGGATTTATTTGGTTTGGCAATATATCTAACACCCACACTTGGGTTATGGATGAGCGTGAGGTGGTCGGGCCTCCCAGTCCTACACCTGGTGTTTGGCCAATAGCTGAGGGAACAGGTCTTACGGCTGAGGAGGTTGTTGAACGTCAAAAAAATGGATTTGTTTTTCATAGGGAGGTGAAACACATTTAGGGAGGTCAAGCTAGCAAGTCTGATGGGAGGGTTCCAAGTGAAATCTGTCCAAAATATAGAGATGGAAAGCTTGTCAAATGGAGGGCAAAATTAACAAAAGAATTTCAAGATTGCAAAGAAAAAGGGCGACTATTGGATGCGCAAGTTGTTCAAGAGGTCATAATAACGTGTGGAGAGTCTCATATATTCCATGTTAGTAGTACTGAAGGCTCTTGAGCAAAGGGTGTGACATATTCAGTGACTATATCTAATTTTCCAAGATTTTTTTTTTGTGAAAAAAGAGAGGCCAAACACTTGGTTTATGTTCCTTGCAAGCACATATACTACATTTTTTTGCAAGTACTTGTGTTGGACCAGAATGCACATGAGTTTATCCATCAAGCAGCACTTAGCAAGGTGGAATTATTTCAAGCATTGGGTAGTAGACGAACAAACCTACCATTTTAAGTTGAAAGATTTAGTGGTGTTAAGAATATCTAAAGGCAATGGTTTTGGGTTCAACTTTTTGTTTTCAGGAAAGTTGGTGTTGTTTCCTTCTTGGAAACAAACATTTTGATTATTAGTTTATTATGTAAAAATCTATAAGGTGTTTTTTTGTTGAAAGAACGGTAGAGGGGGAGGAGACACACACAGGAGCAAACCCTAATGTATATTGCAAACCCTAACCATAGAGGGAAACCATCTCCACTCTCACACAATGCACAATGCCATAATCCATAATACACACAACACACTATGAGTTGTGTCCACACTCTACTAACCCTAGCTAATGTCCACACACTATGACCAGCTGGACACGCGGTCATTTATGTCTCACACATGTTCCTACCTAACATGCCAGCACATAGCATAGCTGGCGCACACTAACATCGAGCTTGAATCTCAACAACCCCTCTCAATCTCATGATGTACTGCCGATGAAGATGTAGATGAGCTTGGGATATCAAGGCTCTCAACACTCCCCCCCAAGCTCATCCCATGTACTCCCAACATAGTACGGAAGTACTCAAACTTCTCCCTGCTAAGTGGCTTTGTAAAGATGTCTGCCACCTGCTCATCAGTATTCACATACTGTAGATCAACTGTACCATCCAAGCACCTTCTCTCTGACAAAATGATAATGGACCTCTATGTGTTTGGTCCTCGCATGAAACACTGGATTCTTTGCCAACTGTATACTACTCATGTTGTCACAATGAATGACAACTATGCCATCAATAGGCTCTCCCAAGTCTGCCAAGAGACTCTTTAACCATACTGCCTCACAAGTAGCAATGGCTGCACCCCTGTATTTAGCCTCTGTACTAGATAAAGCAACTGTAGGTTGCTTCTTGCTACTCCAACTCACCACGGCACTTCCAAGTGTAAAAGTGTAACGCCTCCGCTTCTACGGTTGCGTCTTCCTCAAGCCGCCATAGCCTAGGCGTGGAGAAGAAGAGAGGATGGAAGTCGGTTCACCTCCCAACCATATAATGACGAGTTAGGGTTTCTCGTTGGGTTTTATACCAAAACCCTGGCCTGTGTCCACACCTCCTAGCCCAGCCGCCCATCTTACTTAAGAGCCGTGCTAACTTAGATGTGTACACATATCGACCAAACCCTAACGCCCATTAACCCCTAAACCCCGCTAGCACTAATAATACTCTCGAGACTCCGAAAGCTATTAACTTATGCTAGGGTTTGACTTCCATAGGACCATAGTCCTGACATTACTCCGCCCTTCGAAAAAAGTTTTCGTCCTCGAAAACAAAAGTGGGGAAACGTTTCCTCATCACACTAATGTTTTCCCAAGTGGAGCCTTCCTCTGGACGGTCCTTCCACTTGATAAGAGCTTGTTTTCGAACTTGGTGGCGAGTACGTAACATGTGGTAATCCAATACTCTTTCTGGTTCATGAGGCAGTATTGGGGGTTCCACATATTCTACCAAGAAAGAATCATCCCACCGGCCTTTCATGACCCATAAGGCGTTTCCTCAAATGGCTTACGTGAAAGATGGGATGAACCTTGGAATGTGCTGGTAACTCAAGTTTATAGGCTACTGGGCCCACCTTCTTGAGTATCTTAAACGGTCCACAAAATCGGGGCGACAATTTTGGTACGGGACCCGTTTTTAAACTGGTGGAGTTTTCTGGTACCTTCAGAAACACCCAATCACCTTCTTGAAAGTGAAGTGGCCTACGTTTCTAGTCCGCAAACTTCTTATAACAATCTTGCACTTGATGAACTTTTAATCATGCAAGGTGCAACATATCCATATGGTCTTGGATAAAATCCTTAACCTGACTGATTTTCTCATTCGCTAGTCCCACCGACACTGGTGAACGTGGCTGAAAACCATACATCAACATGAAAGGGCTAAAGCCTGTCAAGACATGCTTTGCACTATTGTAAGCAAACTCAAGAATAGGCAAATAAGACTCCCAATCAGATTGTTTTTTGCTGACATATGCCCTAAGCATATCTTCCAGCACTTGATTAACCCGTTCAGTCTGACCATCTGTCTGCGGATGATCAGCTGTACTAAGGTTCAACATAGTACCCAGCTTACTGAATACTGCTCGCCAAAAATGACTGTTAAACTTGCGATCACGATCACTGACAATATTGGACGGTAAGCCATAAAGTCGGTAAACATTCTCCACGAAAAGGCATCCCAATTCTGGAGTTGTAACTGTTTTCTTAGTAGGCACAAACCTACAAAGCTTGGTTAATCGATCCACGATTACCCAAATGGCATCATGTCCATGATTCGTTGTGGGCAAGCCCGTTATAAAATCCATAGAGATACTGTCCCACTTTCCGTCGGGAATCTCTAATGGATGCAGTAACCCGCCAGCTTTAAGACGTTCTGCTTTGTTCACTTGACACTTCTGACACTGCAAAACATAGTCAGTAACATCCTTGTGAAGTCCAGGCCAATAGAAATGCTTTCTTACGAGAGCATACGTTTTGCGAATGCCCGCATGACCTGCACTTGGACTATCATGACACTCAAAAAGAATTTGGCGCCTAGTGTCTAAGTCCAATGGAACACAAACTCTCCCCTTGTGGAGTAAGTATCCATCTCATCGAGATGGAAAAGTTTTTCCATCGCTGTAGTTCATCTTGTGATAAAGAAGAACCATGTGTGGAAGAACTGGGAACACTACCGTTTGAGTGAGAGGGACCCCTCATTTGAACATGATTCCACACCTTTGAGTATATTGAATCCTGCTTGCATTTGCCTCGTAAAGATTCTAACAATTCGCTTTTCAACTCTGTGAATAGCAGCGAATTCATCTCCGGCATACGACTCAAAGCATCAGCTACAATATTGTAACATCCTTTGCGACAGCGTAGCTTGCAATCATACTTCTGAAGGATCTCAGCCCATCTGGCCTTTCGACCCTGCAAATCTGTTTGGTTCATAAACCACTTTATGCTTTCGTGATCAAAAACAAGCTCGAATTGCGCACCATATAAGTAATGTCGCCATTTTTGTAAGGCATATATGATGGCAAAGAGCTCACGCTCGTAAGCTGAGTAGTTTTGTTGAGCACGATTGAGCTTCTTGCTCTCATAGGCAACAGGATGACCATCTTGAATGAGAACCGCACCCACTGCCTTAGCACTGGCATCTGTTTCAATCACAAATGGTTTTTGAGGATCCACAATTGCCAAGATGGGAGCTGTAGCCAAAGCAACTTTAAGCTTATCAAAGCTACGTTGTTGCTCCTCACACCATTGAAAGGTAATTGCCACACCTTTCAATTGATCAGTCATGGGAGCGGCAATCTTTGCATAACCATTCACATATTTGCGATAAAATCTTGCCATTCCCAAGAAGATTTGAAGTTCTTCCTTACTTCGAGGTGTTGGCCATTGCATAATAGCATCAACCTTACTAGCATCCATAGCAATTCCTTCTGCAGAAATTACATGACCTAGGTATTGTATGCTATCCTTGAGAAATTCGCACTTACTTTCTTTCGCGTAAAGTGCATTCTCGCATAGTAACTGAAAAACTTTTCGTAAGTGTTCCAAATGCTCTTCTAAAGTCGAACTATAGACCAAAATGTCATCAAGAAAGACAATGACAAATTTGCCTAAGTACGGCCGTAGTACGCTATCCATAAGCGTCATAAACATTGCCAGGGCATTAGTAAGCCCAAACGGCATAACCAAAAACTCATAGTGTCCAAAGCGAGTTTAGAACGCAGTCTTGGTTATATCATCAGCGTTAATACGCACTTGATGATATCTTGACCGTAAATCAATTTTAGAAAAATACTTCGTACCTTTGAGTTGATCAAACAACTCATCTATCTTAGGTAGCGGGTATTTGTTCTTAATGGTTACCGCATTCAAGGAGCGATAATCCACACACATGCGCATGGATCCATCCTTTTTCTTCACCAAAAGCATGGGCGATGCCCATGGTGAAGCACTATGGCAAATGAAGCCCTTACTAAGGTAATCAGCAAGCTGACGTTCCACCTCAGCTGCTTCAGTCGCACTAAGCCTGTACGACGGCTTACTAATTGGTTTGGTGCCCGGGAATGACATCAATGCGATGAGGCAAAGCTCGTTCGGGTGGCAAACCCTCTGGTAAATCATTAGGAAAAATATCTTTAAATTCTTGTAACAGTTGTTGCAAAGACAAAGCATTAACTGGTTGCTTAAGATTATTTAATATCTTTCTCGTTACACTAGTTTGAGACACACAATAACAAAAATAGACTTCTTCTATTTGATTACTATGCTCCAAAAAAGAGAGTTCGGCATTACATATGAGTGGTGTTGGGGGTACATCCCGTTCCCCAATAAGTAAAACATGCTTACCATTGGCCTCAAACGTAAATGTGTTATGTTCATAACTCCTTTTGAGTGATGACCCTAACCCATACAACCACTCCCGTTCTAAGATGACATCCGCACGAGACATATTCATCACTTGGAAGTCAAGAACCATAGTGTGTTCTTGCATAAACACAGGCACTTGCCGTACTAGAGTATCCCACACATCGTGATCATCCCCCTGAATGGTGGACACCACATAACGATGAGAACTCTTTGTCTCCGGCAACTTTAATTTCTTAACTAATGCATAGTTCAAGAAATTGTGCGTGGCACCATCATCAATGAGAATACGTACTCGATGACCATAAATGGAGCCATGCATACAGACCAAATCATGTGGTCCAACTGTCTCTTGCCACATAGATGCAGTGAGATTACACTCATGCATCTCGGCAGTGTGCAAAACCTCTACCGCCCCGCAGAATACTTAGGATCAGCATCCAAGGGAAGTGTTTGCACCATGTGTACAGCCTTCTCCTTGACCTTATCCTTATTCTTGCGAGGCAACTGTGGACAATTTTTCTTCTCATGATCACTACCTAAGCAATGATAACATAGTTTCTCCTTCTTGGCCCGTTCATAGTCTTGTGGAGACAACGGACCACTTGACCCTTTAGACTTCTTTGTGTTTTCAGCAGAATTGCTGGCAAGTTTACGCTTATTAGCATTAAATTGCGAGCCATTGAATTTGGCCGGTCTATCCATGCCCTTCTTATCCATGGTGTCATCAAAGATAAGGGCACTTTGGATAGCCGCTTCCAAAGTTTTAGGATACTAGGTTTTAACCTTTGTGTAAGATCCCTGTTCCCACCGAGCAACAGATTCGGGATACTAGTAGCGAAAGTAGCACTCCTCGCGCGGGACAGGGATCCCACATTCGGGCCCTCACCCACGGATATCCGGATAAGAGACTAATCCGTCGGTTGTTCCAAAACCGAACCCGGAAAAACTTCCTTTATCGGAAGCACGGGCGATTCCACTAGGATAACTTTTTACTCTAACGTAGTCAAGATCATTTCCGATCGAGCTGATCTAATTACATCTATAAGATACTTGGTCAGATCAAGGAAGAAACTTGCACTTGGATCATTGGGATCAACGCTTTTTTTCCCATTCAAGAGGCACAGCCGTTGATTCCTATCCATAGAACAGTTACTGTCCGGGATTTATTTTATCTATCGTAAAAACAAAAGTTTGAGTCTCGATTTACGGATCCATCAGTCCAGCCTAACCCCATCCGCCGATCCCATGGGTTAGCCAACCGCCCAACCACTGTAGTGATGGGATCCAATTAAGAATTTGGTTAGGTTTTGTCCCGGGTACCAAGGAAAAGAGTTCCAAGGCCCCCTAGCCAGAAGTTCATGCAAAAATAAAACTAGTCACACCACTCACACACCCAATATGAAATTACCTTTTCACAGATTCAACCAGTTTAAAACAATCCTTTAATAAAACCATAGTATCACTGATCACCATCTTCCAATTTATCCACTTGATTCTTAATTTTCCCATCATTCCTTCATCGGAGTATCTATGGCATCATTGGCAACTAGGACGCTCACCACCTGTCCACTCAGGGGCCGTTTCCTAGTTCCTAGCCCATAATACTCAGCAATATAATCACTTATCAAGATGGACTCTCGTTGAAGATCAGCAAGATCAACCAACAGATCCATATAAAGGGCCATGGACTCATCCATTGAAGACCAGCAAGGTAATCAACCAGATCCATGCTCGATTTCAGAAAACAACTCCTACTCTTGTTCCAATACCTTCCTCGACGCACGCGTGGGTATCCTAAGCGACCCAGAGCCCGAGCACCGTATGGTCAGCACCCTCTAGGATCCTTCGTAGGTGACCTAGCGCTTCACTCATAGGCCGCTTCCTTGGCCCCTCATCCACCGTACTACCGGAAGCTCACCATTTTAATCGCACCGAGGCTGGTCAAGACCTCGGCCGACCTTGCTACGCGAGACGTCCTTCATTGACTCTCCGTCAGAAGTTGCAACTTTATCATCACGACCTTAATCACAAGACGGCCAAAATGCTTCCCCAGCATTCTTGACATAAAACAATCATTTACAAACAGTTTACAAATACAGTTTCTATATTAACTCTCATTTTTCCACATTATCCCTCATCAACCCACATTACTTATTCCACATTCCATTTATATGTGTACTCATCCCATCACATCATTTTTCATCTCATCACTTCAGATTCCTTCACATCACATATCATATATTTACATCCATACATATATCTACATCCACATCCACATTCACATCCATACATCCACATCTACATGCATACATTCATATCTACATGCATACATCCACAACTCCATGCATACATCCACATCCACATTCACATTCACATCCATACATCTACATCTACATGCATACATCCACCTCCACATTCATATCCACATCTATACATCTACATCTACATGCATAATCCCCAACTCCATTCACATCCATATCTATACATCTACATCCGTACATCCACATCTCCATTCACATCCCCATCTACACATCTACATCTAGCTACATACATCCACATCTCCATTCACATCCACATCTATACATCTACATGCATACATCCACATCTCCATTCACATCCACATCTATACATCTACATCTACATGCATACATCCACATCTCCATTCACCTCCACACCTATACATCTACATGCATACATCCACATCTCCATTCACCTCCACACCTATACATCTACATGCATACATCCACATCTCCATTCACATCCCCATCTATACATCTACATGCATACATCCACATCTCCATTCACATCCCCATCTATACATCTACATCTACATGCATACATCCACATCTCCATTCACATCCCCATCTATACATCTACATGCATACATCCACATCTCCATTCACATCCCCATCTATACATCTACATCTACATGCATACATCCACATCTCCATTCACTTCCATATCTATACATCTACATCTACATGCATACCTCTACACCTCCACGATTATAATAAAATTCTTTTAATTAATCTAGGATGATAATTCCTAGAATATTGTAGGAAGTCCTCTTTTCATGCTTTGAATGAAATTATTTTATGTGTAAATTTTTATAAAATTTTGCCATAGCTTGGCTATTATAACTGATAAATCTCAATTATTTTAAAGATAAGGCTTATCTTTAAGGGAATGATTAGAATGATCCCTTATTGGATCATTAACTCTTAATGGATTAAATAAAAATAATCATAAACTAAAAGCATAGATAAAAAAACTATTAATTTATTCTCAAGCATAGATTAATCTTGGATTAAAAAAAAGCTTTATGAAAAGCTTCATTTGGATTGAGAATGGGTCATGAGTATGACCATTTCTTAAGTGAGAGAGAGAGAAAAACCATTAGAATCAAACATAAATGGAAATTTATGTAATTCTTTACTATCATTAATTAATTAACTTCAATAGCATTTCAAAAACCATACCAATTAAGCTTCTCAAGCTTGAGAGGGGTTGAGAAGAGAGAATCATTGAGAAATTATAGAAAAGATCAAAATTCACTATACTTATCTTATAATTTGCTTGATTCTTTGTTCACGGTAGACGCCCCCAACCAATCAATTGGTTTAGTATGTTGATGGAGCCACCAATGGGGATTGAAGAAAGAGAGAAGTGTCAAAAACTAGTGAATTATTAAAGAATTCACAGTTCTTGGCTTAGGTGGAGTAGAGTAACAAAGCATAAGACACTATATTTTTTTCAACAAGGGAAGGCTTCTATTTATAGGAAAAATTGAGCTCCTAACCAAACAAACTGATTCTAGAATTTTCCAAGTCAGCTTGGTTGAATTTGGACTAGATTTGGATCTAGTTTGGTTTCTTTTTGATTCGATTTGGTTCCATTTTGATTTGGTTTGGTTCAAGAGAGATGAGAGATAAAAATATCACATTATTTTTGAGTTTAAAACTCATTCAAGCATGTGAAATATGTACCTCCTTTAAAGAACTCCCCTTCCTTACATACGTGTCAAAATTTTATTGCTCATAGTTTTTTACTAATAAACCTTGTACATTTTTAACTCTTCATCTTATGTGAAATATGCACCTTCTTTAAAGAACTCCCCTTCCTTACATATGTGTCAAAATTTTATTGCTCATAGTTTTTTACTAATAAACCTTGTACATTTTCAACTCTTCATCTTATGTGAAATATGCACCTTCTTTAAAGAACTCCCCTTCCTTACATATGTGTCAAAATTTTATTGCTCATAGTTTTTTACTAATAAACCTTGTACATTTTCAACTCTTCATCTTATGTGAAATATGCACCTTCTTTAAAGAACTCCCCTTCCTTACATATGTGTCAAAATTTTATTGCTCATAGTTTTTTACTAATAAACCTTGTACATTTTCAACTCTTCATCTTATGTGAGCATTTACTCATTTTTGGGTATCTTCTTTTACAAATTGGATTTATCTCCTCCCTACACATGGATTGATGCTATTGGCCCATAGGAACCTTAATTGGACCATAATCCAAAAATTTCTGAAAATCTAGACCCTTAGACTAAGGTTCTTTATACCTATTTCCAATTAATTCCAATTGCACATTGGAAAATTCTTTCTGAATTTCTGTTTTAGGGGGATTCATTTTAATAAGGTGAGATATTTTTCTATCCAAAAATGTTCAAAATTTGAATATTCTCTCTCTAGAATATATTCTCTCTCTAGGTTAAAACAGCCCACAAACAAGATCTCTTATATTTCAAAAAAGGAATTGATTACAGGGAAATATGCTAGACATCAAAAAGGGGGTTGGGGGAGGAATCTTACATTCTACCCCACTTAAAAAATGCGAGATGTCCTCATCTCGCAAACTGGGATAATTTCGCAAGATGCACGAATATGAGACTTAGAGAAAAATTTTAATCAAGATTAACCACCAAGAAAAGTCTTAAAGAAAGCAAGATAAGAACAAGATTTAAACTTTATTCATTCTCGGAACTTATACAGTAAAGATAGAAGAACTCTTTACACTTCCATAAGTCCGTCCATCATATGGTCACAAAAGCAGCACTCACAAGCTGCACAAGTATAGGGTAACTCATCTATGGAAATGATTCTGCTGGTTATTGCCGCACCTATCTCAGTGGTATGAGGTGATCTAACAAAAGGACCTCTGAGAGGCAAGCCAAAAATGGGATAAAGGCATATCTTCTCATGAGGAAGAAAACACGCCAGTAAGAAGACCCGCTCAGAAAACCCAAGATGCCTTGATCTCATGACGCAGTAGTATCGGGGACCCAAACCCAAAGCTTCAATAACCATGGCCAAGCGGACATTGTTACGAAAGTGCTGCTGACCCCAGGGTGTTACCCTAGTTATGTTTTGATAGGTCCGCCATTTGGTCTGAGCTACAGAAGTTCCTAGGTGAGGAAAAAGTGAGCGCTCATACTGTTCTATAAAGTCTTTCTTCACAGACTCTCTTGCGTCTTGAAGGTGAGAAATCATCAGGGATAAAACTAATTCCTGTTGCCAAGCCATGAAGAAGATTAAGAAGGAAAGGAGATTGATGGGACTAAGATTACTGTGAGCGACAAGTAAAAGTTACGACTTATATAAAGGAAGGAGCTAGCGTAACCTAGAAGCCAACGGTAACTTGCCACTGAAGTTTTACCGTCTTTCCATGATTTGTGTTTGACACATTTTTCTATAGAAGGCATTAAGAATTTTGAGATGAGGAGATAAAAGAAGCTTGTAGGCTAAGTCACCTACTTTCATTGAATTCAGATATAAGGGTCACAATATCTGGGGGATAACTTCTTATACTCCCCAAGAGATAAAGAACTTCTTTTGGGCCGTACTCCAATGAAAACCAAAACCTTGGTATCCAAAACAACGATTCTCACTTTTGAACTCATTGTTCTAAATCCTTAAAACATGTGGGACTCCTGAGAAGTATTCTAGGGAAAGGGTCTTCCTTTTTTAAACAGAAACTTTCTTTTATTTTAGAGAGGACATAATTATAAGATCAGAAAGGGAGATTCTTACTCCTGTATACCTCGAGGGATGGGGAGGAATCTTACATTCTACCCCACTTAAAAAGTGCGAGATGTCCTCATCTCGTAAGGTAGAGGACAGCTCTTTTTCTTAAGATCCAATTTTATTCTAGGGTTCCTTATATTCTGGTCAACCCAACAGAACACTGGGATAAATATCCCTTATATAGAACTCATCATTAAATAACAATTCATTCAGATCATATCATTCATATCTTTAACATGATAATGGTCCATTAGACTGAAAAGTTTCCTTCGAAACATTCCTCCACGAAAATTTCAGTCAAGCAAGTTCTCAATTTGACATCCCTTAACTTAATCTACCAGTCAAGTATTAATAGTAGCAATCTGACAGCACAACCCACTAATCTCATAGTGATTTGCTGAATTCATTATCATCATTCTAGTTATGAATATCATCACAGGGACTCGTCCCATTCCCCCTCATTGTGGTTTCATTATATTTCAACTAATTTTTAAAAATCATCATTTTTCAATCAGACTTTTCAATCAGAATCCAAATCAATTCATCAATTCTCAACAAAATTAAAAATCATATCAATCACATTCGAAATCATTATCTGGATAGCATTAACGCTTATAATTTCAAGTCTTAGATTTACTCGTATATACTGTCAGTAAAGAGCTGTAGTTATACTCTCGGAATATACGGTAGTCACGGCCCTTGGAATTATAAGGTAAATACCATCATGTCTAGGCCTCAAGCAAGTCAGGGATTCGCCTTACACCATTGACTTGGTCTGACCCATTAATCAGAGTCAAAATGTCTAGACAAATGCTTGATGACATGGACTAGCAAATGCAATCAATCCGTAAAGATATTATGGCAGCACAAGATAGGCAAAGGCATTGTGCAGATAAAAAGAGATGAGAGAGAGAGTTTGAAGAATCAGATATGGTCTTCATTCTAGTACAACTAAAAAGAAATTCTTTATCTTTAGGGAAGTACAAGAAGCTCTCTCCCAGATACTATGGACCATATGCTGTTATAAAGAAAGTAGGTGATCTAACTTATAAACTTCTTCTGCCTCCCCATCTCAAGGTACATAATGTATTCCACATCAGTTTCCTTAAGAAATATGTACCCAGCCCGAGTCACGTTTTTCTATTTCTTTTATGGTTTTTTATGATTTTTGTCTTCTCTAAATTGAATGGATGTTATGCCTCATTTGAAAAAAGGCATTCCCCTCTCTTCTTTAGTAAATCCAACCATTCTTTATCCTAGATGATTGATTATTGGATGAAATCAAGTTTTTCATAATGTTTCTCTTAAATAAGTAGAAAATGTTTACTTTAGAATGATTTAAATACTCTTGGTGAACTTCTAATTAATTTTTGAAAGTTAAAAATTGAAAAATGGTTAGCCATACAAAGGAGGTTATGGCAATTTTTTTAAAAAATTTAGAAATAAGCATTATCTTTTATTATTCTAAAACAGTAATCCTTATGGTTTCTATATTCTAAAAGTGTCATTTTCATGCATAGAAGATGCATTTTGATTATTTGCATAAAAGAAATTTATTTTTATCATTATTAATTTCTATGCATAAAAGTATGCATAAAAGATTATTATTTTTATTATAAAAGTGTTACTTTTATCATTATTGATTTCTATGCATAAAAGTATGCATAAAAGAATTTTTTTAATTATAAAAGTGTTACTTTTATCATTATTGATTTCTATGCATAAAAGCATGCATAAAAGAATATTTTTTTTATTATAAAAGTGTTACTTTTATCATTATTGCATAAACGTATGCATAAAAGAATATTTTTTTATTATAAAAGTTTTACTTTTATCATTATTGAATTCTATGCATAAAAGTATGCATTCTAACTTTAAAAGATTCCAAGCCCAGGGAAGTACTTCAAACTTTCCACCCCCGAAGAGGCAGCAAGGCCCGAATCATAATCAGGATATCATAATCAAGATGCAGGAAGGTTCCGAAGTGAACGAAGACCCTTTCCCTAGAATACTTTCTGAGGAGCCCCACCTCTTTCAAGAAATCAGAGGGATGAGCTCAAAAGTGAAAACCGATGTTTTAGGTGCCAAGGTTTTGGTCACCAACTGAAAGACTGCCCGACTCCTGCCATGTCAAGGGGACAGGGAAGTCAAGGACCCCGAGTTCAGAGACCAACCCCTTCATACCAGTCTAATCAAGGTCCGTCTCGCCCAAGTCAAGGAAACCCCAGAAGAACTCCAGCCCAGCCATCTGCCTCTATCCAGAGCAACCTCAGAACTCCTTCCCATAACTGGGGCAACCAAAGAGAAAGTGTTTCACCTCAGACTGCAAGAGCAGTCCACAATTTTAGATGTAGTAGAAGAGGAAAGAGGGCAGATCTATGCTACAATTGAAAACCAAGGGCCTAACCATCAATTCTCAGTCATCCATACTCCAGCAGAGTATTAGGGTAAGCCTTTTAAGCTTTTGATTGATTCAGGCAGTTCTCATTCATTCATTTCCCCTGGATGCTTGTGTAAGCTAGTCTTAGAACAGAAATCAGGGAAACCTATGCAAGTTTAATTCGCCAGTGGGCAGACTGTTTTCACTCACCATGAGATAGATCTTATCCAGTTCAATCTAGATGGTAATGTAACCAACTGTCAGTTCAAGGTCTTACCTCTGGGAGTTTTTGACGGGATCCTTGGAATGGATTGGCTCCACAAAAATCAAGGTGACATACACTGTTACAATTGAACCATTTCCTTCCATGACCTTCACGGGAACAAAGTTCAAGGAATTAGAGTTTTTGGATCCCCAGACCTTCAGTTAGTAAAAGCTTCTAGGTTACTGAAAGGGCTTAGAAAGAAGCAGCAAATTTATGTTGTCAAAATGAACCCAGTAGACCCAAAGCTTAAGGCTAAAGAATGAGAATGGTTGAATGAATTTGATGATCTATTCCCAGCAGAGCTAATTGAAATGCCTCCAATTCGGGAGCTCAGCTCTAGTAGCCTTGCGCACGCACAAAATGCGAGTTCCTGAAGCCATCAAACTCAAGGAACAGCTTAGACAGCTGTTAGAACAAGGGTTTGTAAGACCCAGTGTGGGGTGCACCAGTTCTCTTTTAGAAAAAGAAGGATGGAATGCTTAGACTCCGTGTGGACTACAGAGGTCTAAATCAGCTTGACAGTTAAGAATAAGTATCCTATCCCAAGAATTGATGAGCTTCTGGACAGGCTAAATGGAGCCCAGATCTTCACAAAGATAGATCTCAAATTCGGGTATTACTAGATCAGGATCAATGATCAAGACATACCAAAAATAGCCATCAATACTCGCTATGGGCATTATGAATTTAGTGTCATGCCATTCGGATTAACTAATGCCCCAGCTGCAGTCAATCGCCTAATGCAGGACATCCTCAGAGAATACTTGGATGATTTTGTTCTAGTTTTCTTCGATGACATTCTGATTTACTCAAGGAATGCAGCTGACCATGAGACTCATGTCAGAAAAGTTCTTGAGATTCTAAGGAAGCACCAACTATTTGCAAAAAAGAGCAAATGCACTTTCTCTGCCGACCATGTTGAATACTTGGGCTTTCTGGTATCCAAAGATGGAATTTCTCCAGATTTTGCAAAAGTCCAAGTAGTCATAGATTGGCCTGAACCAAAGACAGTGTGAAAGAAGTCAGAGGATTCTTGGGATTGACTGGTTGGTATAGGATTTCTATACCAAAGTATGCTCTCATAGCTTCCCCCTAACTAACCTTCTAAAAAAGAATACCCCATTTCTGCCAGGTGCCAGAGCGCTTTTGATAAGCTAAAGACCACCTTGGTAACCAGTCCCGTTCTGAAGCTGCCAGATTTCTCTCTACCCTTTGAGGTAGTAACTGATGCAAGTGGTTTTGCCGTGGGAGGTTCACGCATGCAGGAAGGTCATGTAGTGGCCTATGAATCCCGAAAGCTCAGAACGCATGAGAGGAATTATGTTGTCCACAAATTGGAATTACTTTCAGTAGTCTATGCCTTAAAGTTGTGGAGACATTACCTACTAGGAAAAAGATTCACTTTGATGACAGACCATCAGAGCTTAAAGTGGATCTTTACTCAGAAGGACCTCAACATGCGCCAAGAAGGTGGATGCAGACCCTGCAGGAATTTGATTTTGAAATCAAGTACCACCCAGGCAAAGAAAATGTGGTAGCAGATGCCCTCAGTAGAAAAGCCTCCTTGCTTTACTGTAGTATCAAATCCTTTGATTATTGAAGCAAGAGAGAAGATCATACAGGATAGATTCTTTGGCCCTATTGCTACCCTACTTATGTAGGAAAGCAAAACTCCACATGAGTTGAACAGAGTTCAAGGGTACAGCGTGGATGAGAGCATTATGTATTATAATCACAGGCTATGCATTCCCAATGATGAGGGAACCAAGGACCAAATTTTGAATGAAGCCCATGACAGCCTTATAGTAGGACATCCAGGTTTCATCAAGACCTACATGTCTGTAAAGAAAAGCTTCTTTTGGCCTGGTCTGAAAAAGGATGTACTGAATCATGTACATTAATGTCTGACATGCCAGTAAGTCAAAGCTGAAAGAGTAAAAATGCCTGGGAAGTTACATCCCCAGATGAAGTGGGAATGTATCGGTATGGACTTTATTACTGGATTACCTTCAGTGCAATCAGGTTACAACTCCATTTTCGTAGTAGTTGACTAACCGAAGTTGCCCATCTGATCCCAGTAAAAGAAACCTACATTGCAGTGGATGTGGCCAGAGTGTTCCTCAAAGAAATCTTCAGATTGCATGGCCTACCCAGGAGAATAGTAAGTGATCGAGATCCCAAGTTTACTTCAAGGTTCTGGACTGCATTTTTCGAAGTAGTGAAAACTTTCTTGGATCTCAGCACAGCTTATCACCCTGAGACCGATCGTCAAACTGAAAGGGTAAACCAAGTAATCGAAGATATACTTTGGTCATGCTGCAGGGAACCCAAGAAGTGGCTAAGCTATCTGCACCTAGTCGAGTTTGCCTACAATGCTTCTTATCACCGAAGTATCGAGATGAGTCCTTTTAAAGCTCCGTATGGACAAGATTGCTTAACTCCATTAACTTGGTCCAACCCATTGATTAGGGTCGAGATGTCCAGACAGATGCTTGATGACATGGAGCAGCAGATGCAGTCCATTTGTAAAGATATTAAAGCTACCCAGGATCAACAGAAGCAGTATGCAAATAAGAAGAGGATAGACAGAAAGTTTGAAGAAGCAGATATGGTCTTCATTAGCAAAAGAAGTTCTCTATCTCTTGGGAAGTACAAGAAGTTATCCCCCAGATATTGTGGACCATATCTGATTACAAAGAAAGTAGGTGACTTAGCCTACGAACTTCTTCTGCCTTCTCATCTCAAAGTTCATAATGTATTTCATGTAAGCCTTCTAAAGAAATATGTACCAAGCCCAAATCATGTACTTGATGTGATGAAATCCTAACCTCTTCAAAACCCAAGGGTAGATGGAACTCCAACTTGAAGAAATTCTTGATGTTCGAGAAAAGATTCTCAGGAATAGAATTCTCAGAGAATTATTGGTAAAATGGAAGTTCTATCCTTTTGAAGATGCCACCTGGGAGAATGAAGCCGATCTGCGGGATTACCCTCAGTTTGCGAGATGAGGGCATCTCGCGTTTTTCAAGTGGGATAGAATGTAAGATTCCTCCCCTGCCCCTCTCAAGATGTCCAGCATCTTCCCCTGTAATCAAATCCCTCTTCAGAAATATAAAAGATCTTGTTTCTACCAGTTTTGGCCTAGAGAGAAAATCTTCTAGAGAGTGGTAATTCAGTTTTTAAATATTTTTAGATAGAAAAATATATCGTCTTATTAAAATAAGTTCCCCTGAAATAGAAGTTCAAAAAGATTTTCAGAAGGTGCATTAGAAATTAAGTATAATCTGTTTAAGAGGCATTATCCTGGGAGTGAAGATTTTTTTGAAATTTTAAATTAAGGTTCCTATGGACCAATAAGATTCATCCAAATGTAGAGAGGAGATACATAGAAGAATAAAAGAAAAATCCCCCGAAAATGAGTAAATACTCACATAAGATAAAGAGTTGACTAAGGACAAGGTTAATAGTTAAAAAAGAGAAATATTTAGGTGAAATGATGCATTTCTGACACCTCAGTATGGGGGAATTCCCCTCATGAAGGAGGTGCCTATTTCACATGCTTGAATGAGTTTTAAACTCCCAAATAATGAGATATTTTTATCTCTCCTCTCTCCTGTTTCAACTAGATGCAAAACTGACCCAAAAATGGTCAAAAATTGACCAAACTGATCTGGAAAATTCTAGAACTAGTTGGCTTGGTTAGAAGATCACTTTTTCATATAAATAGGAGCCTTCCCCTTTGTTGAAACTCAATAGTGTTTTGCACTATTACCCTGCCTCTCCCAAGTGCCAAAAACTGTGAATTTTACTCATTATTCATTAGTTTTTGACCTTCCCTCTTCTAAAAGATTGGTGGCCACTCTTGTTTCAAACAAGAGTAGAACCCTCAAACCATCAAGCCAAAGGAAATCTCTCAAATTATCAATGTAAGTTGGAGATTCTTCTCTTTTCTATTTCTTTTATGGTTTTTTATGATTTTTGTCTTCTCTAAATTGAATGGATGTTATGCCTCATTGAAAAAAGGCATTCCCCTCTCTTCTTTAGTAAATCCAACCATTCTCTTTAGAATGATTTAAATACTCTTGGTGAACTTCTAATTAATTTTTGAAAGTTAAAAATTGAAAAATGGTCAGCCATACAAAGGAGGTTATGGCAAAATTTTTTGAAAATTTGAAAATAAGCATTATCTTTTATTATTCTAAAAGAGTAATCCTTACGGTTTCTATATTCTAAAAGTGTCATTTTCATGCATAGAAGATGCATTTTGATTATTTGCATTAAAAAAAATTATTTTTATCATTATTGAGTTCTATGCATAAAAGTATGCATAAAAGATTATTATTTTTATTATAAAAGTGTTACTTTTATCATTATTGATTTCTATGCATAAAAGATTTTTTTAATTATAAAAGTGTTACTTTTATCATTATTGATTTCTATGCATAAAAGAATATTTTTTTAATTATAAAAGTGTTACTTTTATCATTATTGAATTCTATGCATAAAAGAATATTTTTTTATTATAAAAGTGTTACTTTTATCATTATTGAATTCTATGCATAAAAGTATGCATAAAAGATATTTTTTATATTAAAAGTATGATTTTCATCATAAATGATTTGTATGCATAAAAGATATTTTTTTATATTAAAAGTGTGATTTTCATCATAAATTATTTGTATGCATAAACATATGCATAAAAGATATTTTTTTAATATTAAAAGTGTGATTTTCATCATAAATGTTTTTTATGCATAAATGGGTGCATAAAAGATATTTTTTATATTAAAAGTGTGATTTTCATCATAAATAATTTTTATGCATAAATGGATGCATAAAAGAAATTCTCTTATATTAAAAGAGTGATTTTCATCATAAATGATTTGTATGCATAAAAGATAATTTTTTATATTAAAAGTGTGATTTTTATCATAAATGATTTGTATGCATAAACATATGCATAAAAGATATTTTTTATATATTAAAAGTGTGATTTTCATCATAAATGATTTTTATGCATAAAAGATATTTTTTATATTAAAAGTGTGATTTTGATCATAAATGATTTTTATGCATAAATGGATGCATAAAAGAGATTCTCTTATATTAAAAGAGTGATTTTCATCATAAATGATTAGTATGCATAAAAGGTATTTTTTATATTAAAAGTGTGATTTTCATCATAAATGATTTTTATGCATAAATGGATGCATAAAAGAAATTCTTTCATATTAAAAGAGTGATTTTCATCATAAATGATTTTATGATGATAAAGTGTGACTTTTATCAGAATTAGATTTTATGCATAAAAAGATGCATATAGAATGATTATATTTAAATAAGGGTTCTCTAAATCCTCAGTTTAATTTCTGCAAAAATTGAAAAACTGAATAAGTAGATAATCTGTGAGAAGAAATGCTACCGTTTCATATTCACTAAGATGGTAATAAGAAAATTTAATTAAACTATCGAAGTCGGAGATCGAGATAAATGATTATTTTATTCCTTATACGAAATTCATGTTTTAGAAATCTGTAAAGCAAATATTTGTCGAATGAAATTTAGAAAAAGAGAAATTGAAATAGTACCTTTCGAGAAAGATAGTTTAGGAAGAACCTTTCCAGACCCAAACTCTGATTCAGATTATGACCAAGACCTAATTCCTTCGTCAATGACGATGTGCTCAGTTCAGGAAAAATGCACTCAAAACACCCACCGAATCCGAAACTAAGTTAAGACCTTTGATTTTGATCTGAGGATCAAGTTAACAGAATTTGAGGAATTCTATCTGGAATTCAGACCTGGACCTAGAAGTATTGGGATACGGATTTAAGATTTATTCATGGTATTCAATCAAAATTAAAACTGAAAACTTGCATAGAAACCCTGTTTTCTTAAAGGACTGTCTTACGCCAGAATGCTGGAGGGAGCATTTGGCATATATGTTTATCTAAGGGAAGTTCAGTTGCAACAGCTGGCGGGGAGTGTTCGAGGGACAGCTCACACGCGGCAAAAACCTACCCAGGTCTTGACTAGCGTGGGTATGGTGAAAATTGGTGTGCTTCGGGTACGATGGGCGAGGGCCGAGGAAGCGGTCCTCCCATGTAATCTAGAATTTAAGATTGGATCTCATTGGTTGACTAGCTGGTCTTCAAAACGGAGAGTCCGGATGATATTTTTGTAAAACAATGGACTAGATATTTTGGAGGATTATGATCAGTAATACTATGGTTTCATTAAAAGATTACTTTAAAGATAGCCGAATATGTGAAAAAGGCAATTTCATATTGAGTGTGTAAGTGGTGTGACTACCTTGAATTTTGCTTGAAGCACCGACTAGGGGGCTTGGGAACTCTTTTCCTTGGTACCCGGGACAAAACATAACCAAATTTTATATAAAGGAATCCCACCAATACAGCGGGTTGGCTAACCCATGGGCCGGTTGGGGTTAGGCTATATCAGTGGATTCCTATGATATAGTCATATACGTTAAGTTACGCTAGTTAGAATAAGTCCCTAGAAGATTCTTATTCTGTGGGAAAGAATCGGCAGCAGCAAGTTGCTTAAGGGGGGAAAAAGTGGTGATTTCTATGAACCAAGTGCAAGTCTCTTCCTTGATTTGGCCATGCAACCTACGGGTTTGGTCGGATCAGATTGGATAGTTAAGGCCTTGACCCATTAGATAAATCTCCTATAGATGATTTTCCTGGTGGAATTGCCCGTGCCTTCCGAGTGAGGGAAGTTTTTCTGGGTTCGATTTTGCAGGAACCGCCAGGCTAGTCTCTTGTCCGGATATTCGTGGGCGAGGCCCCGAATGGGAAGCCCTACCTTGCGCGAGAGGCCGATGCTACTTTCGTCGCTCACCGCCAGTGCCCCGGAGAGGGGGCATCGCGGAGAGGGCGGGGTCTCACAAACTAGTATCAAAGCTTTGTTGAAAGCTTAAGAAGGAAAAATAAATTTTATCAAAAATTTATAATAAAAACTCAGAAAGAGCATTTACATATTGTGTTTTGATTCCTTAAGCTTCATTAATAAAGACTTTTAATCGATGAATTGGATTTTATAGATGGACGTCCCATGTTTGTCTGGTATTCCCGATCTCACTCCATCTCAGGGTATGACTACTTTCACCTTTGAGCATATCCTCTCCTCCTGCTACGTCTCAATCGAGCAGAGTAAGGCTCGCAAATCATTTTGAGCAATTATATTTTTCCAACCCAGCGGAGAGACGTCGGCATAAGTGGTATGTATGGCAATATGTCCACGCCTCTTGCAACCAGCGCCTAATGCTGAGGGAGAATATCTCTTTAGCCATGGTCCTATTGAAGTTAATGGTGGTTCACGGTGTTATCCTATATTGCCCCACACTTTCAAATTTCAGGCTTTCTTGTCATATTTATAGACCTCTTAGCTATTTTATTCAAAGAAGAAAGATGTTAGCACCTTTAGCAGTAAGGGAACAATTGTATCGCGGCATGTCTATAGCCCAGTATTACCATCTCATGCATTTTCCATGGAGGTTTTGACTTTCTGGAGCCATGATGCTCTATGTATATATTGCAACCTTCATGTAAATAAAGAAATGTTTTGTGAAAAATTTCCAGTGATTTGTCCTATCAGATAACGAGTTGAAGAAATAAGATTTGTCCTCGGACGTATGTTGTAGATCTCTAATAAGATCAATTATCTTGTTTAAGTAATTATTTCCGAACTTCTTAAGTCTTAGAAATTTAATGATGTATCATTTTTGGCAGAATCATGAGATGCGCAAATCATGGTGGCGGCAGATAGCTAGATCCTCTCAGGATTGAGGAAGAGCTTGACCCCTATGTTTGCAAAGCCCTTCACAGAACTCAGCCAGGTCCCTTCAAGTGTGAAGGAGGGGAGAACTTGGGCGAGGCTAACTTTGATGTCACTGGATACAATGAGAAGAGTAAAAAGGCTCTTGCAAGGCTGAAGATAGTTGAAATAGCCAAAGTGCCATGGAGAAACCACTGCGAGACAAACCATCTGGATTGGAACACCTAGACATGGAATGATATCAAGACTTACCTAAGGAAGCGATTCTGTCCTCCTGGTTTTTTGAAAACCAAGATGAATCAATTCTTGGAGTTAACCCAAGGGAGCAGAACTATTGAAGAGTATCATCAAGCGTTCGCTCTCCTCCTCAAATACTCGCCACCACCACTGGATGAAGAACAACTGATGGGGCCAGGTTCATTTGGGGAATGAATGAACCTTTGGATACCCTAGTAAAGAATGCCAAGCCAGTTTCCATGGCTGAAACAATAAGGATGGCGAAGGACTTTGCCAAGGCCTTTATTGTTAAGGTCCCGCCAAAGCCAGCTCCCTCATCCTTCAAAAAGTTCCAAACACTGGGAAGTTCTTCCAACCTTCCGTCTCGAAAGAGACACCAAGGTCCCAATCACAAACCAGGAGATAGGAAGTTTCAAAAATGAAGGAAGACCTTTTCCTTGAAGCTATTTTTCAAGAATTCCAGCTCTTTCTAGAATGCAGAGGGAAGAGCTTCGAATTAAAAACAGGTGTTTTGGTTGTCAAGGGTTTGGGCACTAGCTTAAGGATTGCCCAACTCCTTCTATGGGCCAAGAAATCCAAGGTCCTAGAGTTCAGAGACCGACTCCTTCATATCAGTCCCCAATCAAGGTCCCCCTCACTAGAATCAGGGCAACCCTAGAAGAGTGCCAACTCCTCAGAGAATTTTTGGTCAAGTGGAAGTTCTTCCCTTTAGAGGACGCCACTTGGAAGAAAGAAGAAGAGTTAATAAAGGATTACCCCCACTTTGCGAGATAAGGACATCTTGCATTTTTCAAGTGAGAGAGGATGTAAGATTCCTCCTCAGTCCTAAATGATGAATAAGCTCTCACCTCAATCCCCTGTAATCATCCCCTATTTCAGAATGGAAGAAAATATTTTTTTCCCTTGTTTTGACCTAGATAGAGGAAATGTTCTAGAGAGAGGTAATTCAAAATTGAGATATTTCTGGATACAAAGTTTCTCCTAAAATCTAAGATGAATTCCCTTGAAACAGAAGTTCAAAATAAATTTCCCAATGTGCATTAGGAATTAATTGAATATGTGTATTAAAGGCCTTAGCCTAAGGGTCCACATTTTCAGAAATTTTTAGATTAAGGTCTAAATAAGGTTCCAATGGGCCAATAGGATTAATCCAAGTGTTGGGATGACAAAAATGCAAAGAATCAAAGAAAATACCCCAAAAATGAGAAAATGCTCACATAAGATGAAGTGTTGACTAAGTACAAGGTTTGTTAGTTAAAAATTAGGATACTTTGATAAAATGATGAATTTTTTACACCTCAGTAAGGAGGGAGAGCCCCATCAAGTAGGCACCTTTTTTTTATCATCATTACTTGGCTTTTTTTAATTTACAAAAATGAGATATTTTTATCTCTCCTCTCTCTTGATGCAAATTGGATCAAAAAGGGATCCAAATTGATCCAAATATTGTCCAAATTGGGTCAAATTGAAGCTGGAAACCTCTAGAGCCTAGTTAGACTTGGTTAGCGGCAGCCTCCCTCACCTATAAATAGACCCTCATTTCCTTGTATTTTTATCTTTGAGTAATTACTTGCCAATATTATCTTCATTTTTAGTGTAATTTTTATTATCCCTCTATTTACCTCTTCGCTTGGGAGCTTTGGAGCTTTTCTATTCTCCATCCTCTCTTGGAGATTACCCTCCCCCTCTTGGTGGCCAAATACTTGCTTGAGGCCTTCACTTCTATCCAAAGAATCAAGCCAAAATCAAGGGTAAGCTCTAATTTAATGGTGTTTTCTATTCCTGTAAGATCCCTGTTCCCACCGAGCAACGGATTCAGGATACTGGCAGCGGAAGTAGCACTTCTCACGTGGGACAGGGGTCCCAAATTCGGGGCCTCACCCATGGATATCCGGATAAGAGACTAATCTGTCGGTTGTTCCAAAGCCAAAACCGGAAAAACTTCCTTTACCGGAAAGCACGGGCGATTCCACCTGGGTAACTTTTTACTCTAACGTAGTCAAGAACATTTCTGATCGAGCTGATCCAATTGCATCTATAAGATACATGGTCAGATTAAGGAAGAAATTTGCACTTGGATCATTGGGATCAACGCTTTTTTCCCCATTCAAGAGGCACAGCTGTTGATTCCTATCCATAGAACAGTTACTGTCCGGGATTTATTTTATCTATCGTAAAAACAAAAGTTTGAGTCTCGATTTACGGATCCATCAGTCTAGCCTAACCCCATCCAATCCCGTGGGTTAGCCAACCGCCCAACCACTATAGTGATGGGATCCAATTAAGAATTTGGTTAGGTTTTGTCCCGGGTACCAAGGAAAAGAGTTCCAAGGCCCCCTAGCCGGATGTTCATGCAAAATAAAACTAGTCACACCACTCACACACCCAATATGAAATTACCTTTTTCACAGATTCAACCAGTTTAAAACAATCCTTTAAGAAAACCATAGAATCACTGATCACAATCTTCCAATTTATCCAATTGATTCTTAATTTTCCATCATTCCTTCATCAGAGTATCTATGGCATCATTGGCAACTAGAACGCTCAGGGGCCGTTTCGATAGTTCCTAGCCCTTAATACTCGGCAAAATAATCACTTATCAAGATGGACTCTCGTTGAAGATCAGCAAGATCAACCAACAAATCCATATAAAGAGCCATGGACTCATCCATTGAAGACCACCAAGGTCAATCAACCAGATCCATGCCCGATTTCAGAAAACAACTCCAACTCTATTCCAATATCTTCCTCGATGCACGCGTGGGTATCCTAGGCGACCCAGAGCCCGAGCACTGTATGGTCAGCACCCTCTAGGATCCTTCTCGCAGGTGACCTAGCGCTTCACTCATAGTCCGCTTCCTTGGCCCCTCATCCACCGTACCGGAAGCTCACCATTTTAATCGCACCGAGGCTGGTCAAGACCTCGGCCGACCTTGCTACGCGAGACGTCCTTCATTGACTCCCCGTCAGCAGTTGCAACTTTACCATCACGACCTTAATCACAAGACGGTCAAAATGCTCCCCCCAGCATTCTTGACATAAAACAATCATTTACAAACAGCAATTTACAAACACAATTTACAAACAGTTTACAATACAATTTCTATTTTAACTTTCATTTTTCCACATTATCCCTCATCAATCTACATTACTTATTCCATATTCTATTTATATGTATACTCATCCCATCACATCATTTCTATCTCATCACTTCAGATTCCCTCACATCACATATCGTATAATCACATCCCTACATCCACATCTATATGCGTACATTCACATCTACATGCATACATCTACATCTCTATGCATACATCCACATCCACATTCACATTCACCTCCATACATCTACATCTATATGCATACATCCACCTCCACATTCACATCCACATCTATACATCTACATCTACATGCATACATCCACCTCTACATCCATATCTACAGCTATACACCTACATCTACATGCATACATCCACATCTCCATTCACATCTACATCTATACATCTACATCTACATGCATCCATCCACCTCCACATCCACATCTACATCTATACATCTACATCTACATGCATACATCCATATCTCCATTCCCATCTACATCTACATGCATACATCCACCTCCACATCCACATCTACATCTATACATCTACATCTACATGTATACATCCACATCTCCATTCACATCTACATCTATACATCTACATCTACATGCATCCATCCACCTCAACATCCACATCTACATCTATACATCTACATCTACATGCATACATCCATATCTCCATTCCCATCTACATCTATACATCTACATCTACATGCATCCATCCACCTCCACATCCACATCTACATCTATACATCTACATCTACATGCATACATCCATATCTCCATTCCCATCTACATCTACATGCATCCACCCACCTCCATTCCCATCTACATCTATACATCTACATCTACATGCATCCATCCACCTCCACATCCACATCTATATCTATACATCTACATCTACATGTATACATCCACATCTCCATTCACATCTACATCTATACATCTACATCTACATGCATCCATCCACCTCCACATCCACATCTACATCTATACATCTACATCTACATGTATACATCCACATCTCCATTCACATCTACATCTATACATCTACATCTACATACATCCATCCACATCTCCATTTACATCCTCACCTACACATCTATTTCTACATGCATACATCCACATCTCCATGCATACATCCACCTCCACATTCACACTCACATCCATACCTCTACATCTACACGCAAACATCCATATCTCCATGCATAATAATATTCTTTTAATTAATCTAGGATGATAGTTCCTAGAATGTGGTAGGAAGTCCTCTTTTTATGCTTTGAATGAAGTTATTTTATGTGTAATTTCTATAAAAATTTTGCCATAGCTCCGCTACTATGACTGATAAGTCTCAATTTTTTCTAAGGGATAAGGTTTATCATTAAGGAAATAATTAGAATGGTCTCTAATTGGATCATCAATCCATAATGGATTGAATCATCGATAAACATAAACTAAAGTATAGAAAAAAGCCATTAATTTGGCCTCAAACATAGCTTAATCTTGGATTAAGGAAAAGCCTTATGAAAAGCTTCATTTGGATTGAAAAGGGTCATGAGTATGACCATTTCTTAAGTGAGAGAGAGAAAAACCATTAGAATTAAATATAAATATAATCTTATGTAATTCTTTACTATCATTAATTAATTAACTTCAATAGCATTTCAAAAACCATAACAATTAAGCTTCTCAAGCTTGAGAGGGATTGAGAAGAGAGAATCATTGAGAAATTATAAAACGATCAAAATTCACTATACTTATCTTATAATTTGCTTGATTCTTTGATCATGGTAGAGGCCCCTAACCAATCAATTGGCTTAGTATGTTGATGGAGCCACCAATGGGGATTTAAGAAAGAGAGAAGTGTCAAAAACTAGTGAATTATTAAAGAATTCATAGTTCTTGGCTTAGGTGGAGTAGAGTAACAATGCATAAGACACTATATTTTTTTCAACAAGGGAAGGCTTCTATTTATAGGAAAAATTGAGCTCCTAACCAAACAAACTGATTCTAGAATTTTCCAAGCCAGTTTGGTTGAATTTGGAGTAGATTTGGATCTAGTTTGGTTACTTTTTGATTCGATTTGGTTTCATTTTGATTTGGTTTGGTTCAAGAGAGATGAGAGATAAAAATATCACATTATTTTTGAGTTTAAAACTCATTCAAGCATGTGAAATATGCACCTCCTTTAAAGAACTCCCCTTCCTTACATAAGTGTCAAAAATTTATTGCTCATAGTTTTTTTACTAATAAACCTTGTACATTTTCAACTCTTCATCTTATGTGAAATATGCACCTTCTTTAAAGAACTCCCCTTCCTTACATATGTGTCAAAATTTTATTGTTCATAGTTTTTTACTAATAAGCCTTGTACATTTTCAACTCTTCATCTTATGTGAAATATGCACCTTCTTTAAAGAACTCCCCTTCCTTACATATGTGTCAAAATTTTATTGCTCATAGTTTTTTACTAATAAACCTTGTACATTTTCAACTCTTCATCTTATGTGAGCATTTACTCATTTTTGGGTATCTTCTTTTACAAATTGGATTTATCTTCTCCCTACACATGGATTGATGCTATTGGCCCATAGGAACCTTAATTGGACCATAATCCAAAAATTTCTGAAAATCTAGACCCTTAGACTAAGGTTCTTTATACCTATTTCCAATTAATTCCAATTGCACATTGGAAAATTCTTTTTGAATTTCTGTTTCAGGGGAACTTATTTTAATAAGATGAGTTATTTTTTTATCCAAAAATATTCATAATCTGAATATTCTCTCTCTAGAATAATTTTCTCTCTCTAGGTTAAAACAGTTAGAAACAAGGTCTTTATATTTCCGAAGAGGGATTGATTACAGGGGAAGATACTAGACATCAAAAAGGGTTGGGGGAGGAATCTTACATTCTACCCCACTTAAAAAATGCGAGATGTCCTCATCTCGCAAAACTGGGATAATTTCGCAAGATGCACGAATATGAGACTTAGAGAAAATTTTTAATCAAGATTAACCACCAAGAAAAGTCTTAAAGAAAGCAAGATAAGACAAGATTTAAACTTTATTCATTCTCGGAACTTATACAGTAAAGATAGAGGAACTCTTTACACTTCCATAAGCCCGTCCATCATATGGTCACAAAAGCAGCACTCACAAGCTGCACAAGTATAGGGTAACTCATCTATGGGAATGATTCTACTGGTTATTGCCGCACCTATCTCAATGGTATGAGGTAATCTAACAAAAGGACCTCTGAGAGGCAAGCCAAAAACGAGATAAAGGCATATCTTCTCATGAGGAAGAAAACACGCCAGTAAGAAGACCCGCTCAGAAAACCCAAGATGTCTTGATCTCATGACGCAGTAGTATCGGGGACCCAAACCCAAAGCTTCAATAACCATGGCTGAGCGGACATTGTTACGAAAGTGCTGTTGACCCCAGGGTGTTACCCTGGTTATGTTTTGATAGGTCCGCCATTTGGTCTGAGCTACAGAAGTTCCTAGGTGAGGAAAAAGTGAGCGCTCATACTGTTCTATAAAGTCTTTCTTCACAGACTCTCTTGCGTCTTGGAAGGTGAGAAATCATCAGGGATAAAACTAATTCTTGTTGCCAAGCCATGAAGGAGATTAAGAAGAAGGGTGATCGATGAAAGTAAGATTACTGTGAGTGACAAATAAAAGCTACGACTTATATAAAGGAAGGAGCTAGCGTAACCTAGAAGCCAACGGTAACTTGCCACTGAAGTTTTACCGTCTTTCCATGATTTGTGTTTGATACATTTTTCTATGGAAGGCATTAAGAATTTTGAGATGAGGAGATAAAAGAAGCTTGTAGGCTAAGTCACCTACTTTCATTGAATTAAGATATAAGGGTCACAATATCTGGGAGATAACTTCTTATACTCTCCAAGAGATAAAGAACTTCTTTTGGGCCGTACTCGAATGAAAACCAAGTCCTTGGTATCCAAAACACCGATTCTCACTTCTGAACTTATTGTTCTAAATTCTTAAAACAAGTGGGACTCCTGAGAAGTATTCTAGGGGAAGGGTCTTCCTTTTTTAAATAGAAACTTTCTTTTATTTTAGAGAGGGAATAATTATAAGATCAGAAAGGGAGATTCTTACTCCTGTATACCTCGAAGGCTGGGGAGGAATCTTACATTCTACCCCACTTAAAAAGTGCGAGATGTCATCTCGCAAAGTAGAGGACAGCTCTTTTTCTTAAGATCCAATTTTATTCTGGGGTTCTTTATATTCTGGTCAACCCAACAGAACACTGGGATAAATATCCCTTATATAGAACTCATCATTAAATAACAATTCATTCAGATCATGTCATTCATATCTTTAACATGATAATGGTCCATTAGACCGAAAGTTTCCTTCGGAACATTCCTCCACGGAAATTTCAGTCAAGCAAGTTCTCAATTTGACATCCCTTAACTTGATCTACCGGTCAAGTATTAACAGTAGCAATCTAACAGCACAACCCACTAACCTCATAGTGATTTGCTGAATTCATTATCATCATTCTAGTTATGAATATCATCACAGGGACTCGTTCCATTCCCCCTCATCATTGTGGTTTCATTATATTTCAACTAATTTTTAAAAATCATCATTTTTCAATCAGAATCCAAATCAATTCATCCATTCTCAAACAGAATTAAAAATCATATCAATCACATTGGAAATCATCATCTAGATAGCATTAACGCTTATAATTTCAAGTCTTAGATTTACTCGTATATACTGTCAGTAAAGAGCTGCAGTATACTCTCGGTATATACGGGTAGTCACAGCCCTTGGAATTATAAGGTAAATACTATCATGTCTAGGCCTCAAGCAAGTCAGGGATTCTATATAATTGCGGTATTTCCATTTGAAGACCCAATTACCAATTTACGAATTTCAATTTGAATATCAAATTGTATGAATTATCTCACACAATTATAACCTTTTTGTGTTTCTTGATAAATTTTTGATATATTTGTCTTCTTAGTTGATCTTTATTAACCAAATTCTCTGATACCAACTGTAAGATCCCTGTTCCCACCGAGCAACGGATTCAGGATAGTGGCAGCGGAAGTAGCACTTCTCGCGCGGGACAGGGGTCCCACATTCGGGGCCTCACCCACGGATATCCGGATAAGAGACTAATCCGTCGGTTGTTCCAAAGCCGAAACCGGAAAAACTTCCTTTACCGAAAAGCACGGGCGATTCCACCTGGGTAACTTTTTACTCTAACATAGTCAAGAACATTTCTGATCGAGCTGATCCAATTGCATCTATAAGATACATGGTCAGATTAAGGAAGAAACTTGCACTTGGATCATTGGGATCAACGCTTTTTTCCCCATTCAAGAGGCACAGCCGTTGATTCCTATCCATAGAACAGTTTACTGTCCGGGATTTATTTTATCTATCATAAAAACAAAAGTTTGAGTCTCGATTTACGGATCCATCAGTCTAGCCTAACCCCATCCAATCCCATGGGTTAGCCAACCGCCCAACCACTGTAGTGATGGGATCCAATTAAGAATTTGGTTAGGTTTTGTCCCGGGTACCAAGGAAAAGAGTTCCAAGGCCCCCTAGCCGGATGTTCATGCAAAATAAAACTAGTCACACCACTCACACACCCAATATGAAATTACCTTTTTCACAGATTCAACCAGTTTAAAACAATCCTTTAATAAAACCATAGAATCACTGATCACAATCTTCCAATTTATCCAATTGATTCTTAATTTTCCATCATTCCTTCATCAGAGTATCTATGGCATCATTGGCAACTAGAACGCTCAGGGGCCGTTTCGATAGTTCCTAGCCCTTAATACTCGGCAAAATAATCACTTATCAAGATGGACTCTCGTTGAAGATCAGCAAGATCAACCAACAGATCCATATAAAGAGCCATGGACTCATCCATTGAAGACCACCAAGGTCAATCAACCAGATCCATGCCCGATTTTAGAAAACAACTCCAACTCTGTTCCAATATCTTCCTCGACGCACGCGTGGGTATCCTAGGCGACCCAGAGCCCGAGCACCGTATGGTCAGCACCCTCTAGGATCCTTCTCGCAGGTGACCTAGCGCTTCACTCATAGGCCACTTCCTTGGCCCCTCATCCACCGTACCGGAAGCTCACCATTTTAATCGCACCGAGGCTGGTCAAGACCTCGGCCGACCTTGCTACGCGAGACGTCCTTCATTGACTCCCCGTCAGCAGTTGCAACTTTACCATCACGACCTTAATCACAAGACGGTCAAAATGCTCCCCCCAGCATTCTTGACATAAAACAATCATTTACAAATAGCATTTACAAACAGCATTTACAAACAGTTTACAATACAATTTCTATTTTAACTTTCATTTTTCCATATTATCCCTCATCAATCTACATTACTTATTCCATATTCTATTTATATGTATACTCATCCCATCACATCATGTCTATCTCATCACTTCAGATTCCCTCACATCACATATCGTATAATCACATTCATACATCCACATCTATATGCGTACATTCACATCTACATGCATACATCTACATCTCTAGGCATACATCCACATCCACATTCACATTCACCTCCATACATCTACATCTATATGCATACATCCACCTCCACATTCACATCCACATCTATACATCTACATCTACATGCATACATCCACCTCTACATCCACATCTACATCTATACACCTACATCTACATGCATACATCCACATCTCCATTCACATCTACATCTACATGCATCCATCCACCTCCACATCCACATCTACATCTATACATCTACATCTACATGCATACATCCATATCTCCATTCCCATCTACATCTACATGCATACATCCACCTCCACATCCACATCTACATCTATACATCTACATCTACATGTATACATCCACATCTCCATTCACATCTACATCTATACATCTACATCTACATGCATCCATCCACCTCCACATCCACATCCACATCTACATCTATACATCTACATCTACATGCATACATCCATATCTCCATTCCCATCTACATCTATACATCTACATCTACATGCATCCATCCACCTCCACCTCCACATCTACATCTACATGCATACATCCATATCTCCATTCCCATCTACATCTATACATCTACATCTACATGCATCCATCCACCTCCATTCCCATCTACATCTATACATCTACATCTACATGCATCCATCCACCTCCACCTCCACATCTACATTTATACATCTACATCTACATGCATCCATCCACCTCCACATCCACATCTACATCTACATGTATACATCCACATCTCCATTCACATCTACATCTATACATCTACATCTACATACATCCATCCACATCTCCATTTACATCCTCACCTACACATCTATTTCTACATGCATACATCCACATCTCCATGCATACATCCACCTCCACATTCGCACTCACATCCATACCTCTACATCTACACGCAAACATCCATATCTCCATGCATAATAATATTCTTTTAATTAATCTAGGATGATAGTTCCTAGAATATGGTAGGAAGTCCTCTTTTTATGCTTTGAATGAAATTATTTTATGCGTAATTTCTATAAAAATTTTGCCATAGCTCCGCTACTATGACTGATAAGTCTCAATTTTTTCTAAGGGATAAGGTTTATCATTAAGGAAATAATTAGAATGGTCTCTAATTGGATCATCAATCCATAATGGATTGAATCATCGATAAACATAAACTAAAGTATAGAAAAAAGCCATTAATTTGGCCTCAAACATAGCTTAATCTTGGATTAAGGAAAAGCCTTATGAAAAGCTTCATTTGGATTGAAAAGGGTCATGAGTATGACCATTTCTTAAGTGAGAGAGAGAAAAACCATTAGAATTAAATATAAATAGAATCTTATGTAATTCTTTACTATCATTAATTAATTAACTTCAATAGCATTTCAAAAACCATAACAATTAAGCTTCTCAAGCTTGAGAGGGATTGAGAAGAGAGAATCATTGAGAAATTATAAAAAGATCAAAATTCACTATACTTATCTTATAATTTGCTTGATTCTTTGATCACGGTAACGGCCCCCAACCAATCAATTGGCTTAGTATGTTGATGGAGCCACCAATGGGGATTTAAGAAAGAGAGAAGTGTCAAAAACTAGTGAATTATTAAAGAATTCATAGTTCTTGGCTTAGGTGGAGTAGAGTAACAATGCATAAGACACTATATTTTTTTCAACAAGGGAAGGCTTCTATTTATAGGAAAAATTGAGCTCCTAACCAAACAAACTGATTCTAGAATTTTCCAAGCCAGTTTGGTTGAATTTGGAGTAGATTTGGATCTAGTTTGGTTACTTTTTGATTCGATTTGGTTTCATTTTGATTTGGTTTGGTTCAAGAGAGATGAGAGATAAAAATATCACATTATTTTTGAGTTTAAAACTCATTCAAGCATGTGAAATATGCACCTCCTTTAAAGAACTCCCCTTCCTTACATAAGTGTCAAAATTTTATTGCTCATAGTTTTTTTACTAATAAACCTTGTACATTTTCAACTCTTCATCTTATGTGAAATATGCACCTTCTTTAAAGAACTCCCCTTCCTTACATATGTGTCAAAATTTTATTGTTCATAGTTTTTTACTAATAAGCCTTGTACATTTTCAACTCTTCATCTTATGTGAAATATGCACCTTCTTTAAAGAACTCCCCTTCCTTACATATGTGTCAAAATTTTATTGCTCATAGTTTTTTACTAATAAACCTTGTACATTTTCAACTCTTCATCTTATGTGAGCATTTACTCATTTTTGGGTATCTTCTTTTACAAATTGGATTTATCTCCTCCCTACACATGGATTGATGCTATTGGCCCATAGGAACCTTAATTGGACCATAATCCAAAATTTTTTGAAAATCTAGACCCTTAGACTAAGGTTCTTTATACCTATTTCCAATTAATTCCAATTGCACATTGGAAAATTCTTTTTGAATTTCTGTTTCAGGGGAACTTATTTTAATAAGATGAGTTATTTTTCTATCCAAAAATATTCATAATCTGAATATTCTCTCTCTAGAATAATTTTCTCTCTCTAGGCTAATACAGTTAGAAACAAGGTCTTTATATTTCTGAAGAGGGATTGATTACAGGGGAAGATACTAGACATCAAAAAGGGTTGGGGGAGGAATCTTACAATTCCTCTCAATGATTTTCTTCTTCTCAAGCCCTCTAAAGCTTGAGAAGCTTTCAATGGAATGATTTTCTCTTGAAATCAAGTTTTTCAATGATTCATAATGTTTAATTAGATTAATGCTAGTCTTTATGCTTAATTATAATGTTTCCTTTAAGAAAATCTCTCTTTTGGAAAGATTAATCATCTTTATGATTAGATCCTTGTTAGAAGGATGATTCTCAATGATAATCTCTTTATTTTAATCAAAACTCTAGGCTTGATAAGCTAGAGAAAGAGATTACATATTTTCATGAATTTTAATCTAGTAAAAATGATGGTTAATTATTTTTAGCTTGATTTTGAGTAACAAAAATCATATTAACTCATTCTAAATTGAAAGAGGGTTATGCTAACATTTTTAGAAATGAGAAATGGTTATTTTAGAATAATCAAGAGATTTATTCATAATTATGTTTATAATTATTATTATATTTATGTTATGTATGCATAATTTATTTTTAGTCTAAAAGAAGAGTTCCTATCATATTTCTATTACCAGTATAATTTTAAAATAGAAAATTGAACATTCCCAATAATTGCAAAGCTATGGTAAATTTTTTTAGAAAAAAGATAAATCTTATTTTTATGCATAATTTTAATAAAGAAAAAAGAGAAATTCATATCATATTCTAGGTATAGATATTTTATGCTAAAAGAATGGTTTTTATCATATTTATGGAAAATATTTTTATAGTATTTATGCATATTTATTTAATTAGAGAAAAGAGAAATTTTTTATATATTTATTTTCATGCATAAAAATTTAGATGCAAGAAGAGGAATTCCCATGATATTCTAGATTCAAACATTTAAATGTTAAAAGAGGATTTTTTGGTATATTCAAAGATATGGATATTTTTATTTATTTAAAAGAAGAATTTTCATTGTATTTTAAGTAGAAAAATGCATAAATTAATTTTGATGTTAAAATAGAAGTTTTCTCTGTAAGATTTCTCCCCCCCAGCTTTTGAGGTGTGCAAGTATAAGAGCCTCCCCTTCTGATCTTATAATTATTCCCCTCTCTGAAATAAAAGAAAGATCATGTTTTACCCTGTTTTGGCTTGGAGAGAGAAATGGTCTAGAGGGATTTGATTTTATGACTACTTGGGGAAGTGGCTGGAGGTATGCATTGATGATCTGTGTGCACACTCTCAATGGTGGGCAAACCATCTGGCTTGCTTAAGGAAGGTGTTTGAGCAATGTCAATTATATCATATATCCCTAAACCCTTTAAAGTGCCAATTTTGGGTCAAACATGGTGTGATATTGGGACGACACATTGTCTCAAAGAATGGTATATCCACGAATGACAGCAAGGTCAAGTTGATCTTGGAACTGCCAACACCCACTAATTACAAAGGTGTGCAAAGATTTATGGGCCACGTTGGGTATTACCAGTGCTTCATAATCTTCTATGCTGAAATCGCCATGCCATTATACAAGCTACTCATTGTCTTTGAATGGACTGAGGAATGCTAGGAAGCATATGATCGATTGAAGCAAGCATTGGCTAGCGCACCAATTCTAAGACCCCCCGATTGGGACCTCATATTTCATGTGTATATTAATGCATCAAACTTTGCTAATCAAACTTTGCTATTGGATGTGTACTAACACAGGCCGACGAGTACAAATTGGACTATCCAATCTGCTTTGCTAGTCATCAATTGAATGATGCAGAGGTGAATTGCACCACCACACAACGACAAGGGTTAGCCATGGTTTACGCTATCAAAAAGTATCAACATTACCTATTGGGCAACAAATTTGTATTCTTCATGGACCATTAAGCCTTATTATACTTGGTGAACAAACCTTGCACCACGAGAAGAATCACATGCTCGTTGCTATTACTATTGGAATTCAACTTTATAGTTACGGTAAGGAAAGGGACACAGCATGTGTTGGTCGATCATATGTCAAGAATTCCAAATGGGGAACCAGCAAACTCGTGTTAATGATGACCTCCCTGATGCTTGTTTGTTCAAATTGGACATGATGCCCGAATGGAGCGAGGAGATATCGGATTATCTGGCATATAGTTTTCCACAAACATAAACACCCTTGAACAAAGATAAAATGTGGCGGCTTATCAAGCTTGCTGCACCTCGGCAATTAATTACGGGAGATTTATATAAGCTAGGTAAGGACAATGTCCAAAGAAGATGTGTGAGAGAAGATGAGTTCGTCCTCACGATATTGGATGAAGCTCATTCAGGGATAGCTAGAGGGAATTTTACTGGAGAGATTACGTCTTGCAAGGTACGTCAAGTAGGACTATGATGGCCTATGTTGCTCAGGGACGCTATAGAGTTTGTCAAAAGGTGTCAAAAGGTGCAAAGAATGTAAGCATTTGCTATCCCACAACAAAGGGACAGGATGCCGTTCACCCCTGTTATTGTAAGACAACCTTTCGAGAAATGGGGGATTGATTTTGTTGGACCCATTACTCCAGCAGCACATCTATTGCATTTTGTTGGACCCATTACTCCAGCAGCACATCGATATGTAATCGTGGGGCCACGGACTACTTCACCAAATGGGCAGAAGCCAGAGACTCGAAGCGAGCTGATGCACGAACAACATCAAAATTCTTATATAAGCAAATTATCTCGAGATTCGGCTGCCCATTAGAATTAGTTAGTGATCACGGTTCACATTTCATTAATGAGGTAATTGATCATTTACTTGCTGGATTCTTAGTAGTCCTCCATCAGAAATCATCACCTTATTATCCATAGGCTAATGGTCAAGCAAAGAGTACAAACAAAATTTTGTGTACTATCTAGATGAAAACTTTGGAAGCAAGTCCAACAGGCTCGGAGCATAAGCTGATAGCAGCCTTATAGGCATACCAAACATCATATAAGGTAGCAATGGGATACACTTCCTTCCATCTAGCTTAAGGTGTTGAGGCAGTAATGCCTATGGAATACCTAGTTTCAAGCTTAAGGATTGCAATGCAAGAACGTCTGACGGAGGCTCGGAGCATAAGCTGATAGCAGCCTTATAGGCATACCAAACATCATATAAGGTAGCAATGGGATACACTTCCTTCCATCTAGCTTAAGGTGTTGAGGCAGTAATGCCTATGGAATACCTAGTTTCAATCTTAAGGATTGCAATGCAAGAACGTCTGACAGAGAATGCATTAGTTAAAAGGCTTATCAATTTAGAGAAGCTTAATGAGACCAAAATATTTGCATCGCATGGACTCATGGTTGAGAAACTACGCAAAAAGCATTGGTTTGACAAAAACTTGAAATAAAAAGAACTAGAAACAGGGGACCTTGTCCTCATGTATGGTGTGGGAAGCAAACCTTTTCCTCATATATGGTGTGGGAAGCACCAGGAAAAAGAAACTCAAGTACAAAGGCCTAGATCCCTTCCGAGTGTCTAAGATCACACCTTAGGGGTTGGTTAGAATTGAGACAATTGAAGGTGTACAGATGGAGGATTACATCAATGGGAGAAAACTTAAAAAATATTTTGGACCATTCACCCAAGAGATGCTCTTGCAAGAACATCTCTTAACACAACAAAAGCAGCTCGCAAAGGAAAAAATCCAGTAAGGTTAAGAAGAGGCTAAGGCAAGGGTGGCCAAAGCCAAACAATTACTCCAGAATAAAATGTTGCACGTGAACATGGCCTCACTAACTCTTTTGGACAAAGAGGAACTGAACATTGAGCCAACACGACTTAGGGTGGAACTCTCTATAGCTAAATGCCATGCAACGAGCATTGCATTAATAGATACGGGATCAAGTCATAACCTGATCTCATATGAGACATGGGTAGCCTTAGCTAAACTGCACCTTCAAACCACGAATGCACAAGTACACAGTGTGCACTTGAAAATTACAAAAGCTAAGAGATTTTTAAGTGTTAACATTTCCATTAGAAATAATTCCTTGGTTGGGAAGGTGTTTATCATGCCTATAGGTTCCATGGAAGAGAAAATGATCCTAGTAGGATGATCCTAGATTTGTGCCAACAAATGTAATATCCAATGGGAGAAGAGGACAACACTACTGAACAAGGGTAATAATGTCATATCCGTACCCTTATGGAGCCTGACAAACACAGGAAAGCATGCCATGATTGAGGAGATAGCAACACCAAGCACGGTGACATCAACTCATGAAGCAAAAAAGGTAGCAATTCTGTAATCCCTACGTAAAAAACATCCTAAGTCATAGGGTACACAGCAATGGGTGCCCAAGGTTTAACTTAGAAACCAACCCCACAAGGAGGAGAAGGAGGTTAATAAGGAAACAACAAGAAGGGTTCAAAAGGGAGTCAAAGATCGGAACTGGCCTTGACTCCAGACAAATCAACACTCCACAAGGAATTCGTAAGCAATGGGTCCGAAAGGATTTGCTACTAGCATAAGGTTACTACCAAGGCAATACGACAATGTGGGTGCCCAAACCCCACCCAGTGGGGCCACCATTTGCAAACTCATTCAAATACAAAGCAAAGGGTAGTAAAAGCATGTGGAACCAACTCCCAACTAAAACCAATGCTCAAAATGCACAAACACTAATGTGGAGGAAGAAGCAACCTCAACAAGATGGGTTAAATATTGCCAAAACAATACCAATAACCACTTTGATCAAGGAGCTGTGGACAAGGACCTTGAAGGGAGAAAAAAGGAAGTTCAACAAATAAACACCGATACAAGGCCCAATCCACAGGACTCAGTAGAAAAAGTGTTCAATTGGGTGGAGGGAAGAATCAAACACTCCCACACACGAAACTTAAGCACTGGCAACAACACCTACCCAAAAGTGCCAAGGTGTCACCTTGGTTCCCTTGGCAATAAAAGATGAAGGTATCCATTAGTCACAAATGGATACAAGGTAAAATTGGGTATCAGTCACTCCTTATTATGTATGTGTGAATGTCTGAGCATGAAGAAAAATAGAAGGTATCAATCTTGCACACTCATGATCTGAAAAAGTTCATGCCATGAACTGGTACAAAAAGGTTCACATCGTGAACCAATTTTAAAAGGTTCACGTCCTGAACTAATCCAAAACCATTCATGCTCACGTCATGAAACGGTTACTTTTCTCGGACCAGTTCGCAGAGGCCCCAGCCTTATCAGAATCATGGGCTAAGGAAATATTTTGCGTGAGCCTCTGACGCTGACTGGTACTGACATCAATACATCGTCCTCCACATAACCACATATACCGACGTCACTCAAGAGGATCAGGAAAGTAAAGACTCTCAAAATGACGTGTGAGTCTCACTCTGCTTACTCGGGTCGTAGCAGAGTTGATGAGGTGCTCGAATGCAAAGGCTATCATATCCTTTTTCTGGAAGAGTTCAGGAATGCCAGATAGATTCGGGGTAGCCATCTATAAATTTCCAATTCAATTTATGAGTTTTCAATTTTTGAAGTTCATTCAACATAATTTTAACAAAGAAAAAACATTATTTCCCAGATTTACTTTAAAATTTTAAGCAATTTTTGATGCTCATACGTAAATTTACAACAACGCTCTGATACCAACTATGGGATCCCACTGCCCCCTCCGCGCACTGGGGATTCCCGATTGGCTGGTAGGGAAGCAGCTCCCTCTTGTGCGGGGCA
The DNA here is from genome assembly GCF_041138505.1 of Cibotium barometz. Taxonomy (NCBI): domain Eukaryota; kingdom Viridiplantae; phylum Streptophyta; class Polypodiopsida; order Cyatheales; family Cibotiaceae; genus Cibotium; species Cibotium barometz. The sequence continues at coordinate 11,720,147 of NC_141050.1, read as the reverse complement.
GGGTTTCCTGCTCGGGGCCTCGCCCCCTCGAATGAAATGACCACGAGACTAAGCTCGTGGTCATTTCGAAAATCAAAACCGGGAAAATTTCCCATGGTCAAAAAACGGGGACAATTCCACCATTTTGAATTTCTTAACGAATTTTTCTAATGAGGTCAAGATACTGAACTAACCTTCATCTGAATAAACCAGATAGAAGGGAGACTATTACAGACTTAACTTGAAGGAATCAATGCATTTTTCCTAATTGAATTAGGCACAGCCGTTTATCTATTCATTTGAGAAGTCTTTAGGTTATTATTTAACTATTCGAGTTCTAAGCGTATTCCTATTGATCAATTTTATTATTAAAACTCTACTGATTCGAGCCTCCGGCCCATGGGTTAGCCACCGCCCAACCATTGGAATTGGTAGAACCATACAAGTACTCACCCACCCATAATTGAATGCCTTTCTTAACTTTTGCTTTAGAATACAGATACGCACACACTCCTCTTTAAACTTTAATTTATAAAACAATCCATTGATAAACAATTATTGGTTACAGACGTCATAACTCAAAATTTCCATTCAATCCTTGTTTCTCACAAAACAGTATAACTCTGGACTCTCCGTCGAGACCAGCAGGTCAGCAAACGAGATCGAGTAACAGATTACAATAATTTTCTCATCATCATACATATATATATATCTTCCATGACATACGCATGGGTGTCCTAAGCATCACGAGCCCGTGCATCACCTGGTCAGAACTCTCCAGGATCCTCCTTAGGTGTCCTAGCACTTCACCCAGGGACCGCTTCATCGGCCCTCGCCCATCATACCGGAAGCACACCATTTTACACCATACCCAGGCTGGTCAAGACATAGGCAGGTTTTTGTCGTGTGAGCCGTCCTTTGAACACTCCCTGGCCGCCAGCCGAACTTCCCTTAGAAAACACATATACCAAATGCTCCCTCCAGCATTATGGCGTAAGACAATCCTTTAAGAAAACAATGCAAGTTTTCAGTTTGAATTTTCTTTTGAATATAATGAGTATATCTTAATTCCGTATCCCAAAACTTCTAGATCATAGGTCTGGGTTCCCAAGCAGAATTTTCTTTTGAGTATAATGAGTATATCTTAATTCCGTATCCCAAAACTTCTAGATCACAGGTCTGGGTTCCCAAGCAGAATTCCTCCAATTCTATAATCTTGATCCTCATATCAAAATCAAAGGTCTCAACTTAGTTTCAGATTTGGTGGGTGATTTGATTGAATTTTCCTAAACTGGCCACATCGTCTTTTCTTGAAACTGACGAAGGAGATTAAGTCGTGGTCATAGTTTGATTCAGGGTTAGAGTCTAGAAAGGTTCTCCCTGAACTATCTTTCTCGAAGGGTAATATTTCAATTACTACTTTACTGAATTTCATTCATTGAGTATTTTGCTTAACTGATTTCAAAACTAAACACGTATTTCTATGAGGAATAAATTAATCATTTATCTGAAATTCTGACTTTGATAGATCTTCTGAATTTTCTCATTACCATCCTAGAGAATATGAAACAGTAGAACTTTCTATAAAAAAATTATCCAATATACATCTTTCTATGTATAGAATTTAAATCTAATTAAAATCACTCTTTTCAAAAAATTAACAATATTTCTTTTATAATAAAAATAATAATCAATATGCATCTTTCTATGCGTAGAATTTAAATCTAATGAAAATCACTCTTTTATAATTAAAAAAATAATCAATATGCATCTTTCTATGCATAGAATTTAAATCTAATGAAAATCACTCTAATCAATATGCATCTTTCTATGCATAGAATTTAAATGTAATGAAAATCACTCTTTTATAATTAAAAAAAACAATCAATATGCATCTTTCTATGCATAGAATTTAATTTTAATGGAAATAACACCTTTATAATAAAAATATTTCTACTATACATTTTTCTATGCCTAGAATGAAAATAACACTTTTAGAATACACAAACGATGGGGATTACTCTTTTTGAATAATAAAAGATAAAACTTATTTCATAAAATTTAAGAAAACCATAACCTCCTTTGTATGGCTGACCATTTTTCAATTTTTCCTAACCTTAAATTACTTAGAAATTATCCCCAATTGGTTTAAAGCATTCTAAACTAATCAAATTTCACTTTTAAAAAAAGAAACAATATGAAAAGTTTAATTCTAACAATTTGATTTCTTAGCTAGGATAAAGAAAGACTGAATTTAAGAATGAAGAGAGGGGGAAAGCCTTTCCACCAAAACAAGGCATAGCATCAATTTATCATTTTAAAGATAACAAAAATTAGAAAACCATTAAAAGAATAAAGAAAAAGTAGGATTTCTAACTTACATGAATTTTTGGGAGCTTTCCTTTGGCTTGAAGGTTTGAGGGATCTACTCTTGTTTGCAACAAGAGTGGCCACCAATTCTTTAGAAGAGGGAATGGTCAAAAACTAATGAATTATTAATAAATTCACAGTTTTTGGCTCTGGGGAGAAGTAGAGTATCAGTGCATAAAACACTATTAAGCTTCAACAAAGGGGGAGGCTTCTATTTATAGGAAAAAGTGAGCTTCTAACCAAGCAAGCTGATTCTAGAATTTTCTAGATGAGTTTGGTCAATTTTTGACCATTTTTAGGTCAGTTTAGCTTACTTTTTGGAACTAGACTTGAATTAGGAGAGAGGAGAGATGAAATATCTCAATTTTTGGGAATTTAAAACTCCACCACACGTGAAATAGGTGCCTCCTTCATGAGGGAGAATCCCCACTCTGAGGTGTCAAAATTTCATTTCTTTAGTATTTCCTTTGGTCCTTAGTCCACTCTTCATCTTATGTGAGTATTTACTCATTTTTGGGGGGATTTTATTTATTTCTTCTATTTATCTCCTCCACACATTTAGATGAATCTGATTGGCCCCTCAAAACCTTAATTTAAAATTTTTCAGAAAATCTGGACCCCTAGGATAAGGCCATTTGAACAGATTATAATTGCTTTCTAATGCACCTTCTGAAAATCTTTTTGAACTTCTGTTTCAGGGGAATTTATTTTAATAAGAAGAGACATTTTTCCATCCAAAAACATCTAAAATCTGAATAGCCTCTCTCTAGAATATTTTCTCTTCCTAAGCCAAAATAGGTAGAAAGAAGATCTTTTACATTTCTGAAGAGGGATTTGATTACAGGGGAAGATACTGGACATCTTGAGAGTTAGGCGAGGAATCTTACACTGCTTTACTCTATTTTGGCATGGAGAGAGAAAATGTCTAGAGGGAGGTAATTCAAAATTGAGATATTTTTGGATATAAAAATCCTCCTTGTGTCTAAAATGGTTTTCCCTAAAATAGAAATTCAAAAAGAACCTTCCAATGTGCAATTGGAATAAATTGAAAATAGGTAAAAAGGACTTTAGCCTAAGGGTCTAGATTTTCAAAAAAAATTGAATTATGCTCCAATTAAGGTTCCTATGGACCAATAAGATTAATCCAAATGTAGGGAGGAGATAAATTGAAGAATAAAAGAAAAACTCCCAAAATTGAGTAAATGCTCACATAAGATGAAGAGTTGACTAAGTACAAGGATTATTAGTTAAAAAGTAAGAGATATTTGGAGGAAATGATGTATTTTTGACACCTCAGTGTGAGGATCTCCTCTCATGAAGGAGGCACCTATTTTACATGTGTGGAGGAGTTTTAAACTAAAAAATCATAAGATATTTTCATCTCTCCTCTCTCCTGTTTCAACTAGATCCAAAAAGTAAGCTAAACTAACCCAAAAATAGTAAAAAATTGACCAAACTGATCTGGAAAATTCTAGAATGAGTTTGCTTGGTTAGAGGCTCACTTTTTCCTATAAATAGAAGCCTCTCCCTTTGTAAAATCTTAATGGTGTTTATGCACTGTTACTCTGCTCCTGTCCTGAGCCATTTACATTTAATTTTTAATAATTCAATTGTTTTTGGCCTAATCCTCTCCAAAGAAATTGGTGGCCACTCTTGCTTCAAACAAGAGTAGAAGCCTCAATCCCTCAAGCCAAAGGAAAGCTTACAACTCCATGTAAGCTAAATTTTTGTACTTTTTTAATTTTAAATCTATGGTTTTCTTGATTTTCTTATTTTATAGTTGCTTGAATTAAATTCAAATGCTATGCCTTTGAGGAAAAGGCCACCCCCTTCTCTTCTTTACAATTCAGCCTTTCTTAATCCTAGAAAGATTAGTTAAATGATTAATTAAACTTTTCTTATTGTTTACTCTCTTGAATTTTAAAAATTGAGTAGATTAGTGTCCTATACATCTAGATTGGGTTAATCTAAGTTGAAATTAGAATGATAAAAATAAGAAATGGTCAGCCATACAAAGGAGGTAATAGCAAAATTTTCCATAATTTTGTGGAAAAGAAAGTTATTTCTATGTTATTCCAAAAGAGTAATTCCCACCGTTTGTGCATTCTAAAAGAAATATTCTAATTACTCCATGTACATATTCACCTATGAATATGCCTGGATATCACTGATATTAATTATTAAAATTGATTTCTATGCATAGAAAGATGCACAATGAAAATTATTTTATTATAAAAGTGTTATTTTTATCAAATTTAATTTCTATGCATAGAAAGATGCATAATGGAAATTGTTTTATTATAAAAGTGTTATTTTCATTAAATTTAATTTCTATGCATAGAATGATGCATAATGGAAATTTTTGTATTATAAAAGTGTTATTTTCATTAAATTTGATGTTATGCATAGAAAAATGCATAAAGGATTTATTTTTATCTCAAAAGTATTATTCTCATTAAGATTGATTCTATGCATAGATAGATGCATAAAGGATTTATTTTTATCTCAAAAGTGTTATTCTCATTAAAATTGATTTTATGCATAGAAAGATGCATAAAGGATTTATTTTTATCTCAAAAGTGTTATTCGCATTAAAATTGATTTTATGCATAGACAGATGCATAAAGGATTTATTTTTTTCTCAAAAGTGTTATTCTCATTAAAATTGATTTTATGCATAGACAGATGCATAAAGGATTTATTTTTATCTCAAAAGTGTTATTCTCATTAAAGTTGATTTTTATGCATAAATAGATGCATAAAAGGATTTTTATAAAAGTGTTATTCCCACTAAAGTTGATTTTTATGCATAAATAGATGCGTAAAGAATCTTTATATCAAAATTAGAATTCTCTTAAATTCTATGTTTAAATTCTATGAATAAATGTAATGAGATGTGATGAGAATCAGATAGGCGTGAATGTATGGATGGATGGTTGTGATCTGAATAGAGGTGATGAGATGTGAGGTGAATAGATGTGAAGAGATGTGATGTGAATCAGGTAGATGTGAATGAATGGATGAGATGTCGTCATGTGAATCAGGATATAAATGAATGATATGGGATATGAGTGGATGATATGTGATGAAAATAGATGTGAATGTATAAGTGAAGAATGGATGTGAATGTATATGTGAAGAATGGATGTGAATGTGTATGTGAAGAATGGATGCGAATGTGTATGTGAAAGAATGGATGTGGTTATGTATGTGAAGAATGGATGTGGTTATGTATGTGAAGAATGGATGTGAATGTATATAAGAAGAATGGATGCAAATGTGTATGTGAAAGAATGGATGTCGTTATGTATGTAAAGGATGGATGTGAATGTATATGTGAAGAATGGATGCAAATGTGTATGTGAAAGAATGGATGTGGTTATGTATGTAAAGAATGGATATGAATGTATATGTGAAGAATGGATGCAAATGTGTATGTGAAAGAATGGATGTGGATGTGTATGTGAAAGAATATGATGTGGATGTGTATGTGAAAGAATGTGATGTGATGTAAAGAGATGTGATGTGACATGAATATATGTGGATGTGAAGTGATAGATATGAATGTATGAATAGATGTGGGTAGTCGTACATGTGAACGATTGGATGGATGTGGATGAATGAGATGAGATGTGTATGAATGAGATATGATGTGGATAGATGTGATGTGATGTTATGTATGTGATGGGATGGGATGGTGATGAGAATGAATGTGATGGAAATAAGTGAATGTGATGGATGAGTGTGAAGTGAATGGATGTGATGTGGGAAGATGTATGATCAATGTGATGTGAGGTGAAATGGTGTGATGTGATGGACGTGGATCGGGAAAGAAATGAATGGATGAGATGTGAATGAATGTGATGTGATGAGAAGTGGAAATGGGTAGTTGCGAGTGGATGAGATCTGATGAGGATAAATGAGGAAAGATGTGATGAGATGAAAATGATGTGATTGGATGAGAATGGGAATACATATGAAATGGATGTGATTTAAATAATGTGGATTGATGTGGAATAATGTGGAAAGAGGAGAGTTTGTTATAGAAACTGTATTTATGACCTATTTTTAAATGACAGTTTTATGTCAAGTATGCTGCTGAAGCATTTTGACCGTCTTGTGAATGAGGTCGTGGAGACCTAATTTGATAAAGTTGCAACAGGTGACGGCGGAGAGTCAACGGAGGATGTCTCGTGTAACAAGGTCGGCCGAGGTCTTGACTAGCCTCGGTTCGATTTAAATGGTGAGCTTCCGGTACGGTGGATGATGGACCAAGGAAGCGGCCTATGAGTGAAGCGCTCAAAGGATCCTAGAGGGTGCTGACCATACGGTGCTCGGGCTCTAGGTCACCGAAGATACCCACACGTGCATCGGGAAAGATATTGGAACAAGGAGTAAGAGTTGTTTTCTGAATTCGGGGGGGGGGATAGATCTGGCTGATTGACCTTGCTGGTCCTCAATGGATGAGTCCATGGCTCTTTTATATGGATCTGTTAGTCGATCTTACTGATCTTCAACGGAGATTCCATTTTGATTTTTATAAGTGAAAATATTGCTGGTTACTGTGGGTTAGGAACTATTGAAAAGACCCCTGAGTGGACAGGTGGTGAGCGTTCTGGTTGCCAATGATGCCATAGGTACACAGATGAAGGAAAAATTAGAAATTAGGATTCAACCGGATATTTTGGGAGGATTATGATCAGTGACACTATTGTTTTATTAAATGATTGTTTTAAAGATAGCCGATTCTGTGAAAAAGGCAATTTCATATTGGGTGTGTAAGTGGTGTAAATAGTTTTAAGTTTGCATGAATATCCGGCTAGGGGGCCTGGGAACTCTTTTTCTTGGTACTCGGGACAAAACCTAACCAAATTCTTAAATGGATCCCATCACTACAGTGGTTGGGCGGTTGGCTAACCCACGAGATTGGATGGGGTTAGGCTGGACTGATGGATCCCTAAATTGAGACTCAATTCTGTTATGGTACAATAGATGAAGTAAATCCCGGATAAAAATTGTTCTATTCCATGGGCAAGGCCCCGTGTGAGGGACCTTTCCCCGCGCAAGAAGTGCTACTTCTGCTGCTAGCACCCCTGAATTCGTTCCGCGGTGGGGACAGGGATCTTTCACATGTGAAGCCAGTGGACCGATACAACAATAGACTACCCAACAGAATCGAGAAAGTCTACGATGAAAAGAAGGAGGACTGGGCATACTACATATACTGGGAAATGGAGAACTACCTCAAAGCCCATCAATCCAAGATATGCAACCCATACCTCATGACACAAGTCCTGAACCATGTGGCTTAGAGGACCCTTCCAGAACCAAAACCAGAAGAGCAAATGCAATTAGCACTCCTTCTAGAGCAACCAGTGTGTTGACTGTTGAGAGATGCAGCAAGAAGGGCAAGCTCAAAAGATATAATGAAGGAGATCAAGAAAGGAAGAAAAAAGAAGATGGAAAGAAAGATGAGGGGTGTCATTCCAGATGTGGTTGAGGAAACACAACGGATTGAGGCTGAGCTCGCACAAGAGATCAAATCGTACCAAGAAGTACTTGAATAGCAAGAAGCCACTGTCAGTGAGGCCACACAAGAAGAAACACAGCAGATGACCTCCTCAAACAACTCAGCTAATATTCAAAAACCTATCTCCGCTCAAGGATTCTACGAAGACAGACACACCTACAAGAATGGAGCCAGAGACTAGAGCAGAAGCAGTGCTAGCTGAAGAACCCTAAGAGCTTAAAGCAGTAACATTGTTCCCGATGCAAGATCAAGCAGCGCCAGTGGATACAGGTAAAAGACCAAGAGATGAAGATACATCGAGTCCGAACAAAAGAAGGCGTCTGGAGGATGAAGAAAGAATACTAGAGCTGTCATTCCTACATAATATAGACTATGAGCAATTCTTGCAGGAAACTATGGAAGGCGTGGATGGACTACTGAACCTGCCGCATGCTCGACTAGAAGGGGCAACGGGCACAAGTGCAGCACTTTGGGAGTAGGAGCAACGAGTATGGCGATCCCATCTCCTCACAACACATATGCTTCATGATCGTAATGCCGCACTCTAGAAGCAAGTTCAAGAGTCCAACACACAAGTACAAACCTTCAAAGAACACCTGACAATTGTAGACGTGCCACACATCGAGATCTGATATGAAGAGTTTAAAGGCCACCAAGGAGCAAGAGGCGAGGTACCAAACGCTAGAGAATAATAATTTGGTTCTCAGCCAAACTAATGTCCAAAGAATTAAAGAGAATATGGATCTTAAGGTGTAGCTAGATCAAGCTAAAGAGCAACTTCAAAAGTGTGAGACCCCCCGCCCCCTCTGCGGTGCCCCCTCCGAGGGTGCTGGCGGTGGAAGCCGCATCAAGCTCTCACACGGGGCAGGGATCTACACTCGAGGCCTCGCCCCCACAGATATCTAGACAAGAGACTAGCCCGACGGTTCCTCCAAAACATAATCATTCAATATGAGTACTAATTGTTAACTTCTCGAGGAATCCTTCATCATTTGTTTAGATTGCCCACCCGAAAGAACTTCCCTTGCCCAAAAGGCACGGACGATTCCACCAGGAAAATCATCTAACAAGAGAATTGATCATCTAACGAGTCAAAGTCTTAACTATCCAAACTGATCCGACCGAACCTGAAAGTCACATGGTCAGATCAAAGAAGAGACTTGCACTTGGTCCATAGAATCACCGCTTTTTTCCTCCTTTAATGAGGCACAGCCCGCTAATTCAATCCCACAGAACAAGGGTCTTCCTAGGACTTAATCCAACTAACGTAACCTAATCGTATTTATTTGTATCGCAACAGGAATCCCCCGATCTAGCCTACCCCAACCGGCCCATGGGTTAGCCAACCGCCCACAACCACTGTATTGTGGGATTCCTTTATAAAAATTTGGTTATGTTTTGCCCAGGTACTGAGGAAAAGAGTTCCCAGGCCCCCTAGCCGGCGTTTCAAGCAAAATTCAAGGTAGTCATACCACTTACACACCCAATATGAAATTGCCATTTTAACAAATTCGGTTGTCTTTAAAACAATCTTTCAATGAAATCATAGTGTTACTCATCATAATCCTCCAAAATATTAAGTCCACTGTTTTACAAAATATATCATCCGCTCTCCGTTGAAGACCAGGTGGTCAACCAATGAGATCCAATATCAAAATTCCATTCACAAAAGTCATTCTTTTGGTTCATCCGTATCTTCCTCAATGTACACATGGGTGTCCTAGCAGCTGCCAGCCTGTGCATCACCTAGTTAGAACCCTCTAGGATCCTACTTAGGTGTCCTAGCACTTCACTCAGGGAGGACCGCTTCGTCCCATCGTACCGGAAGTGCACCATTTTACCCATACCGAGACTGGTCAAGACCTCGGCGGGTTTTGCACGACGGGTTTTGTAGCGAGCGATGTCCCTCGACGACAACTCCCTGCTAGCAAGTCTCTCCTTAGTTAATCACATACCAAATGCTTCCTCCAGCATTCTAGCATAAAACAACCCTTTAAAAGAAAACAGAGGTACTATGAAAGTAGAATTCCCAGTTCGAGGTTGGCTCCACAAAACCCTTTTTCCTTAATCCACATTTTCTTAATGAGAATCATTGATCTCTCATCAGGGTAATCTACCCATCATTTGACTGAATTTCCAACTAGATTCTTGGTGATTTCAGCTAAGGGAAAACTATGCTAATTCAATGGTAGTATATTCTTTATGTCAAGAATTGGAATTGGTCACTCGTGAACGAGGTTTTTGTTTGATTCAGATTTGAGAGATGGGCAAGTAGTTTATTGGCCACCATTCTCACAGTCGTGGTTTAACCAAAATTATTCAATTTACTTCTAACTTTGATTCCAAGGATTTTCTTCATATAAACATCTACTGAACTTCTAACCATAAGGAAAATTCCAACTTTATGAATTTCATTCCTTCCTAACCATAATAGATTAAGAAATGGTCTATATGAGAATATTAGATTTTTTAATAAAAATACTCTTCTTCCAATAATCTAATTTTGGGTAAATATCAATTTAGTGATTTATCCACATAAAATATCTAAGAATATTCTTTCTACCAATTTAATTATCAACCCTAATTTTCCAGGTGGAATTATGGTGAAAATTCCTCTTTTGTCACCAAAATTTAATTTAAACCTTTCTCTACTTACAATACCATAAAAATTCTTCTTTTAATTAAATATAAACATCCATTTTTTTAATATGCTTAAAATTCTTCTTTTTGCATTTAAATGATTGAATTCCAAATGTCATGGGAATTCCTCTTTTATCATTTAAAAGTTCTTATACATAAAATAAATTTATCTAAAATTTCTCCTTTTTAAATTAAATAAAATATCCATTATTTCAAATATGCCAAAAATTCCACCTTTTCTATTTAAATGATTGAATTTCAAATGTCATGGGAATTCCTCTTTTATCATTTAAATATTCTTATACATAAAATAAATTTATCTAAAATTTCTCTTTTTTTAATTAGATATTTATGCATAAATACTAAAAATTTATTTCACATGAATATGATGAAAATCATTCTTTTTGCATGGGATGTTCAATCCTAGAATATGGTAGGAAGTCCTCTTTTAGAAAAATGCAAAAAAATAAGATATGTATTATTTTCTGAAAATTTCTGCCATAGCTTCCTTGCTATTACTGATAATTTTTAATTTTTTTTCTTAAAAGAATAAAAAATTGTAATGCAAATATGATAGAAGATCTATTCTTAAGCTTAAATCTAAACTATGAATTTAAATCATAATTTAACCATAATCATCAACTTAATTATGATTATTCTACTAGATTAAGCTATTTCCATTATTCCTCTTTTCCCAAATTGATAGGATTATCTCTTTCTCATTTAGAATCAATTAAAGTAGTTTTTAACTACTTATAAATATTCTAAAAGAATTTACCATTATTTTGTTAACATAAAAGCATAAAAATACCATTTTCTTATCCTCTAGCTTAACAAGCTTAGAGTTTGGTTGTGAAATAAGAATTTATCAATGAGAAGCATTCTTTTGCTAAAGAATTAGCCATAGGAATGACTATTTTTTTTGGAGAGAGAGATATACATAAGAAAGCATTCTAATTAAGCATAAAGATTAACTTTTTCTTGATTACACATTAAATTTCTTAGGGATTAAAACAATCAATTAGAAACTTCTCAAGCTTGAGAGGGGTTGAGAAGAGAAGTCCTTTGAGAATATTAACAAAAAACCATAAAATTCATTCTTACCTCAAGGATTGGCTTGCTTCTTTATCTAAAAGTGAAGTCCCAAACCAATCAATTGGTTTAGCAAGTGGAGAAGAGAGCTCCAAGAGTTGTTGAAGAGAGAGAGAGAAGCTCCCAGCTCCCCAAAAGTAGAGGATTTTTAAGTGATAATAGAAAATATGATTATTCTAATGTAATACTGGCATGGTATAGCTCATAGATGAGAATACAAAAGAATACAAAATAATGAGGGTCTTTTTATAGGTGAGGGAGGCCACTAATTGAGTCCAACTAGATTCTAGAGTTTTCCAGCTTCAGTTTGTCTGAATTTGGACAAGTTTGGACTAGTTTGGGTCCCCTTTTGATCTAGTTTGATCTAGGAGAGAGGAGAGATAAAAATATCACAATTTTCTTGAATTAAAAAACCTTCTCACACATGTGAAGGAGGCACCTACCTCAAAGGTATCCCCTTCCTTATTACCAAGGTGTCAAAAATTCATCATTTCTCCAAAATATCTCATTTTTTTAGTAATATCTCTTAATTTTTAACTAATAAACCTTGTACTCACTCAACTCTTCATCTTATGTGAGCATTTACTCATTTTTGGATGTTTTCTTTTATTCTTTGGATTTATCTCATCCCAACACTTAGATTAATCCTATTGGCCCATAGGAACCTTAATTGGACCATAATCTAGACCCTTAGGCTAAGGTCCCTTATATGATTTTTAATTGATTCTCCTAATGCACATTGGAGAATTTATTTTGAACTTTTGTTTCAAGGAAATATATTTTAGATATTAGGAGAATTTTTTATATCTAAAAATATCTCAATATTGAATTACCTCTCTCTAGAATTTTTCTTCTCTCAAGGCAAACACAAAGAAAAACAATATTTTCTTGCATTCTAAAATAGGGAATGATTACAAGGGATTGAGGTAAAATCTTATTCATTATTCAAGCTGAGGAGGAATCTTACATCCTATTCCACTTAAAAAACACGATATGTCTGCATCTCGCAAAGTGGGAGTAATCTTTTGCCAACTTTTGTTCTTTCCCCCAGGTGGCGTTGTCAGGGATCGCTTCGTCAATCCTCGCCCATCGTACCGGAAGCGCACCATTTTAACCATACCGAGGCTGGTCAAGACCTCAGTAGGCTTTGCTGCGAAGCGATGTCCTTTGACGACTCCCCGCCACAGCAGCTGTTGCAATGAATCTCTCCTTAGTAAAATCATAAGCCAAATACTTTCTCCAGCATTCTAGCGTAAAACAGTCCTTTTCAAAAATAGAGTTTGTTTGGAAGCAAGAATTTCCAGTTGAGTTTGATTCCTCAAAACCCTTTTTCTCACAATCAAGATTTTCTTAATGAAAATCACGAATCTCATATCAGGATAATCTACACATCAAATTCAATGAAGTTCCCCTCATTTCTCGATGAATTCGGTCAAAGGAAAACTTCTCTAATTTAGCCCGCCGGTAGTCTATTCTTCGTATATCGAAGATTTGGAATTGGTCACAAGGTTTTGCTTGATTCAGATTCGAGAGATGAGCAAGTATCTTATTGGCCCACCATATTCATGGTCGTGGTCTAACCATAAATAACTCGGTTTAATCCTAACTTTGATTCCTAAGGATTTTTCTTCTAATTAACTGAAAAACTAATGGTGACTTCCAACCGTAAGGAAAAATTCCAACTTTATGAAAATTCATTCCTTCCTAGCCACAATAGAATTAAAAAAAATATTTCTATTCGAGAATAACGGGATTTTATAAAAATAACTCTTCTTTCAATAATCTAATTGTTGTGAGTATATATCATTTTATTGATTTATCCACATAAAAATATCTAAAATATTATTTTCATCAATTTGATCCTCAACCTTAATATATTATAAAATTTTCTACATGATCTTATGGAGAAAACTTCTATTTTAATATCAAAATTAGTTTATGCATTTTTCTACTTAAATGACAATGAAAATTCTTCTTTGAAATAAATAAAAATATCCATATCATGGAATATACCAAAAATTCATGTTTTAACATTTAAATGTTTGAATCTCGAATATCATGGGAATTTCTCTTTTTGCATCTAAATTTTTATGCATGAAAATAAATATATCAAAAATTCCTCTTTTCTCTAATTAAATATATATGCATAAATACTATAAAAGTATTTTCCATATATATGATAAAAGTCATTCTTCTAGCATAAAATATCTAGACCTAGAATATGATAGGAATTTCTCTTTTTGCTTTATTAAAACTATGCATAAAAATAAGATTTATCTTTTTTCTAGAAATTTTTACCATAGCTTTGCTGCACTTATTACTGGGAATGTTCAATTTTCTATTTTAAAATGAAAACTTGTAATGGAAATATGATAGAAACTCTTCCTTTAGACTAAAATTAAATTATGCATACATAACATAATTATAAGCATAATTATAAGCATAATTATGAATAAATCTCTTGATTATTATAAAATAACCATTCCTCATTTCTAAAAATGTTAGCATAACCCTCTTTCAATTTAGAATGAGTTAATATGATTTTTCTTACTCATAGTCAAGCTTAAACCATCATTTTTACTAGATTACAAATCATGAAAATATCTAATCTCTTCCTCTAGCTTATTAAGCCTAGAGTTTTGATAAAAATAAAGAGATTATCATTGAGAATCATCCTTCTAACAAGGATCTAATCATAAAGATGATTAATCTTTCCAAAAGAGATATTTTCATAAAGTAAACATTATAATTAAGCATAAAGACTAGCATTAATCTAATTAAACATTATGAATCATTGAAAAACTTGATTTCAATAAAAAACCATTCCATTGAAAGCTTCTCAAGCTTTAGAGGGGTTGAGAAGAAGAAAATCATTGAGAGGAATAGAAAAAACCATTAAATTAGAGCTTACCCTTGATTATGGCTTGATTCTTTGGATAGAAGTGAAGCCATCAAGCAAGTCCTTGGCCACCAAGAGGGGGAGGGTGATCTCCACGAGAGGATGGAGAATAGAGAAGCTCCAAAGCTCCCAAGAGAAGAGGTAAATAGAGGGATAATAGAAATTACACAAAAAATGAAGATAATACTGGCATGTAATTACTCAAAGATGAAAATAAAAAGGAATGAGGGTCTATTTATAGTGAGGGAGGCCACTAACCAAGTCTAATTGTATTTTAGAGGTTTCTAGCTTTAGTTTGACCTAATTTGGACAAGATTTGGATCAGTTTAGCTCCCTTTTTGATCCAGTTTGCATGAGAGAGGAGAGATAAAAATATCTCATTTTTTAATTAAAAAAGCCAAGTAATGATGATAAAAAAAGGTGCCTACTTGATGGGGCTCTCCCTCCTTATTAAGGTGTCAAAATTTCATCATTTTACCGAAATATCCAAATTTTTAACTAATAAACCTTAACTTTTAACTAATAAACCTTGTACTCAGTCAACTCTTCATCTTATGTGAGCATTTACTCAATTTTGGGGTATTTTCTTTTGTTCTTTGCATTTTTGTCATCCCAACACTTGGATTAATCCTATTGGCCCATTGGAACCTTATTTAGACCTTAATCCAAAAATTTCTGAAAATGTGAACCCTTAGGCTAAGGTCTTTAATACACATATTGACCTGGACCATCTTGGGGTCATTAACACTTCCAAGGTTCATTTCCATCAATTCATCCTCTTTAACTCTCTTGGAGTGCCTGAGATCTTTGTCAAAATCCTTTTCTACTGCAATGAGTTGCTGTAGGCTTGGATTAGTTCCTTCCTTTAGAAAGAGCCTCATAAAAAATTTCTGCTTTATCTGGACTGTGTTCTTCTCTCCATAGAGTGGACTGATCCTTGGGAACATTATCCTTGTGCAGATTATTTGGTTGATATCTATCAAATATCCCAACTACATCAACCTCAAACAGGCTGATCAAACTAACATTTTGCTGGAGATACTCCTCCGCCTTGTCTAGCCCTTCGAGTATGTTGACTCCTTCGGCTATTTTCGATCGGCGGGCTGGTTTCTTCACCTTTCGTGTTATATGCACATTATGTGTGCATATATTAGGAGGCTAACCCCACATTAATCTTGTGAGCATGGGAGCATGGGAACAAGCTCTAGTGGAGCATGGGTTAGGACTAACCTTAAGGGTTAAGGTTAGGGTTAGGCATCCAAGAGTCACACACGGGAGATGGAGAGTAAAGAGTCACTTGAGGGCCCTCCTATATAATAGGGACATGGGGCACACTCAAGGGAGGCTAAGGCTATGTTATCTTGAGGCTAGGTTATGATATGATATTCTCTTGTATAGAGGATTATATCCACTCACCTACCATTTCACACTATAGCTACATGCTACTGGATTGGAGTTATACCTCTTGATGGTATGGGACATCAAGGTAAAGGTATGATGTACTTCATTATAATTCATGTGTGCATCCCTTAGGTATGATGTACTTCATTATAATTCATGTGTGCATCCCTTAGGCTCGGGGGTGGTCGGATGGATGAGTTTATGTCTCATTTATGCATGTTTATGCATAACAATTATCTAGAGAGATCCTAGGGTTTTAACAATGGTATCAGAACAATCTCTAGTTCATTATTTGTTATTTTTTCTTTCTTATTGTAATTTTTAGTATTTTTTGGAGTAAATTTCTTCTATTCAATGGACGAATCGACGTTGCGGGGGAGTTCTCTTAGTTTAATGCTATTTTTTATGGTTTAAAATAAGCATTCATGAAAATTTTTACCAAAATACCACACATTTTACTGTGGATATTTTTGGTATAATGAATTCTCTTAATTTCTATAAATTTTTCTAAATTTTTTAGAGCATTTTTATGATTAAAAATATATTTTTAATGCATTTTCACAAGTTTTCTGCGGATATGCTTTCGATCTTCTGCCAATTTTATGCTGAAATGCAGTGTCGGGCAGCCAATTGTGATGCATTGAATGCTCTCCCGTGTGCGTGGAAATAGCCTCTCCTCTTAATTTTGAATTTTCCTTCTATTTTCCTCTGGAGTGTGTGAACACCTCTTAAAAAGCACGTTTTTGATTAATGTTAATCATAATTAAGATTTAAAATTTAATTAAAGCTTAATCTTCTCTCATTTAACAGAGAGAAGGAGGGGGTGGCAAAAGTGAGAAGGAAAAGAGAAGAAGGAGAGGAGAGAGGGGAGAGGACTCCTCTCCCATGATTTTTCAAAAATACGAAGAGGGGGGGTTGCGTTGCAGCCTGCGGGCAAAAATTGCCCCCTCCTCCCTAATTTTTTTAAAAAAAGCTTAATTAGGCTTTATTAAAGGTTTTATTTATTAAAAAAGTGTTTTTAAAGCTTTAAAATATATATAAAAAGAGTTCTTTCAAAAAAAAAATCTTCTCAATGCTTTTCAAAAAAGCTTGAAAAAAAGGGAAAAAAAGAGATGTTATCTGATTTTTTTTTCACTGATTTTTTTTTCCCTAGAATCTCTTGGCTTTCCGCTTTCCAGAAACCTTTTGGCTTTCCAAATTCCGGAAATCTTTTGACCTTTCAGATTCTGAAAACTTTTGACCTTTCACATTCCGATTTTTTATTTGTCTTTTCATTTTCCCAAAACTGTTGGCTTTCCGTATTTCGGGAAAATTATTGGAATTCCAAAATTTTTGACCATTCGTATTCTAATGCATTCGGGGTAAATTCAAAATTTCAATAAATTTTTGAAAATCAATAAAAAACTAGACAAAGGTTATTTTAAATTTATGGAAAATGTGGGGTTAGTGATTGGCATGTGGTGTGCCCATTCAGGCGCCCGTGACCATTTAAATTCCTTTAACATATATATATTTTTGACCCAAAAAATTAAAAAATCCATTAAAATTATAAATTTTCATTGGATTTGAGAATTGTCGGACGGAATTGAAAATTTTGTGAATGATAGGATTCTTAGGAGAAATTAGGAATTTTCTAGATATTATTTTCATGAATCCTGAAAATTAGTATTTTTAAAATATCAATGATATTTTGGCAAATCTAATTGCTAAATTTTTTTTTTGGAAAAATATAGGTTTGAAATGTGATAAGATAGGTTTGGTTATTCAAAATTATAGTATTTTGAGGCACTATAAAATTAGGAAAAATTAGGAAAAATTATGAAAAAATCATGATAATTTTTTTTCTCGAGAATTTAATATTTTCGAGGATTTGTTGAAGTACGTGTTCACGTGCTGACATTAGATAGATGCAGGTTATTCGCATATTATTAATACGATTGTATCTCGT
Source organism: Cibotium barometz (assembly GCF_041138505.1). Taxonomy (NCBI): domain Eukaryota; kingdom Viridiplantae; phylum Streptophyta; class Polypodiopsida; order Cyatheales; family Cibotiaceae; genus Cibotium; species Cibotium barometz. The sequence goes on along the minus strand of NC_141050.1, from coordinate 11,702,288 downwards.
ATTAGTAGTTATTTTGGTTTGAATTAATTCTAAAATGATGTTTTCATGATTTTTTACCATTGTTTAGCCATTCTTTTTGGACATGTTCCTTAAATTTTTTTAATGATGGCTAGAATTTGCGTTCAAAGTGTGTCTTTCCTTTGACACTTATCCATGATGATTTATTTTCCACTTGTTTAAGTGTGGTCTATGCTTAATTTCTTAAGCCTAAGACAAATTCTATCATGGGTTAGTTGATCTGTTTGTTTTGGTGGATTTTATTGGATGTTTTCCAAGTTTTATATGGACTCATCAGGTTCTGCCTAGATCACTTGTGTCTAGGGTTTTTTTATTGAGTGCTACACACGTGTTTCACTTGCTTACTTTGGAGTTTTGTTTGAACGACACCACGTTCATATACTCCGGATTGATGAGTTGGCCACCAATTTTAATGCTTCTTTTGGCATGATTAATGTCCATTAGATGGTATGCATTGATTTTTATGATCAACTATGGTTTTGATGGATTTAAGGAGCTTCTATGCTTTTATCCATTGTTTTATAAGGATCTTTTGATCTTTTGGTGGATAATTTCATGTGCGTTGAGGGTAGCATTTGCCTTCGTTTTTGGCACATAATTTTGGACTATGTTCGTTGTACTTTTGTGCATATTCCAACTTGGATACCTAGTTGCTTATGTATCTAGGTGAGTTTTTTTTTCTATCCCAGCTTTATCATGTTTATTGGGTAGTTATCATTAGAAAGGCATTAATAATTCAAAATTCTTTTCTATCCCAGTTTTATCATGTTTATTGGGTAGTTATCATTAGAAAGACATTAATAATTCAAAATTCTTTTCTAATGATGTACTGGGAAAGAGTAATTCCTTGATGTGGTCTCAGGAATATAGAGACAGGTTTTAGTATGTGAAAGTCTGGGATAAGGCCATCTTATTCCTTTTATACAGGATTTTATTCATATTTCCTAGACAGCATATTAGGGAGTTTCAAATTGGTAAGGTATGTATGGGTGGTATCATGGTGGTATGGGACGCTAGGGATCTCTGACATATATTATCTTATGGCTCAGGATTGTTGCTTTGCTTACATCACTTAGCATGTTGACCTCAACATTCAAAGATAATCTCATTTTTTGAATTCATTTAAAGTTGTTGTGTGGGCATTCTCTAGATAAACTTCTTTTATCTATAGCCTACATGTATTGATGAGTGTAATCTTGTTGGCATTTTCACTTGTTGAAATCTCTTTCTTTAGAGTTCAACAAGTTTATCTTGTTGTGTTCAGATTAAGGAAATTTGGATTCTTCTTTTGTTGGCATTTCTTTCTTTAGTTTTGTACTTTAGGTGATTTATACAGTCCACCTGATGGTTTATGGATATACATATGTGACTCATCGAGACATTGATGACTGTTTATGTTGATATGGGTAACTCGAGACACCGATAATTCCATGTACAGATGTGGGTATGTCGGGTCGCCGATGGATCCCTGGTTCCTGCTGTTATAATGCCATGTCTTCCTATTTTATTCCGAATGTTTTACAATGAGGAAACTACTTTGAGTATGAATTCCTTTGATCATTCGCAGAGTTTGATGGACAAGTCTGATGGACAAACAAAGCGTATGAATCAGATTATAGAGGATATGCTTCATGCATATGTCTCTAGAAAATTATCATATTGGAAAAAATATCTTCCAATGATGGAATTTATCTATAATAGTTTTAAATATAGGGCTATTGGTTTTAGTCCATGCATACTTATGTATGGGTATCAATCTAGGGCACCTATTGATGTCAGTCTTAACGACATTGAGCTTGATGCATGAGGGGCACGGTTCTATGTTGATAGAGGATGATCAACTTGGTTTTTTGAACCAGGAGCGTTGGTTTATTTAAAAGTTCCTAAAGATTTTCAGACTTTGTCAAAAGAAAAATGCTCGAATTTATCTCCTAGATATTGTGGTCCATTTCGATTTATACATCGGATTGGCATGGTTGCATATGAACTTAAACTACCTCCACATGTTAGAGTTCATCCAGTCTTTCATATATCAATAGATTGAAAGGGAAACTGGGAGGTGAGGATAATATAGTTACTCCTCAAGAACTCGTTGAAGTCGAAGAATTATCCTATGCTCCATATGAACCTGATAAGGTACTTGAATTCAGGGAAAAGAAACTTTGTAGTTGACTAATCCCTTCCACTTCAGCAAACTTGACCTAGATCATTGGGATGGATTCATAAAAAATGGGGACTTCCCTTGGTGGGGTATCTACCTTCTCAATATTCAGGGCTTCTAGCAGCTACAAGGGTGGTGTTTACTCTCCCTCAGGTTTCAAGCAACCTATCAAACTGCTCCCTAAAACTTGGCACCAATGTGAGTAACTATTCCACCGACATGTGTATTGGTTGCCGCTTCAGATCTTCCCATAGATCGTACGGCTGGTGTTATGCTTGTATAAGTCTTCTTGGGTAATCCACTCGTTTTTGTGTTTTCGCACATTCTTGCGACCATGGTGTCTGTGCACCTTGCATTGGCCATTGCATCTTGATCGGCGAGGACACTTTTCCTTCTTCTTTACGGGCTCATCTCCTGGAAATTGAGTTGTGATTCTAGCTGACAGCTTGGCCTCTGCCTTTTCGGGTTCTTTTTCCGTAGCGCCTCTCTGGCATGCCACTCCTCCATCTAAGCGGATACTTATGTCCGGTATTTGTGTTGTTCCTACCAGGTGGCCCCTTTCTACTTCCCCTTCTTATCTAAGGCCGGTTTGTGCGCCACCTCCAGAGTCTTGGGTTGCATGGATCTGGTCGCTTCCATAGGCTGATGATTCGATCGCTTATGTGGTCGGCCGGGGTATTGCTTGCTCATCCAGAGCTTGGATTTCCACTGCATTTACTACGGGTTGACTAGATGGAAGATTGGGCTTCCTCTATTTATGCTTTATGCTTTCTCCATATTTCACACTTAAACTTTCGGTGGCCTTGGGCATGGCAATAAAAGCATGTGAAGACATGCCTTCAGACGTCGGCCACGTCCTTGGGAGGAAAGTTTCCACGTGGGTGGAATTAGGGTCTGTGGAACTGGTCTAGTGGAGCCATTGGCTGGTTGGATTGGATTGCGAGCGGACAACCACAAGAGGTTGGGTTACCGGTTGTGCAGAGGCTCTCCTGCCATTGTAGCGGGAGGCTTCATTTGTATGTGTAGCAGTCCTATAGATGGCACACCAGAGTTCATTCAAGATGCATTCTTTGGCTCCATGTCCATAATTGCAACACTTCACACACCAAGTATATGATTGAACAGTAGAAGTGGGCTTCGCACCTTCACTGGCCAACTATGCCATGGCTACACAGCTGTTTTCTTGGTTGTCTTCCTTGCCTTCTTACTCTTGGACCTAGCCTTTTGATCTTCCTCCTCCTCTTCCGATTCCTCACTAGGACTATGGAATCATCAGAAACATCCTCCTTGTCCGAAGATCCGGATCAGGACTTCTTGGAATTCCTTTTGCTCTTGGACTTTTCCTTGCTTTTGATAGAGCCTACCAACACCCGCGCTCTGCTTTGAGAGCTGAGTCTACAAGCTACTCCATGTGGTGATGGTAGTCAGGTTGGCACCAGCAATGGATCGTTTGAGTTGCTTGCTCAGGTCCTTCATGAAATAAGAATTGAGAATTTCCTCCGTGGGCCGATTAGCTGCATCTAGCCCCTGCGGAAAAGTTTCTGAAACTTTGTACCATAATCTTCCAAGTGCTATCATTCTCTTCTGGTTCATTCTGTGCACAGCTTATCCAGCACATGTATGGATGTCTTGTCTTCTTTGAAGCGTTGAAGGAATGCATCACGGATGGCATCATAAGTTGAGAAATGGACATACTCATACTGAGCAACCCAAAGAGGGGTAGTCTTCTAGAGTGTGGGAACAAAGGAAGCCTTTTTGAGGTACTGGTCCACCAGGCTGGGTACATTGACACGCCAAGCGGTATCGAACATCAAGATGTGAGCATTGGCATCATCCGAGGATTTTCCACCAAAAAAATTGGGATACTTTACAGTGACAGCTAGTTGCTGCATCATGTTGTGGTAGCGGAGGGGACGAGGCTACGGGAGTGGTGATGGTGAAGGTGCTATGAATAGTGGTGGTGAGGTCGGGGTATTAGGGGTAAGTGGTTCTTCTTTTGAGTGGGATGCAGGTTGTTCTAGTTCAAATTCGGCGGGTTGGTCTCTTTAGGGTTGGTGAACATTAGGTAAAATATGGACTCTCATTTTTGTCCCTTAAGGATTTCCTCACCTCCTCTCTCTAGAAAAATGGGCTCATGGTGGTGATTTTTTTTTTTAACAAATCAACTCAAAAGTGAACGGAGTTTGGACACTTGGAATCTACTCTTCGAGACCTTTCCAATGATATATAGCATGATAAACAATTTTGAATATTCAAGAAGTTACCATGAGCCCATTTTTCTAGAGAGAGGAGGTGTGGAAATACTTAAGGGCTAAAAATGAGAGTCCATATTTCACCTAATGCAAGAATTGCCGAACTCGGTTGCACTCCAAGTAGTGCCTGTCACGTGCTTACATGAGGGATGGGTTTGAAAATAAGGAGAAGAGATTTAAATATAACAGTAATCAAGAAACAAGCGAAATAGCAACAACAAAAAGCAGTAAAAACCATCATGGTCGCCAAAGTGTTAGCGAGGGAAATGACCGCTTACTCCCTTAGCAACCTATTGAGAGTCAAATATACTAGGTAAATAATGCACACAACATATACTAGGCAAATACATATCTAACACAAAAAATGCAGCACGTAGACCACTTAAAACCACGAGAATGATCGCTTAATAAATAGTGTAAGAACACGATAACTTAACAGATAACTCTATTGGCCATAACATATGAAATGAAAATAAATACGCAAAGAAAAAATAGGAATACAAATGTACAAGAAAGAAAAAAAAAAGAACGGTCCTGCTAATATCAAACCAAAAAGGAAAATAATACAATCAACAGCCAACCTTTATGAAGCTCAAGATCCATCCTTTTATACAGCCTGCTTGTAGTATTCGGTAGTACTCTGATAAGATGCACCAGCTGGGTGTTAAGGAAGGGATGTTCTTGTAATAAAGTACTCTAGCTATCATTCGACTGGCTGATGGTACTAACATGCGGCTGTCCAACTTCTACCATTTCATGCTTTTTGTTATCCTTCCTTCTTGTTGTGCATTGAGACGGAAAGAGAGGGGAGGAGAGACTTGCGTAGCAATGGAGGGGATGGTTCTTTTGTGGAGACAGGGGATGCACCACTTTTATGTTGTGAGGTGGTTGGGAGGGATGCCTCTTATGGTTAGCCGGAGGAGGGGAAGGGGAGGGGGGGAGACAAGAGGAAAAGGAGGGTAGAGGTAGACGAAGGAGGGGAGATATTTGTATGTACATATCTTGGGGGGTGCACTACTTAGAAACCTTACGTATCACGTGCGTTCAAGGGGTATTAAAAAACCCCTTACCTATAAAAATTTCATGAATAAAATGAACCTTATTTCTTTATGGACTTACGTTTTTTTTTTTCAAAATTGATTTAAAAAAACCCTATTTGTAGATGTATTTCTATAAATTTACCTTAAAATTTTAAATTAAAAAATCCCTTCATTTGAACTCACGTGGTATACTTACATATTTTTAGCTAAACCCCCTGAGATACACACACACAGACACATGTTACAAACATGTAGAATGACTCTCTCTCTCTCTCTCTCTCTCTCTCTCAGAGATACAGACATGTAGAATGACTCTCTCTCTCTCTCTCTCTCTCTCTCTCTCAGACAAGTCTGAATCTCTAAGAGAGAGAGAGAGAGAGAGAGAGAGAGAGAGAGAGAGCGAAAGAGTCATTGTACATGTCTGTATCTCTCTCTCTCTCTCAGACAAGTCTGAATCTCTAAGAGAGAGAGAGAGAGAGAGAGAGAGAGAGAGAGAGCGAAAGAGTCATTGTACATGTCTGTATCTCTCTCTCTCTCTCTCTCTCTTAGAGAGAGAGAGAGAGAGAGAGAGAGAGAGAGAGAGAGAGAGAGAGAGTCATTGTACATGTTTTTCTCTCAGAGAGATACAGACATGTACAATGACTCTCTCTCTCTCTCTCTCTCTCTCTCTCTCTCTTAGAGATTCAGAGAGAGAGAGAGAGAGAGAGAGAGAGAGAGAGAGAGAGAGAGAGAGAGAGAGATAGTCATTCTACATGTTTGCAACGTGTGTGTCTGTGTATGTGTGTGTGTGTGTGTGAGAGAGAGAGAGGGAGAGAGAGAGAGAGAGAGAGAGAGATGCCCTGGTTGACACATTCAGAGTTTTAAACCCATTCAGAGTTTTAAATCCATTTAGAGTTTTAAACCTTCTCTTAGCTTCCTCTCCACAAAAAAAGGAAAAAAAGAAGGAAAAATATGAAGCTTTTTTAGCCTTAATCACAACAGACCTTTCTCTTTGCAACATTTAATGGTGTCATCCAAGATGTCTTCCAAGGTGTGTTTGTATTGGAAGCCGAGGTTCTTGAGCTTGGAGGAGTCAAAGTAGTACACCACAGGCTCTCCAAGGAAGGCTAGGCTGATGAAAAAAATCAGGGAAGAAGATAAATAGAATTAGAAGCACGATTGAAAATAATGGAAAAAAGATGTGCAAAAAATGGAAAGAAACTTGTACTCTGTGGGGATTTTGAACTCCGGGTGACGGGAAGAGATGAGCTGTGCAATGTGTCCAATGGAGGCATCTTCTGCAGAGCAGATGTGGCGACCTTTTGCTGCGGGAGTTTCATAAAGAAAGATGAAGGCGCTCACCACATCTTCTATGTGGACATATGACATGTGCTTTTGGGAAGGCAACATGACTAGATCCCCTGCACATGTGGCAGATTATCTTATGTGATGAAGGCATCCCATTGAATTATTCTATCTCATCTTGCTTATGTTATAGCTTAGATTTAAACTCATTGCTTTACCTGTTATCAAAGCTAGACAAGTCTTGACACTGTTGGGGATCCTTGAAATCAAGAAAGGCCCGCTCACAAGAGTTGGGTTGATGATAACCAGGTCCAAATCGTGTTGCTGTGCAAACTCAATAGCAACTTTTTCTCCAAGGGTCTTGCCTACCAGATATGGCTGGAACATGCAATAGTTTAGATGCAAGCATAACAACATCCATTTGACAGTTTACACACATATCCTTCATTGTAGCAACTTAGAACAATTCTTGACACAAATGCCCTTAAAAGTTCATGGGGATGCATTATTAGTGGAAAACTCACCCAACCAAACACATTGTGGTTCTTGCAAAATTCCACATCATTCCAGCAAGACTCATCATAGACTTGGCCTCCCACCTTCTCTCCTGAGAACTTGATAGCTGCCGCAGAAGAGGCATGGACCACGCGCCTAACCGAGGGAGATTTGATGCAAGATTTGAGAACATTTAGAGTGCCTTGGACCGCAAGATCAATAGCATCTCTCTGCCAATCAGAGTGGAAACAACAACATAGTTAATTAAATGCACAAGCCAAGTTAATTTAGAGTCCCTTGGACCGCAAGATCAATAGCATCTCTCTGCCAGCTTACCATGCCAATGCCTTAATTAATTAATTGATTAGAGATTTGCATGTTATTAAAACCTGAGGATCCTCCACAATGAAGTTTGTCGGAAAAGCGAGGTGGAAGACTCCATCGCAGCCGTGGGCGGGAGCATCGAAGTCACCTTCCACGAGGAGATTGGCTTTCACAATCTCCAGGTGTTGAGCTAAAGAGGGAGGAAGGCCAAGGATGGGGCGTAGATCCTCCTTATCCTCTGTAAGAATATATATGCAGGAGGCACACAAACACAATGAATAATCATTATCAATGAGACAACAAGGATCTGGGTTTTCCCTCCTCCATCTCACTGCAGCAAACTCCTTGCTCATTTCTCAACAACAGCAGACATGAATATACCTGGGTCCATGACTGCTGCTCTCACCCTGTATCCCCTCTCCAGGAGACGTGAGACCAGCCACGAGCCGATATGGCCTGTGGCTCCCGTCACCAAGACTGTGCTCTCATGAGCTGATGGTAGTGTTGCCATGGCAAGAGTGGTTAGCAGGAGGCACTTCACTACCAGGAGTGTGATAGTAGCAGCGAGCGGGAGAGACCATGAGTTTGAGAGGCTGTTTTCTTCGACGGTTGGAAAATCACGTGTGTCCTTGAAAGTTGGAAAATTACGTGTGTCCTCCAAAGTCGGAAAATCACTAGTGTCCGCCCGTAAAGTGAAGTGCTTGCTTACACATGTAAAATGAGTATTTTAAGCTCACTAATTGAGGGTCTACTGGGAGACTTCATAGTATAAATTTGGTAACCACCTTGGAACCACACTACAAAAAAGTTACAAATTGTAATTTAATTTAGATTGATAATTACCATTTGTTTACACGGTAAGTAGCTTGAAAAGCTACTGAAACTCACATGCATGGAAGCATGAAATGAAATGTTTTTTTCACCACGACATGTCTCCTTTCTTAGAGGAGATAAAAAGTACACGTGTTGGGTTATGTTAAGTGCTTACACATGTAGGGTGTTAAACAATCCTAAAAGAGAAAGATTGCACACTCAACACTCAATTTTATTGCATATCTCAAGTGAACCATACAATGATATAGGCTTTCTAGCCTTATCCCACTTTACATGTTATCATCCAAGTGGCACTCCCTTTTCCACTCTTTTGGTCAACACTCATACGCCATACATGTGGCATTCTTATCGTACCACAATATCTTGCAACTACATAAAAGTGCTTACACAGATAGCAGTACACCGTCTTTTTTGGAGGTAGGTTTACACAGGTAAGTTACTACACCTTTTTTTGGGGTAAGTTTACATGGGTAGTACTACACTTTTTTTTTCTCTTGCTAGAAATTAATCCACATGTACATGATTTTCTTAAATTCTTAAGAGTCTATTATTAATTTAGCACCTTCAAATTCCAAAGAAAAAATACATGTGTATTTTAACCATGACCAAAATGAGTATAAAATTTCAGAAAAAATCTTATTAAGGTCCAAAGAGTGTCAAGAAGGGACAATAAGGTTAATCCGTGTTGGGATGAGAAAAAGGCAAAGAATATAAGAAAATCTCCTAAAAATGAGTAAATTCTCACATAAGATGAAGAGTTGACTAACAGGGTTTATTAGTTAAAAAATGAGATTTTTTAGTTAAAAAATGAAATTTTTCACACCTCATAATGGGGAGAAGGGCTCATGAAGGAGGCGCCTAGAAATCACATCAAGAGGGTATTTCTTAATTCAAAAAAGTGAGATATTTCATCTCTCCTCTCTTCTCCTTCAAATCAAATCAAAAAAGTGAGCCAAACTAGTCTAAACTTGTCCAAAATGGATCAAACTGGAGTTGGAAGCCTCTAGATTCTAGTTGGACTTGGCTGGTGGTCTCCCTCACCTATAAATAGACCCCCATTTCTTTGTATTTTCATATTAGAGTAACTAATTGGAGTAATTATACGCTAGTGTAATTTTTAGTTTATTATATTTCTATTATTGTGAAGCTTTGGAGATTCATTAATCCTCTTCTTCTCTTGGAGATTACCCTCTTCTACTTGGTGGCCAAGCTTCTTCTTTGAGGGCTTCACATTTCCCTAAAGAATCAAGCCAAAACCTAACTTCAACTGAAGGGTAAGCCTAAACAATGGTCTTTTTTCTAAATGGTAATCTTCTTCCCAACCCCTCTAATGCTTGGGAAGCATTTTAATATATGGGTTTTTCTTTTAAAACCATGTTTTTATTGATTATGTCGTTAAAATGAATTAATGCTAATCTTTTAAGCTTAAAAGCAATGTTTTGATTTGTGAATCTCTTTTGGTAAGAATACTCACCTTTATTGGATTAATCCTTCTTGGAAGGATAGATCTTAGTCCTAATCTTATTTTTTAAACCAAATCTCTAGGTCTAACAAGCTAGAGATAAAGATTAAGCTTTTTTATGATTTTTTAAGCTAATTAAAATGAGGATTAGTTCATTTATGCTTGTTTTATGTTAGGAAAATTCATATTTATTCATTCTACAGTAAAAGAGAGCTTAGGCTAACATTCTTATAATATGAAAGTCATATTGGGTACTTTTCTTAAATAAATAAAGTGCTTATGTTTATGCTTAAGCTTAGGCTTATGCATAAACTAATTTTTATGTTAAAAGTGTAATTTTAACCATTCTCATTTCATAGTAAATGCGGGGAAACTATACCAAATTTTATCATTAGAAAATGAAGGATTTGCATAAACAAATTTTTATATTAAAAGTGAACTTTTGGGCATTTTCATTTCATAGAAAATGCGAGAAAACTATGGCAAAAATTTTATTATTTAAAAAATAAATTTTATGCATGATTAATTTTGATGCTATAACTTAAGTGAAATTTTAGGCATTCTCATTTCATAGAAAAGATGGGAAAGTTATGGTAAAATCTTTATCATTGAAAAATGGAATTTATGCATAGATAACTTTTATATCAAAAATAAAATTTTGAGTATTATCATTTCTTAGAAAATGTGGGAAAGCTATGGAAAATTTTATATCTTTAGAGAATGAATTTAAGCATAATAAGTTTTATGCTAAAAGTGGAGTTTTGAGCATCATTCAATTGCCTGAAAAATAAAGAAGGTTATGCACACATTTTGTAGATGAATTATGGAAATGATTATAAATATAATTCACTTAGATAAGAATGGATGTGAAATGATGTGTGAAATTATGTGAATGGATGTGAAATGATGTGGATGGATGTGGGAAGATGTGAATAGATATGGATTGATGTGGGAATGAAGTGATTAGATGTGGATTGATATGGGAAGATTTGAATAAATATGGATTGATGTGGTAATGATGTGAATAGATGTGGATTGATGTGGGAAGATGTGAATAGATATGGATTGATGTGGTAATGATGTGACTAGATGTGGATTGATGTGGGAAGATGTGAATAGATGTGGATTGATGTGGGAATGATGTGATTAGATGTGGATTAATGTGGGAAGATGTGAATAGATGTGGATTGATGTGGGAATGATGTGATTAGATGTGGATTAATGTGGAAAGATGTAAATAGATGTGGATTGATGTGGGAATGATGTGATTAGATGTGGATTGATGTGGGAAGATGTGAATAGATGTGGATTGATGTGGGAAAGATGTGAATAGATGTGGATTGATGTGGGAATGATGTGATTAGATGTGGATTGATGTGGGATAATGTGATTGGATGTGATTTGATGTGGGAATGATGTAATTGGATGTGAATTGATGTGAGATTATGTGATTGGATGTGGGAATGATGTGATTGGTTGTGAGATGATGTGATTGGATGTGTGGGAGTGATGTGATTGGATGTAAATTGATGTGGGATAATGAGAAATGATCTGAAATGATGAGAAATTATATGGGACGATGAGAAATGATGAGGAATGATGTGAAAGAATGTGTAATGATGGGAATTTTGTTGGAACTATAATTGTATGTGAAACCTATTTTTTAAAGATTGTTTTATGTCAATAATTTCGGGGAAGCATTTTGACTATCTTAGGTTGTGGTGTTGTGACATAAGTGAAGTAGTTGCAAGAGCTGACAGGAGAGTCAATGAAAGACATCGTCGGCCGAGGTCTTGACCAGCCTCGGTTCGATTAAAAATGGTGAGCTTCCGGTACGGTGGATGAGGGACCAAGGAAGCGGCCTATGAGTGAAGCACTAGGTGACCTAGAGGGTGCTGATACGGTGCTCGACCTCTAGGTTGTCTAGGATACCCACGCGTGCGACAAGGAAGAAAAATGAGTTGTTGTTGTTTTCTAAACACGGACATGGATCTGGTTGATTGGCCTTGCTGGTCTTCAATGGATGAGTTCATGTCTCTTTTACATGGATCTTGTTGGTTGATCTTACTGATCTCCAACTGAGAGTCCATATGGTTTTTATGTGATTAAACTCCTAGGTACTATGGGCTAGGAACTATTGAAAAGGCCCTTGAGTGAGTAGGTGGTGAGCGCTCTGGTTGTTGCCGATGATGCCATAGGTACGCTGAGTAAGGAATGACTGGAATCGGATTTTATGGTTGGAAAGTGGAAAAGTTGAAAATTTGATCTGAAAATGGAATACTAAGAATTATCATGGAAACACTGTGGTTTTATTGCAATGCTCTTTTGGAAATAGTTGAATCAGAGAAAATGCAATTTCCTATTGGGTGTGTAAGTGGTGTGTCTATTTAAATTTTGCATGAGTGCCGGCTAGGGGGCCTGGGAACTTTTTTCCCTAGTACCCGGGGACAAAACATAACCAAATTTATATAATGGATCCTATCAATATAGTGGTTGGGCGGTTGGCTAACCCATGGGACTGGATGGGGTCAGGCTGGACTGATGGATCCCTATAATAAAATTCAATTCTGTTCAAGTTTGTGAGATCCCTCTGCCCCCTCCGCGCGTCGGTTAGCTGATAGCGGAAGCAGTCCCCTCATGCGCGGGGCAAGGTTTCTCACTCGGGGCCTCGCCCACGAATATCCGGGCATGAGACTAGGCTAGTGGTCACTCCGAAAATCGAAATTGGAAAAATTTCCCATGCTTGGAAAGCGGGGAAGATTCCACCTTTTTGAATTTTTCTTAACGAGCTTTCTAAAGAGATCAAAATCTAAACTATCCTTCACTTGAATAAACCAGATAGAAGGAAACTATCACTGATATAATTTGATCATCTGAGCAATTCAACGCTTTTTTCCTAATCAAGATTAGACACAACCGTTGATCCACTCAATTGAGAGATTTATCAGGGCATTAACTATCTACTCGAAGCCTAGCGTAATCCTAAGATTTTTCAGTTTGATTATTAAAACTCCATGATTCCAGCCTAACCCCATCCGGCCCATGGGTTAGCCACCACCCTACCGCTGGAATCGGTGGAACCAAACAAGTACTCACCCACCCATAATTGAAATGCCTTTCTTAACTTTAGCTTTAGAAAACAGATACGCACACACTCCTCTTTAAAACTTTAATAAAAACAATCCATTGACAAACAATTTACTGGTTACACATGTCATACTTCAAAATTTTCATTGAGCCTTTGTTTCTTACAAAACAGTATCACTCTGGACTCTTCGTTGAGACTCTCTGTTGAGACCAGCGAGTCAACAATGAAATCCAGTGATAGATTACAATAACATTGGTCTGTCATACAATATCTTCCTCGACATACGAATGGGTGTCCTCGGCACTGCGAGCCCGTGCATCGCCTGGTCAGGACCCTCCAAGATCCTCCTTAGGTGTCCTGGCACTTCACTCAGGGACCGCTTTGTCGGCCCTCGTGGTGGTTTGCGTGGAACTTGCATAAACTGGCTCTCTAAACCAACAGTGTAACTCAAATCTGGAGTGCTGATCGTGACATAGATCAAACTCCCCACAATCTTCCTGTACATAGTGGGATTCTCCAACACATAACCTGAATCCGCATCACTAAGCTTGCCATTTTGACCTAATGGCACCGAGATTGACTTACAATCAGCCATCCCATACTTGGACAACATTTACAATACATACTGTCTCTATGAGAGCCAAATACCATTAGGTGTGGGAATGACCTCAATTCCCAAAAAGTAGCGCAGATCTCCCAAATTCTTCATCTCAAACTTTCTTTTGAGAAGACTTTTCACATGCTCAATCTCATCCAAGTTATCACCCCCAACAATAAGATCATCTACATATATGGTGATAATCACAATACCCTTATCACCCTTACGCACATACAAAGAGTGATTTACATATGCCATATGAAAACCAATAGTGGTGACAAGATACTTAACAATCTTGTCATGCCATGCTCGTGGAGCTTGTCCATATACAACGCCTTACGAAGCGTACATACATACTCTGGGTGACTTGTATCCTCAAAACAAGGTGGCTAATCCATATACACTTCTTCTTGCAAGTCGACATGCAAGAACACATTTTTTACATCCATCTGATGTAAAAACCAACCTTTAGCTACTGCAACCCCCACAATCACAACTCTCACAGTTGCCATCTTTGCAACCAAGGCAAATGTCTCCTTATAATCAATCCCATGTGTCTACGCATACCCTTTGGCTACCAATCTAGCCTTGTACATGCTTATGCTACCATCATTGTTATGTTTCACCTTATACACCCACTCTACAGACAATAACTTTCTTGCCTTCAGGCAATGGCACCAAATCCCAAGTCTCATTTCCATACAATGCATCCATCTCCTCATCCATATCTTTCTCCCAACACACATTTCCAATAGCCTCATCAAAACATGTGGGTCCTACAACTTGCACAACTTTTGCCATATAAGCATAGTGATGTGTCACATAACCTCTGCACATAGGGTTTTTGACTCTTCCAGATCTTCGTAACTTTGCATTCATGGATTCCATAGCCTTCTTCACATCAGGTGTCCTCATTTGCTATAATCCCAAGCTCCTCATCAAGGCTCATCTCCAAGCCACTAGACTCTCCGTCCACAAGATCATGCCCTGCAAAAATATCAGGCATACCAAGGGGCTTGACCACTTTCTCTTCACCTTTATGTGATGTACCAACAACATTTCCAGGACTCGTATTATGACATAGCTTGCCACTCCATGGTCTATCAATAGAACCACTGGATGAGAACTCTCTTGGTCCACTCAATGACTGTGATTGTTGACTTACATTATGTGCAACCACATTTCCACTTACATTAGCCCCAATAGCATCTTTTTTAGTAGCATACCAGTTACTCATCTGATCAAATACAACATCCTTGCTTACCCTCAATTCATGTGTAGCAGGATTATATCATCTATATTTCTTTTGCTCAAGGGAATACCCAATTATCACACATTTTTTAACCTTTGGATCTAGCTTGGTACGTAACTCATCTGGCACATGCACATATGCAATACATCCAAAAACTTTCAAGTGAGACAAATCAGGTTTCTTGCCGGTAAACTTCTCCTCTGGCATTGCATCATGTTGGCAGCAGTAGAAGTCATATTCATGATATAAACTGTTGTAGACATAGCCTTGGCCCAATAGCTATGTGGCATATTCTTCTCTGCCATCAATGCCCATGCTATCTCTACAATGTGCCTATTTTTTTGTTCAACAACTCCATTTTTTTGCAAAGTGTATCTACATGTAAATTGTCTCTCAATGCCATTCTTTTGCAAGAATTCAGAGAACTCATTGGAGAAGTATTCTCCCTCTCCATCTGACCTTAGGCACTTCACATGCTTTCTTGTCTATTTTTTAGCCATCACTCTAAAATTTTGAAAATGAGTGAACACTTCACTCTTCTCCTTCATGAAATATACCCACATTGTCCTCGTGTGGTCATCAATGAATGTAAGGTAGTACCTACAGCCACCCATAGACATAGACTTTTCAGGAACCCATACATCTGAATGCACAACATCTAGTATATTCCTGCTCACAATTCTGTCATGTGGAAATACATGCTTTGTTTTTTTTCCAAATTCACATGCTTCACATACTTTTTACATACCTTCAACTTTAAACTTAAACAGCCTTATCACAATTTCTTTAGTCTAATTTTTTTAGTCTGCATAGACTTCATTCTTTGCACATTTACATGCCCAATTCTCTTATGCCAAATATATGTATCTGCAACAACTCTTGAACCATTTACAAACATTGTAGCACTCACTTTAGGCATATTTACATTCAATGTAAACATTCTGTCCACTCTGTTGCGTTTTACAACCAGCTTGACCTTATCTTGAAAGTCTTCTATATAACAGCCATCAAACCGGACCTACAAACCTTGTTCAATCATTTTGCCAATAGAAACTAGATTCTTTGTAATGTTTGGAACATGAAGTATGTCTACAAGGTACTTCACCTTACCATCTTGCATAGACAATGGCACATCTCTAACATGGGCAATCGGATGAGCAGTGTCATCCCGTGTTTTTCAACAAAACTTGGTCTTTTAAGAATCTTCATTAAATCCTTGAACCACTCACCACACCATGACTTGTCATATGGTTTACTATACATTATCCCTGCTATTAAATCATTTCCAGACACAACATTAACCACATGTTGCATAACAAACAACCTCTCATTATTTTTGCTAGAGGATGCATAGTTGTTTTGCTGCACTTTGACATTTTGCATGTCACTCTTCTTCTTATAGCAATTTGCCTACACATGCCCATGCTAACCACAATAAAAACAACCTCACTTATCATTATGTTGCCTTTGCCAATTACCAAGACCTCTTTGGCTCCCCCTGCCTCTAAACTGGCCTCATCCGTTGTGTGTTGTTGTAGTGAATCCGAGGATTGTTGCTGCTAACCATAATTTTGATTACCTATTTGACCACCACCTTGGCCATGTCCACAACCCCTACCTCGTCCTGTACTTGCACTTGTGTAGAAGACCTACTGCTTTGAACTGTTTTTGTTTTGTGAAGACTGTTGATCTTCACCCAAATTCTTCTCTTCATTGACAACAAATTTGAGAAGTTGAGAATATTCTCTCGAGTCTAAATAGACATCTTGAATGCCTTGTATTGTTGCCCAAGACCATGTAGACACACTTCCACCTTATCGTCACCAACAAAAACACCAATTGATGCAACAGATTCCACAATGCCCTTAATCTTCAAGGCGTAATCATTCACAAACATATTTTTCTTCTACACAGTATGAAACTCAGTCTTCAACTGAATCTTTCATGCCTTGGTGTTATTTTCATACAACAGCTTCACCAAGGTGTCCCATGCCTCCTTAGGTGACCTAGCATCCTGTATATGCCCATTTATGGTGTCCTATATACTGATAGAAAGCCAATACATGAATTTCCTTGCTCCTTGATTCCAATCCTTGAATTCTTTTACATCTACAGCAGTTGGATTAATCTCTGGTATCTTTGGTGCCTCCTCATGTTCACCTTCAATCTAGTCCGAGTAACCTTTTCCCATTAGGAAATTTGTCAATCTAAACCTCCAAGAATAGAAGTTATTCTTGTCAAGTTTCTTTGCAACAATCTGGTTTAATCCATCATTCTACATCTTGTCTGCAACACAAATTTATCAAAAACAGCTCTTATTTGACCTGCACAAGCTGTTGTATTCTCTACAGAGCAGCGGTACTATACTGCACCCAAAATGTCACAACTAGTGACCTCAATTTGCATACATACAGCCAAAGGGAAAATTTAAGAGCTTTTTACAATACACACAATGTCTGCATAACCAATCGCCTTTCCTGTAGTTCAAAAAACAGAGTTCTATAGAGAATCAAAACTTACACGTAGTGCTCATGAATGCCTGGCGAACTAAAAAACGGAGGTGCAGACGCACTCGAAATACGTTTTGGATCAAATTATTTTTTCCAACAAACAGTATTGTTTCCCTGTAGTTCTACTCCTACCCACGAAGAAAACTCCTTAATCGAAGTTCGTTTGTTGATGCATCCTGAAGAGCTCCTAACAAGGGTGTAGTAGCCAACACAAAGGGGGAAGAGTAGATGAAGCTCTTATCCTCGTACCGTTTCTTGTGCTTCTCTTTCTTGCCGCTCAACCCTTAGCATGAGCCAGGCCCTGATATCATGAAAAGATGCAGCGGCGGCGGAGAAGAGAGCTTGAGCTCTTGCAAGCACACACACACTCACACAAACCCTAGAAGAGAACACACAAGGTGAGAGGCTAAAAATTCTTCTTCTTCTTCACACAACATAAAGTGACTAACACACATAATAGAGTATATACAAGAGGTCCATAATGTGAACACACTAAGAGGAGTGGGTAGGTGTAGACTAGTCGGTGGAGTCCAACTTTAGAGTCTCTGGCAACGAAATATCAGTGCCAACTACTATGAAAGATCCCTACCCCCTCCGCACAATGAATTCCGGGGTGCTAGCAGTGGAAGTAGCACTTCTTGCTATCATGCGAATATATTTTAAGTCCTCTTTAAGAATATTATTTTTCCCTCTTGAGTAATTTGGGGACGCCTAGGTTACTCTTGCGTCATGTCGGCTAGGTTAATATCGTGGGTGACACCACTATAAATATTAATACGTGCGGTATATGACATATGCTTGGGGCCGTCTATGATTATTTCAATTAGGTTTGTATGGCAGGGTGATTCCTGGGGGGTACTTACGCGTAGTCATGAGTTGGTGATGGTTTGTGCCTGTTTAATATTTGTAGGATTAATTCAATTATTAATTGGGCTTATATTTTTCAGGTGATGAAGATTATGAGGATTGATGAATAATGTTGAGGAGAATGTTTCTTATGCGCATCATATTTATTTTTACAAGCGTAGCTTGTAACCTTAGTACTTAATTGATTTTTTCATTTTGATATATTGGAAAAAATACATTTATAATGTTGAATTTATTAAATCCTAAAGGATTTACCCTAGCCCCAATTTTTGGGACACTCTATTTTTGTTGTGGAAGAGTGTCGTGCTCTCAAAAAGCACACTTTCTATATTTTTGGGGGGCTATGGCCTATTTTTGGTGGAAAGCTAATAAAAATACTCTTGCGTGGGGAAGGCCACACACAAGGGGGGGGGGAAGATTGCACCCGGCATGTTTGTCTTGGAGCTAAGTATTATGTTTGCTATGCTTTTGTTCAATTTATTTGATTTTCTTGAAACTTGCAAAGCATGTGTTTTCATGGTTGAATTTATGTGTTGAATTTCTCAAGTGTTCCACAAGCTATCCTAGAGAACGATTCCGTTTTCAGTGGTATCAGAGCTTGGGCTAGGAGATTTGTGGAAAGGTGGGAAAGGTCTTCATCAACACAACTCTCAAGAAAGTTGCAGGCTTTTAACCGGTGGGCAAAAGAAGGGTTTGTAGTCTTTAACCAAAAATTCAAATTCTCAAACTAGCTCTACTTCTCAAACCCACTTACTTCTTTCCAAAACCATTTTTCTTCATCAAAAAGTGGTTTTTCTCAAAGCTTCATGAATTTCAAATCCAACCATATCGATGGATTCCCCATAGCCAAAAACCTCATGTGATTTGCTTAGTTTTTGCAAAGGTTCAAGGTAGAAGCAACCTATAATGGATGGACTGCATGCTGTGTGAGTTTTAAGCCATGAAAAATAAATAAAATTAAGCAAATTTGAGGCTCTGATTTGCAGCCTCACGGGCGAAAAAAAAACGTGAGAAGAAGACTACAAAAATCAATTAAGCTACTAATTACTTAATCTCAATTAAGCTACTAATTACTTAATCTCAATTAAGCTACTAATTACTTAATCTCAATTAAGCCAAATCCTCAACTTAACCCAATTTTAATTTTCTCAAGCCCACCAATGTATGTCACATCAACTTTTGGAGCTCCAGTCCGCCTTGTTAAGAAGAAGAATGGAACTTTCCGAATGTGTGTTGACTACCGAGCATTGAACAAAATCACTGTCAAGAACAGATACCCTATCCCTAGGCTAGATGACTTACTTGATAAGCTTAGAGGTTCAAAGGTCTTTAGCAAGATTGACTTAAAGTCTGGTTATCATCAAGTACGCATGACTGAGTCAGACATATTCAAGACTGCATTTAGAACCCAGACTTGCCATTATGAGTTTTTGGTTATGCCATTTGGTTTGACCAATGCTCTAGCTACATTCAGTCGTATGATGAATCACATTTTCCTAAAGTTTCAAAGCTTTGTTGTGGTGTTCTTTGATGATATTCTTGTTTTCAGCGAGAATCGTCAAGAGCATGAGCAACACTTGGAGCAAGTGTTTAACCTTTTGAGAGAAAATTATGAATTGTATGTTAATCCTGAAAAGAGTTCTTTCTTTCAAGAAGAGATTGAATACTTAGGCCATATAGTGTCAGCTGAAGGAATCCGTGTGGATCCTAAGAAGATTGAGTGTATAGCCTCTTGGCCTACACCTCGAGACGTTCATGACCTTAGATCTTTTCTAGGTCTATGTAGTTACTATAGGAAGTTTGTCAAGAATTTCGCTTATATTGCACATCCTTTGACGGAACTTCTCAAGAAAACTACATTTTTCCATTGGATCGAAAGTCAAGATAAATCTTTTCCAGTACTCAAAGATGCATTAACTCATGCACCAGTTCTTACACTACCTGACTTTCGAAGACCATTCTTTGTGGTAGTAACTGATGCTAGTGGCAAAGGTTTTGGTGCTGTGCTTATGCAAGACAACCATCCTATTGCCTATGAAAGTCGAAAGCTAAAACCTGCTGAAACAAATTATAGTACATATGACAAGGAATTAGCAGAGCAATTGTGCATGCCTTGAAGATTTGGAAGCATTACCTAATGGGTTCAGAATTTCTTATCAAGACTGATCAACAAAGCATTAGGCATTTGCTTTCGCAACCCCTTATTTCAGATAGGCACATCAAATGGGTATCTTTCATACAAAGTTTCCAACCCATGATTCAATACCAACCTGGAAAGGAAAATGTTGTTGCCGATCCTTTAAGTAGAAGACCACATATCAACAACATTTCTGCTATTGAAAGTGAACCATTTGTACTTATGAAAGAAACTTATGAAGTAGATCCAGATTTTTTTGAGATATGGATCAAATTGCGTGAAAACAATTGGACTCCTCAAGGAAATTATTCTCCTAATGATGGATATCTTTTCTTTGAGAAAAGATTATGTGTTACTCAACCCTATAGACAACTTGTCTTGGAAGAGATGCACCAACCACCATTCATGGGACATAGAGGAGTTTCGGCAACACTTCAAGTAATTTCTCGAGAATTCTTTTGGCCTCATTTGAAAAATGATGTAGCAAAATTTGTAGCTAAGTGTAACATTTGTCAAGCAATTAAAAGCTACAAAGGCAACGCTTTGGGATTGCTTATGCCTTTACCCATTCCAGACCGACCATGGGAACAAGTGTCTATGGACTTCATTACAGGCTTTCCTACTACTTCCAGTCATCATGACATGATTTGGATAATAGTGGATAGGTTTAGTAAGCAAGCCTATTTCATTCCATGTAAAAAGACACTGACTTCTCAGCAAGCTGCGACCATATTTGTCAAGCAGGGATGTCATGAGAATATATTTTAAGTCCTCTTTAAGAATATTATTTTCTCCTCTTGAGTAATTTGGGGACGCCTAGGTTACTCTTGCATCATGCCGGCTAGGTTAATATCGTGGGTGACACCATTATAAATATTAATACGTGCGGTATATGACGTATGCTTGGGGCCGTCTATGATTATTTCAGTTAGGTTTGTATGGCAGGGTGATTCCTGGGGTACTTACACCTGGTAGTCATGAGTTGGTGATGGTTTGTGCCTGTTTAATATTTGTGGGATTAATTTAATTATTAATTGGGCTTATATTTTCAGGTGATGAAGATTACGAGGATCGATGAATAATGTCGAGGAGAATGTTTCTTATGCGCATCATATTTATTTTTACAAGCATAGCTTGTAACCTTAGTAATTGATTTTTCCATTTTGATACATTGGGAAAAATACATTTATAATGTTGAATTTATTAAAGCCTAAAGGCTTTACCCTAGCCCCAATTTTTTTGGGACACTCTATTTTTGTTGTGGAAGAGTGTCGTGCTCTCAAAAAGCACACTTTCTATATTTTTGGAGGGCTATGGCCTATTTTTGGTGGAAAGCTAATAAAAATACTCTTGCGTGGGGAAGGCCACACACAAGGGGGGGGAAGATTGTCTTGGAGCTAAGTATTATGTTTACTATGCTTTTGTTCAATTTGTCTGATTTTAGCATGTGCTTTCATGGTTGAATTTATGTGTTGAGTTTCTCAAGTGTTTCACAAGCTATCCTAGAGAACGATTCTGTTTTCACTTGCGCAGGGCAGAACCTCTCACTCAGGGCCTCGCCCACCACCACGGATATCCGGACAAGAGACTAATCTCTCGCTTCTTCCAAAACCAAACCCGGAAAAACTTCCCTCACCCACCAGACAGGCGATTCCTTCAGGATATTTTATTCTAACGTAGTCAGGGTCATCACTAACCAAAGTGATCCGACCGAACCCGTAAGTCTCATGGTCAGATTAAGGAAGAGTCTTGCACTTGGATCATAGAGTCCAATTCCTCATCAAGAGGCACAGCCGTTGATTCTTTTCCATCGAACAAGGGGTTATCTAGGATTCACTTCAACTATCGTAACTTAACAGAATTGAGTCTCATCTTAGGGATCCATCAGTCCAGCCTACAATCCCATGGGTTAGCCAACCGCCCAACCACTGTAGTGATAGGATCCATTTAGAAATTTGGTTATGTTTTGCCCCGAGTACCCAGGGAAAAGAGTTCCCATGCCCCCTAGCCGGTGCTTCAAGCAAACTTCAAGATAGTCACACCACTTACACACCCAATATGAAATTGCCTATTTCACAGATTAAGCTGTCCTTAAAACAATCTTTTAATGAAACCATAATATCACTGATCATAATCCTCCAAAATATCCATCTTGAATTCTAATTTCCAATCATTCCTTCATTGGTGTACCTATAGCATTATTGGCAACCAGAACGCTCACCACCTGTTCACTTAGGGGCCTTTTCAATAGTTCCTAGCTCATAGTACCCGGAAATATATTCACTTAAGAAAATCGAGATGGACTCTTTGTTGAAGATCAGCAAGATCAACCAATAGGTCCATGTAAAAGAGCCATGGACACATCTGTTGGACCAGAAACAAGGACAACCAACCAGATCCATACCCGAGTTCAGAAAACAACTTTAACTCCTTGTTCCATTTTCTTCCTTGATGCACGTGTGGGTATCTTCGGCGATCCAAACCCCGAACACCGTATGGTCAACACCCTCTAGGCTCCTTCGTAAGTAACCTAGTGCTTCACTCATAGGCTGCTTTCTTGGTCCCTCATCCACCGTACCGAAAGCTCACCATTTAAATCAAACCGAGGCTAGTCAAGATCTTGGCCGACCTTGCTACGTGAGACGTCCTCCATTGACTCTTTGTCAGCAGAGGTGTTGCAACTTTATCACTTAGGTTTCCATAATCTCATTCACAAGACGATTAAAATGCTTTCCCAGCATTCTTGACATAAAACAATCATTAAAAAAACAGGTTTTATAAATACAGTTTCTAATGAACTCTCATCTTTTCACATTGTTCCACATCATTTCTCGTTATTCCACATTCTTCTACATCAATTCAGATTGCTTATTCCACATCCAGTCATATGTATCCCCATCATCCTTCATCCATTCTCATCCAATCACATCATATTACATCTCATCACATCTATCCTCATCACATCTCATCCATTCACATCTACCCATATCCACATCACATCCATTCACATCACATCTCATCCATTCATATCTACCTAGATCCACATCACATCACATTCATCCATCCATTCACATTATATCACACTCATTTATATTTATTCAGATCCACATCTCATCACATCACATCACATCCATCCGCATTGCATCTCATCCATCCACATTGCATCTCATCCATTCATGTCTCACCACATCATATTCACATCCATTCACATCTCATCCATTCATGTCTCACCACATCATATTCACATCCATTTACATCTCATCATATCATATTCACATCACATCCATTCAGATATCATCACATCACATTCAGATATCATCACATCACATCCATTCAGATATCATCACATCACATTCACATTCATTCATATCTCATCGCATCTATTCAGATATCATCACATCACATTCACATCCATTCACATCTCATCGAATCCATTCACATCTCATCACATCCACTCTCACATCTCATCACATCCATTCATATCTCATCACACCCATTCACATCCATCACACCCATTCACATTTATCACACCCATTCACATCCATCACATTCATTGCATCCACATCACATCATATACATTCCATCCACATCTATCCTTATTACATCACATTCATTCCATCCATATCACATCACATTCATTCCATCCACATTACATCACGTCCACATCTATCCACATCACATCTCATTCATTCCATCCACATTACATCACATCCACATCTATCCATATCTCATCACATCCATTCACATCTCATCACATTCATCCACATCCATCCATTCATCCACATTCACATCTATCCAAATCCATCCATTCATTCACATTCACATCTATCCACATTCATCCATCCATTCACTTGCACATCTATCCACATTCATCTATCCATTCACATGCATATCTATCCACATCCATCCATTCATTCACATTCACATCTATCCACATCCATCCATTTATTCACATGCACATCTATCACTTTACATCTCATTCTCATCCATTTATCTCACATCACACCCATTCACATTGCATTCACATCTCATCACATTCACATCCACATCCATTTACATCGTATCACATCTCATCACATCCACTCACATCTCCTCACATCACATTCACATCTTATCACATCACATTCACATCTTATCACATTCACATCCACATCCATTTACATCACATCACATCTCATCCATATCTCATCACATCCACTCACATCTCCTCACATCACATTCATATTTAACACATCTTATCACATCCACTTTTAGTACGGTTTTCTACTTTCGATACCGATGGGACTACCAATTGCTTGGCCTAGTTAAAGGTACTTTTTCTCGATGGATATTTTTATATTCTTTCTCAAATTTCTCAAGTGAAATATATTCAATATTCTTCTTTTTTAGTAAAATATTCATAGGATTTGCAAAAATCAATTCTACCCATATTTCCCAATAAAATTAATAATGCTCAAAATTTCACTTTTGATAAATACTCATAATTTGAATTATGCCAAAAATTCCTCTTTTACCATTTAACTTCTTGGATCTCAATTATCATGGGAATTCCTCTTTTTGCATAAAATAAATTTACCAAAAATTTCTCTTTTTCCATTTAATTACTTGGATCTCAAATATCATGGGAATTTCTCTTTTTGCATAAAAATAAATTTACTAAAAATTTCCCTTTTACCATTTAAATACTTGATTCTCAAATATCATGGGAATTCCTCTTTTTGCATACAAATAAATTTATCAAAAACTACTCTTTTCTCTTAATCAATTAATTAAGCATATTTATAAAAAAACTATTTCTCATGAATATGATGAAAATCATTCTTTTTGCATAGGATGTTGTCCAATCCTAGAATATGGTAGGAAATCCTCTTTTAGCATTATGCATAAAAATAAGATATGCATTATTTTCTAAAAACTTTACCATAGCTTCGCTCTGCTATTACTGATAATTCTCATTTTTTTTCTAAAGAATAAAAGCTTGTAATGAAAATATGATAGTAGTTCTTCTTTTATGCTTAAAATCAGACTATGAATCTAAATCATAATTTTAACCATAATCATAAACTTAATTATGATTATCCCACTAGATTAAGATCATTCCGTTATTTCTCTGTTCCCAAATTGATAGGATAATCTATTTCTCATTTAGAATCAATCAACGTAATTTTTAACTACTTATAAATAATCTAAAAGAAATAACCATTATTTAGTTAACACAAAATCATAAAAATACCATTTTCTTAATCTCTAGCTTATCAAGCCTAGAGTTTAGCTTTGAATTAAGAGACTATCATTGAGAAGCATCCTTTTTCAAGGGATTTAGCCATAAAGATGGCTATTCTTTCAAAGAGAGAGATTTACTTAAAGAAAGCATTACAAATAAATGTAAAGATTAAATTTCTCTTTATTAAGCATTAAGACTTTAAGGGAAAGCTTGATTTGAATTAAAACAATGGATGGCTATTCTTTCAAAGAGAGAGATTTACTTAAAGAAAGCATTACAAATAAATGTAAAGATTAAATTTCTCTTTATTAAGCATTAAGACTTTAAGGGAAAGCTTGATTTGAATTAAAACAATTATTTAAAAATTTTCTCAAGCTTGAGAGGAGTTGAGAAGAAGAAAGTCATTGAGATAAATTGGAAAAAATCATAAAATTTCATTTTACCTCCAAGTTTGGCTTGATTCTCTATTAGCAGTGAAGCCCCGACCAATCAATTTGTCCATCAAGAGGAGAAGAGCAACTCCAAGAGTTGTTGTAGAGAAAGAGAGCTCCAAGCTCTCAAGAGAGAGGAAAATTTAAAGGATAATAGAAAATATGATTGTTTTAATATAATACTGGCATTGTATAGCTCCAATATTTTTTTACAAAAGACTAAGGGTCTATTTATAGGTGAGGGAGGCCACTTACCAAGTCCAACGTGGTTCTAGAATTTTTCATGTTCAGTTTGACTCAATTTGGACAAGATTTGGACCAGTTTGGCTCTCCTTTTTATTTTGTTTTGATTCAAGAGAGAGGAGAGACAAAAATATCACAATTTTTTTGAATTAAAAACCCTTATGTGAAATAGGTGCCTACCTTAAGAGTCCTCCTCTCCTTATTACCAAGGTGTCAAAAATGCATCATTATTCTAAAATAGATCATTTTTTTTGTAATATCTCATAATTTTTAACTAATAAACCTTTACTCAGTCAACTCTTCATCTTATGTGAGCATTTACTCATTTTTGGATTTTTTAAAATTCTTTGGATTTATCTCATCCCAAAACTTGGATTAATCCAATTGGCCCATTGGAACCTTAATTGGAATATAATCTAATTTTTTTTGAAAATGTAGACCCTTAGGCTAAGGTCCCTTATACCATTTTCAATTAATTCCTAATGTACATTGGAAATTTCATTTTGAACTTCTGTTTCAGGGGAATCCATTTTAGACACTAGGAGGATTTTTATATCCAAAGATATCTCAATTTTGGATTATCTCTCTCTAGACATTTTCTCTCTCTAAGCCAAAACAAGGTAAAACAAGATCTT
The DNA here is from genome assembly GCF_041138505.1 of Cibotium barometz. Lineage (NCBI taxonomy): Eukaryota > Viridiplantae > Streptophyta > Polypodiopsida > Cyatheales > Cibotiaceae > Cibotium > Cibotium barometz. The sequence goes on along the minus strand of NC_141050.1, from coordinate 11,675,433 downwards.
TCTTCTATTTCAGAGAGGGGAATAATTTCAAGAACAGAAGGGGAGGTTCTTACACCTTTAAATCTTAAAGGCTAGAGGGAGGAATCTTACATTCTAAACCCACTAGTGATATAAATGTTGAATGGTCATGCAGACGTCTCGTGAGTGTCAGCTCATGTTGATCTTGATATTTCAACATTAAGCATTAAGCATAAGCCGTAAGACTGAAGTATTAATCCTTAAGCATAACGTTAACCATATTACATTTTGTGTGGGCAGGGTTTCCCACTCGGGGCCTTATCCATGAATGTCCGGACAAGAGACCCTCGGTTCTTTTAAAATAGAACCTAGAAAAAACTTCCCTTGCCCAGAAAGCATAGACAATTCCTCCAAGAAAATCTTCTAGCGTAGTGAAAAAGCCTTAACTATCCTTTGTATTCCGATCGAACTCGTGGGTCACGTGGCCGAATCAAAGGAGGAACTTACACTTGGTTCATAGAGACCAACGCTTTTTTCCCCATCAAAGAGGCACATCCATTGATTCTTTTTCCATAGAACAAGGATTATCCTCGGACTTACTTTAACTATCATAACTTGAACAGAATTAAATTTTATTATAGGGATCCATCAGTCCAGCCTAGCCCCATCCACCAGTCCCATGGGTTAGCTAACCGCCCGCCCAACCATTGTTGTATTGAAAGGATCCATTATATAAATTTGGTTATGTTTTGTCTCGGGTACTAGGGAAAAGAGTTCCCAGGCCCCTTAGCCGGCACTCATGCAAAATTTAAATAGACACACCACTTACACACCCAATAGAAAATTTCATTTTCTCTGATTTACCTATTTTTAAAAGAGCATTGCAATAAAACCACAGTGTTTCCATGATAATTCTCAGTATTCCATTTCTAGATCAAATTTTCAACTTTTCCACTTTCCAACCATAAAATCCCATTTCAGTCATTCCTTCCTCAGCGTACCTATGGCATCATCGACAACAACCAGAACGCTCACCACCTACTCACTCAAGGGCCTTTTCAATAGTTCTTAGCCCATAGTACCTAGGAGTTTAATCACATAAAAACCAGATGAACTCTCAATTGGAGATCAGCAAGATCAACCAACAAGATCCATGTAAAAGAGCCATGAACTCATCCATTGAAGACCAGTAAGGTCAATCAACCAGATCCATGCCCGTGTTTAGAAAACAACTCCAACTCATTTTTCTTCCTCGTCACATGCAATGGGTATCCTAGGCGACCGAGAGACAAAGCACCATATGGTTAGCACCCTCTAGGTTCCTTCGTAGGTCACCTAGCGCTTCACTCATAGGCCGCTTCCTTGGTCCCTCATCCACCGTACACCGGAAGCTCACCATTTTTAATCAAACCGAGGCTGGTCAAGACCTCGGCCGTGACCTTACCATCCGAGACGTCTTTCATTGACTCTCCGTCAGCTCTTGCAAACTGCATAAAATTTATTTTTTAAATAATAAAATTTCTCCCATAGTTTTCGCGCATTTTCTATGAAATGAAAATGCCCAAATTTTCACTTTTAATATAAAAATTTTTTTATGCAAATCCTTCATTTTCTAATGATAAAATTTTGCAATAGTTTCCTCGCATTTACTATGAAACGAGAATGGTTAAAATTATACTTTTAACATAAAAATTAGTTTATGCATAAGCATAAGCTTAAACATAAACAGAAGCACTTTATTTATTTAAGAAAAGTACCCAATATGACTTTCATATTATAAGAAGGTTAGCCTAAACTCTCTTCTACTTTAGAATGAATAAATATGAATTTTCCTAACATAAAACAAGCATAAATGAACGAATCCTCATTTTAATTAGCTTAAAAAGTCATAAAAAAGCTTAATATTTATCTCTAACTTGTTAGGCCTAGAGATTTGGTTAAGAAAATAAGATTAGGACTAAGATCTATCCTTCCAAGAAGGATTAATCCAATAAAGGTGAGTATTCTTACCAAAAGAGAGATTTACAAATCAAAACATTGCTTTTAAGCTTAAAAGATTAGCATTAATTTATTTTTAACAACATAATCAATAAAAACATGGTTTTAAAAGAAAAACCCATATATTAAAATGCTTCCCAAGCATTAGAGGGGTTGGGAAGAAGATTACCATTTAGAAAAAAGACCATTGTTTAGGCTTACGCTTGGTTTTTGGCTTGATTCTTTAGGGAAATGTGAAGCCCTCAAAGAAGAAGCTTGGCCACCAAGTAGAAGAGGGTAATCTCCAAGAGAAGAAGAGGATTAATGAATCTCCAAAGCTTCACAATAATAGAAATATAATAAACTAAAAATTACACTAGCATATAGTTACTTCAATATGAAAATACAAAGGAATGGGGGTCTATTTATAGGTGAGGGAGGCCACTAGCCAAGTTCAACTAGAATCTAGAGGCTTTCAGCTCCAGTTTGATCCATGACAGGTTTAGACTAGTTTGGCTCACTTTTTTTATTTGATTTGAAGGAGGAGAGAGGAGAGATGAAATATCTCACTTTTTTGAATTAAGAAATACCCTCTTGATGTGATTTCTAGGCACCTCCTTCATGAGCCCTTCTCCCCATCACATCCATGTCATCTATCCATATCTCATCACATCAATTCACATCTCATCACATTCATCCACATCCATCCATTTATTCACATGCACATCTATCCACATCCATCCATTTATTCACATGCACATCTATCACTTCACATCTCATCCTCATCCATTTATTCACATGCACATCTATCACTTCATATCTCATTCTCATCCATTTACATCTATCACTTCACATCTCATTCTCATCCATTTACATCGCATTCACATCACATCCACATCCATTTACATCGCATCACGCCTCATCCACATCTCACCATCTCCTCACATCACATTCACATCTTATCACATCACATCCACATCCATTTACATCGCATTCACATCTTATCACATCACATTCACATCTTTTCACATCACATCACATCTCATCCACATCTCATCACATCCACTCACATCTTCTCACATCACATTCACATCTTATCACATCCACTTTTAGTACAGTTTTCTACTTTCGATACCGATGGGACTACCAATTGCTTGGCCTAGTTTCTCGATGGATATTTTTATATTCTTCCTCAAATTTCTCGTGTAATATATTTAATATTCTTCTTTTTGAGTAAAAGATTCATGGGATTTACAAAAATCATTTCTACCCATATTTTCCAATAAAATTAATAATGCTCAAAATTTCACTTTTGATAAATACTCATAATTTGAATTATGCCAAAAATTCCTCTTTTACCATTTAATTTCTTGGATCTCAATTATCATGGAAATTCCTCTTTTTGTATAAAATAAATTTACCAAAAATTTCTCTTTTTCCATTTAATTACTTGGATTTCAAATATCATTGGAATTCCTCTTTTTGCATAAAAAAAAACTTACTAAAAATTCTCCTTTTACCATTTAAATAATTGATTCTCAAATATCATGGAAATTCCTCTTTTTGTATAAAAATAAATTTACCAAAAACTACTCTTTTCTCTTAATCAATTAATTAAGCATAATTATAAAAAAATTATTTCTCAGGAATATGATGAAAATCATTCTTTTTGCATAGGATGTTGTCCAATCCTAGAATATGGTAGGAAATCCTCTTTTAGCATTATGCATAAAAATAAGATATGGATTATTTTCTAAAAACTTTGCCATAGCTTCGCTGCTGCTATTACTGATAATTCTCAATTTTTCTCTAAAGAATAAAAGCTTGTAATGAGAATATGATAGTAGTTCCTCTTTTATGCTTAAAATCAAACTATGAATTTAAATCATAATTTTAACCATAATCATAAACTTAATTATGATTTTCTCACTAGATTAAGCTCATTCCATTATTTCTCTTTTTCCAAATTGATAGGATATTCTATTTCTCATTTAGAATCAATCAAGGTAGTTTTTAACTACTTATAAATAATCTAAAAGAAATAACCATTATTTTGCTAACACAAAATCATAAAAATAACATTTTATTAATCTCTAGCTTATCAAGCCTAGAGTTTAGCTTTGAATTAAGAGACTATCATTGATAAGGATCCATTTTCAAGGGATTTAGCCATAAAGATGGCTATTCTTTCAAAGAGAGAGATTTACTTAAAGAAAGCATTACAAATAAACATAAAGATTAACTTTCTCTTAATCAAGCATTAAGACTTTAAGGGAAAGCTTGGTTTGAATTAAAACAATTATTTAGAAAGCTTCTCAAGCTTGAGAGGGGTTGAGAAGAAAGTCATTGAGATAAATTGGAAAAAACCATAAAAATTGATTTCACCTCCAAGTTTAGCTTGATTCTCTATTAGTAGTAGTGAAGCCCTCGACCAATCAATTTGTCCACCAAGAGGAGAAGAGAAACTCCAAGAGTTGTTGTAGAGAAAGAGAGCTCCAAGCTCTCAAGAGAGAGGAAAATTTAAAGGATAATAGAAAATATGATTGTTTTAATATAATAGTGGCATTGTATAGCTCCAATATTTTTTTACAAAAGACTAAGGGTCTATTTTTAGGTGAGGGAGGCCACTAACCAAGTCCAACTTGGTTCTAGAATTTTCCAGGTTCAATTTGACTCAATTTGGACAAGATTTCGACCAGTTTGGCTCCCTTTTTGATTTGGTTTGATTCAGGAGAGAGGAGAGACAAAAATATCACAATTTTTTTAAATTAAAAACCCTTCCGCACATGTGAAGTAGGTGCCTACCTCAAGAGTCCTAAGGTGTCAAAAATGCATCATTATTCCAAAATATCTCATTTTTTTTGTAATATCTCATAATTTTTAACTAATAAACCTTGTACTCAGTAATAAAATTTTTACCATAGTTTTTCCGCATTTTCTATGAAATAAAAATGCCCAAAAGTTCACTTTTAATATAAAAATTTGTTTATGCAAATCCTTCATTTTCTAATGATAAAATTTTGCTATAGTTTCCCCGCATTTACTCTATGAAATGAGAATGGTTAAAATTACACTTTTAACATAAAAATTAGTTTATGCATAAGCATAAGCTTAAACATAAACATAAGCACTTTATTTATTTAAGAAAAGTATCCAATATGACTTTCATATTATAAGAATGTTAGCCTAAGCTCTCTTCTACTTTAGAATGAATAAATATGAATTTTCCTAACATAAAACAAGCATAAATGAACTAATCCTCATTTTAATTAGCTTAAAAAATCATAAAAAAGCTTAATATTTATCTCTAGCTTGTTAGGCCTAGAGATTTGGTTAAGAAAATAAGACTAGGACTAAGATCTATCCTTCCAAGAAGGATTATCTTTCCAAGAAGGATTAATCCACCAATAAAGGTGAGTATTCTTACCAAAAGAGAGATTTACAAATCAAAACATTGCTTTTAAGCTTAAAAGATTAGTAAATTAATTCATTTTTAACAACATAATCAATAAAAATATGGTTTTAAAAGATTAGCATTAATTCATTTTTAACAACATAATCAATAAAAACATGGTTTTAAAAGAAAAACCCATATATTAAAATGCTTCCCAAGCTTTAGAGGGGTTGGGAAGAAGATTACCATTTAGAAAAAAGACCATTGTTTAGGCTTACCCTTGGTTTTTGGCTTGATTCTTTAGGGTAATGTGAAGCCCTCAAAGAACAAGCTTGGCCACCAAGTAGAAGAGGGTAATCTCCAAGAGAGGATTAATGAATCTCCAAAGCTTCACAATAATAGAAATATAAAAAACTAAAAATTATACTAGCATATAGTTACTCCAATATGAAAATACAAAGGAATGGGGGTCTATTTATAGGTGAGGAAGGCCACCAGCCAAGTCCAACTAGAATCTAGAAGCTTCCAGCTCCAGTTTGATCCATTTTGGACAAGTTTAGACTAGTTTGGCTCACTTTTTTTATTTGATTTGAAGAAGAAGAGAGGAGAGATGAAATATCTCACTTTTTTGAATTAAGAAATACCCTCTTGATGTGATTTCTAGGCGCCTCCTTCATGAGCCCTTCTCCCCATTATGAGGTGTAAAAATTTTTATTTTTTAACTAAAAAATTTTATTTTTTATCTAATAAACCCTGTTAGTCAACTCTTCATCTTATGTGAGAATTTACTCATTTTTAGGGGATTTTCTTATATTCTTTGCCTTTTTCTCATCCCAACACGGATTAACCTTATTGTCCCTTCTTGACATTCTTTGGACCTTAATAAGATTTTTTCTGAAATTTTATACCCCTAGGCCAAGATGTCCAATTCACATATTCAATTAATTTATAATGCATATTGGAAAACTCTTTTTAAGATTCTGTTTAAGGGGATCTCTTCCTATTGACTGGGAGAAAATTCTTATCCAAAAATATTTCAAAACTGTATTATCTCTCTCTAGACCAAAATAGGGTAAAATAATATTTTCTTGCATTTAGAATTAGGGGATGATTACAGAGACTGAAGGGGATGTTCTTACACCTATACATCACAAAAGCTGGAGGGAGGAATCTTACACATTTAGATGCAGAATAGATTTCCAAAGATTATGTGAGAGAAAATAATGCATGAAGCATGCATGCATTTGGAGGAAGAATGAATTTCTAAAGAGGATGTGGGAGAAAATATTTTATGAAGCACCCATGCTTGAAACACGGCCTTGCTTACTCAATTCATAGAATATTATCCCTATGAAATATATATACCTCAAAAAGGCCCAGATCTCAAATAGATGAGTCCTGTGTCATCACAAAAGCAATAGAGCCTTGCATGCACCTAGAACACAAGTTAGAAACAACATTGAACTATGTAGAGCATACAAATTCCGTTTGCCTCTAGATAGAACTTTAGGGTCTAATAACTATTAATTCATAGACTCCGTCATGTGCACAATACCTCAACATGAAGTCCTTGGCTGCTACTCTTCTTACGTCCAACGTGACCCAAATGGACTTCCAGTAGGCCCTCAAATCATGAGCTCAAGATACTCATTTTGGTCATGGTTAAAATACACATGTATTTTTTCTTTGGAATTTGAAGGCGCTAAATTAATAATAGACTCTTAAGAATTTAATAAAATCATGTACATGTGAATTAATTTCTAGCAAGAAAAAAAAAGTGTAGTACTACCCATGTAAACTTACCCCAAAAAAGGTGTAGTAACTTACCTGTGTAAACCTACCCCCACCAAAAAAGACGGTGTACTGCTATCTGTGTAAGCACTTTTATGTCCACTTTTTATAGGACACTTTTATGTTTGCTTACCCTATGTTGAGAGATGTAATCGCGGTGTTTTGTGTACGCGGGAAAGCACCCTTGAGGTGCAAGATATTGTGGTAAGATAAGAATGCCAAATGACCAAAAGAGTGGAAAAGGGAGTGCCACTTGGATGATGACATGTAAAGTGGGATAAGGCTAGAAAGCCTATATCATTGTATGGTTCACTTGAGATATGGAATAAAATTGAGTGTTGAGTGTGCAATCTTGTGAGAGAGAGACAGAGATACAAAGAGGGACAGAGAGACTTGAGTCATCCATTTGTATAAATGATTTGAAATCATATATATTGCTCAAGTTACAATAGATAGTACAACTAACAAATCAATTGCAAATTTTGTGACAAGAGCTGCCCATTCGAAGTCCATTGTTCCCTTTGGGTAGATTGCTCCATTGAATTACATTACAGTATGACACTATAGACAATGTCTGGCTCTAAAAAATCATATATATTGCTCAAGTTACAATAGATAGTACATTTCATCAGTCTACTAATAAATCAATTGTAAATTTTACGACAAGAGCTGCCCATTCGAAGTCCATTGTTCCCTTTGGGTAGATTGCTCCATTGAAATACATTACAGTGTGACACTATAGACAATGTCTGGCTCTAAAGTTGACTTTCAATAGCCTTCCTTACATGTAAAGATGTACATGATTTTTCCACCTATGAGATCAGTTTCGATCAATCTGAATTATCCTATCAAGAATCTGTCCACATCGAATCAAGCTTTCTCTCCATCGAAGAACCTATAGAAACAAGAAATGGTTAGAGAACTCAAAGTAATCCAACAAGATATTGAAAGAGATTGACTCTGTATAAGTATTACCTTCTTGTTGTTTAGAATGAATGTGAATGCCATTGAAACAGTTCCTTCACTCTCGGTATATGAATGTCATGGCGCAACTGTGCAATTGTGCATTTTTCTCTAAGTGACACAACAATAACCAGAATTTCATTTTCTTTGACAAAAATGTCAATTAATTCATTGTCAGGACCAAATGAGTTCACCTCAGGATCTAGTGGAACAAGCTGGTTTCCAATCAGCCTACTGCGTTTATAATAGAAGGAAAATATAAAATTCTGACTTGCAATCATGTACTTGAGCTGAATGGAGTTATGAGCAACCTCACAATGTACGGAGTTGGAAGTGAAGCTATCCCAACCATCATCCAATAAGTTTGAAAAGTCTTGCATCTCATGTGCCTTATAACTCAACATTGTCTTAAAAACTTTAATTGTCAAATGATTAAACAGCTCGACAAATACTGTTATTGGCATACAAATAGTTACTTTGCATATTCTGGAGGCAATTCTTGGCCGTAAAGAACGTTGTATATCTGTAAATAATCTTGCTCTATAACTCTCTATCACATTACCTTCGGGAATTGGCCTAGTGTTCCATGCAGGAAGATCTAGTTTCTTCAAGACACCGTGTGTTTTAGTTTTATCCAATAACTGATAATAATGATCATAAAAATATATACTTGATTGGGCAAGTTGCATGGCAGATCTAGAGCTATGTATCACATCGATAAATCCGAGAATACATTCACTTGCCACTGCTCATCAGAGGAAGGATAAAGATCTGAAATAATAAGTAGATAAAAGTTAAACAAAACACAAATAGAAATACTATGAGCTAGGAATTATTGAAAAGGCCCCTAAGTGAATGGGTGTGGTGAGCATTCTGGTTGCCAATAATGCCATAGGTACACCAATGAAGGAATGATTGGAAATTAGAATTCAAGATGGATATTCTGGAGGATTATGATCAGTGATACTATGATTTCATTCAAAGATTGTTTTAAGGACAGCTCAATCTGTGGAAGAGGCAATTTCATATATTGGGTGTGTAAGTGGTGTGACTATCTTGAAGTTTGCTTGAAGCGCCGGCTAGGGGGCCTGGGAACTCTTTTCCCCCTGGGTACCCGGGGCAAAACATAACCAAATTTCTAAATGGATCCTATCACTACAATGGTTGGGCGGTTGGCTAACCCATGGGATTGTAGGCTGGACTGATGGATCCCTAAAATGAGACTCAATTCTGTTAAGTTACGATAGTTGAAGTAAATCCCCGATAACCCCTTGTTCTATGGAAAAGAATCAACGGCTAGGCCTCTTGATGAGGAAAAAAGCGTTGGACTCTATGATCCAAGTGCAAGACTCTTCCTCAATCTGACCATGAGACATGGGTCCGGTCGAATCAATTTGGTTAGTGATGACCCTGACTACATTAGAATAAAATATCCTGAAGGAATGGCCTATGTCTGGTGGGTGAGGGAAGTTTTTTCGAGTTCAGATCACTTTGGTTAGTGACCCTGACTACATTAGAATAAAATATCCTGAAGGAATGGCCTATGTCTGGTGGGCGAGGGAAGTTTTTTCGAGTTCAGTTTTGGAAGAAGCGAGGGATTAATCTCTTGTCCAGATATCCGTGGGCGAGGCCCTGAGTGAGAGGTTCTGCCCTATGCAAGAAGTGCTACTTCCACTGCTAGCACCCAGTGGAATTCGTTTTGCAGAGGGGACAGGGATCTTTCATAGTAGTTGGCACTGACATTTCGTTGCCAGAGACTCTACAGTTGGACTCCACCAACTAGTCTCACCTACCCACTCCTCTTAGCGTGTTCACATTATGGACCTCTTGTATATACTCTATTATGTGTGTTAGTCACTTTATGTTCTTTGTAGACCTCTTTTGTTGTATGAAGAAGAAGAAGAATTTTCAGCCTCTCACCTTGTGTGTTCTCTTCCAGGGTTTGTGTGAGTGTGTGTGTGCTTGCAAGAGCTCAAGCTCTCTTCTCCACCCACTGCATCTTTTCATGATATTAGGACCTGGCTCATGCTAAGGGTTGAGCGGCAAGAAAGAGAAGCACAAGAAACGGTACGAGGATAAGAGCTTCATCTACTCTTCCCCCTTTGTGTTGGCTACTACACCCTTGTCGGGAGCTCTTCAGGATGCATCGGCAAACGAACTTTGATTAAGGAGCTTTCTTCGTGGGCGAGAGTAGAACTACAGGGAAACTATACTGTTTGTTGGAAAAAATAATTTGATCCAAAAACGTATTTTGAGTGCATCTGTGTAAGATTCCTCCCCAGCCTCTCAAGATGTCCAGCATCTTCCCGTGTAATCAAATCCCTCTTCAGAAATATAAAAGATCTTATTTCTAAGTGTTTTAGCCTAGAGAGAGAAAATTATTCTAGAGAGAGAATATTCAGATTATGAATATTTTTGGATAGAAAAATAACTCATCCTATTAAAATAAGTTTCCCTGAAACAGAAATTCAAAAAGAATTTTCCAATGTACAATTGGAATTAATTGGAAATAGGTATAAAGGACCTTAGTCTAAGGGTCTAGATTTTTAGAAATTTTTGGATTATGGTCCAATTAAGGTTCCTATGGGCCAATAGCATCAATCCATGTGTAGGGAGGAGATAAATCCAATTTGTAAAAGAAGATACCCAAAAATGAGTAAATGCTCACATAAGATGAAGAGTTGAAAATGTACAAGGTTTATTAGTAAAAAAAACTATGAGCAATATTAAAATGATTCCATTATGACACATATGTAAGGAAGGGGAGTTCTTTAAAGGAGGTGCATATTTCACATAAGATGAAGAGTTGAAAATGTACAAGGTTTATTAGTAAAAAAACTATGAGCAATTTTAAAATGATTCCATTATGACACATATGTAAGGAAGGGGAGTTCTTTAAAGGAGGTGCATATTTCACATAAGATGAAGAGTTGAAAATGTACAAGGTTTATTAGTAAAAAAAACTATGAGCAATATTAAAATGATTCCATTATGACACATATGTAAGGAAGGGGAGTTCTTTAAAGGAGGTGCATATTTCACATGCTTGAATGAGTTTTAAACTCATAAAAATTGAGATATTTCATCTCTCCTCTCTCCTAATTCAAGTCTAGTTCCAAAAAGTTAGCTTAACTGACCTAAAAATGGTCAAAAATTGACCAAACTGATTTGAAAAATTCTAGAATCAGTTTGTTTGGTTAGGAGCTCAATTTTTCCTATAAATAGAAGCCTCCCCCTTGTTGAAAAATATATAGTGTTTATGCATCGTTACTCTACTCCACCTAAGCTAAGAACTGTGAATTCATTTAATAATTTACTAGTTTTTGGAGCTTCCCTCTTTCTTCAATCCCCATTAGTGGCTCCATCAACATACTTAACCAATTGATTGGTTGGGGACCTCTACCGTGAACAAAGAATCAAGCAAGTTGTAAGGTAATTAGTGAATATTGATCTTTCTATAATTTCTCAATGTTTCTCTCTTCTCAACCCCTCTCAAGCTTGAGAAGCTTAATTGGTATGTTTTTTTTAAATGCTATTGAAGTTTATTGGTGAATAGTAGTGAAGAGTTACATAATTTAATAAATGCTATTGAGGTTAATTTTCATTTATGTTTAAATTCTAATGATTTTTATGTAAATTCTCTCTCTCACTCAAGAAATGGTCATACTCATGACCCATTCTCAATCCAAATCAAGCTTTTCATAAAGCTTTTCCTTAACCCAAGATTAAGCTATGCTTGAGGCCAAATTAATGGCTTTTTTCTATGCTTTTAGTTTATGTATATTGATGATCCAATCCATTATGGATTAATGATCCAATTAGAGATCATTTTAATTATTTCCTTAATAATAAGCTTTATCCCTTAGAAAAATTGAGATTTATCAGTCCATAGCAACGGAGCTATGGCAAAATTTTTATAAAAATTATGCATAAAATAATTTCATTCAAAGCATAAAAAGAGGACTTCCTACCATATTCTAGGAATTATCATCCTAGATTAATTGAAAAAAATTTCATTATAATCATGGAGAAATTGAATTTTAATATCATGCATAAAGGATAAGTTTTTATATCAAAAGTGTTATTTTACCATTTTTATTTTATGCATAGAAGTATGCATAATGGTTAAATTTTTATATCAAAAGTGTTACTTTTACCATTTTTTATTTTCATGCATAGAAGTATGCATAATGGATAAATTTTTATATCAAAACTGTTATTTTTATCAATTTTTATTTTATGCATAGAAGTATGCATAATGGTTAAATTTTTATATCAAAAGTGTTACTTTTACCATTTTTTATTTTCATGCATAGAAGTATGCATAATGGATAAATTTTTATATCAAAAGTGTTATTTTTATCAATTTTTATTTTATGCATAGAAGTATGCATAATGGTTAAATTTTTATATCAAAAGTGTTACCTTTACCATTTTTTATTTTCATGCATAGAAGTATGCATAATGGATAAATTTTTATATCAAAAGTGTTATTTTTATCAATTTTTATTTTATGCATAGAAGTATGCATAATGGTTAAATTTTTATATCAAAAGTGTTACTTTTACCATTTTTTATTTTCATGCATAGAAGTATGCATAATGGATAAATTTTTATATCAAAAGTGTTATTTTTAGCAATTTTCATTTTCATGCATAGGAGTATGCATAAAGGATAAATTCTTATATCAAAAGTGTTATTTTTATCAATTTTTATTTTCATGCATAGAAGTATGCATAATGGATAAATTCTTATATCAAAAGTGTTATTTTTACCATTTTTATTTCATGCATAGAAGTATGCATAATGGTTAAATTTTTATATCAAAAGTGTTATTTTTATCAATTTTTATTTTCATGCATAGAAGTATGCATAAAGGATAAATTTTTATATCAAAAGTGTTATTTTTATCATTTTTTATTTTCATGCATAGAAGTATGCATAATGGATAATTTTTTATATCAAAAGTGTTATTTTTATCAATTTTTATTTTCATGCATAGAAGTATGCATAAAGGATAAATTTTTATATCAAAAGTGTTATTTTTATCAATTTTTATTTTCATGCATAGAAGTATGCATAAAGGATAAATTTTTATATCAAAAGTGTTATTTTTATCAAATTTTTTTTTCATGCATAGAAGTATGCATAATAGATAAATTTTTATATCAAAAGTGTTATTTTTATCAATTTTTATTTTCATGCATAGAAGTATGCATAAAGGATAAAATTTTATATCAAAAGTGTTACTTTTATCATTTTTATTTCATGCATAGAAGTATGCATAATGGTTAAATTTCTATATCAAAAGTGTTACTTTTATCATTTTTATTTTCATACATAAGAGTATGTATAAAGATATATTTTTATTATAAAAGTGTTACTTTTATAAAAATTGATTTTAATGTATAGAGGTATTTAAAAAAAAAGATAAATTTTAACCGGAGATCGACGTAAATGAATATTCCTCGAGAAATCCATGTTTTGAAATTGTAAACAAATATTCATCGTAGAAAATTTTAGAAAAAGAGAAACTAAGATAGTACCTTTCGAGAAGATAAATTTAGAGAGAATCTTTCAGACCTAAACTTGGACTTAGATTATTGATCAAGGCCTAATTCCTTCGTGAGTTTCAATCAATGACGATGTGCCCAGTTCGGGGAAAAATGTATTCAATCATCCATCGAATCAAAAACTAAGTCAAGACTTGTGACTTGATCTAAGAATCAAGTTAACAGAATTTGAAGAATTCTGTTTGGAATTGAAAATTGAATCTAGGGATTTATGATATACTCATGGTAGTCAAACAAAAATCAAAACTATAAACTTGCATAGAAACCCTGCCTTCATAAAAGACTGTCTTACGCCAGAATGCTGGAGGGAGCATTTGGCATATATGTTTATCTAAGGGAAGTTCGGTTGCAATAGCTGGCGGGGAGTGTTCGAGGGGCAGCTCACGCGGCAAGGCTTGCCGAGGTCTTGACCAGCCTCGGTATGGTTAAAATGGTGCGCTTCCGGTACGATGGACGAGGGCCGACGAAGCGGTCCCTGAGTGAAGTGCCAGGACACCTAAGGAGGATCCTGGAGGGTTCTGACCAGGCGATGCACGGGCTCGCGGTGCCGAGGACATCCATGCGTATGTCGAGGAAGATATTATATGATGGACCTATGTTTTTTTTTATAATCTATCACTGGATCTCGTTGTTGACTTGCTGGTCTCAACGGAGAGTCCAGAGTGATACTGTTTTGTTGAGAAACAAGGACTCAATGAAAATTTTGAAGTATGACATGTATAAATCGTAAATTGTTTATCAAGGATTGTTTTTATTAAAGTTTTAATAAAGAGGAGTGCGTGCGTATCTGTTTTCTAAAGCTAAAGTTAAGAAAGGCAAATCAATTATGGGTGGGTGAGTACTTATTTGGTTCCACCGATTCCAGTGGTAGGGTGGTGGCTAACCCATGGGCCGGATGGGGTTAGGCTGGAATCAGTGGAGTTTTAATAATCAAATTGCAAAATCTTAGGATTACGCTAAGATTCGAGTAGTTAAATAATCTCCTGATAAATTTTTCAATAAGTAGATCAACGGCTGTGCCTGACCTGGATCAGGAAAAAAGCGTTGAATTTACTAAAATGATCAAATTATATCAGTGATAGTTTCCTTCTATCTGGTTTATCCAGTTAAAGGATAACTTAGAATTGATCACGTTAGAAAAATTTGTTAAAAAATAAAAATAAAAAAAATTCATAATAGCGGAATCGCCCCCGCTTTCCGGGCATGGGAATTTTTCTCGGTTTCGGTTTTTGGAGTGACCACCAGCCTAGTCTCGTGCCCGGACATTCGAGAGCGAGAACCCGAGTGAGAAACCCCGCCCCGCGCATGTGGGGGCTGCTTCCGCTGTTCGGCTACCGAGAGTCCGCACGCGGAGGGGGCGGAGGGATCTCACAGTTGGTATCAGAGCGAAATTGAAAGCTAATAAAGATAATTAAATTCTTATCTGAAATTGGTAAAAGAATTTAGAAACAGCATTTTCATAATGTATTTTCATTCCGTAAGTTTCTTTAATGAAGAAATTTTAATCAAAGAAATTGTTTTTATAGATGGAAGTTCCCCATTTATCTGGTATTTCCGACCTCACCCAGTCTCAAGATATGATTGCATTTGCCTTCGAGCATCTCATCTCTTCCGCTTCAACTCGAATAAGCCGAACAAGACTCGCGCGCCATTTCGAGGATTTATATTTTCCTACCCCAGCGGAGAGAATTCAGCATAAGTGGTTTGCAGGGCAATATGTCCACGCCTCTTACGACCGCCGTGCAATGCTGTGGGAGAACCTCTCATTGGCTATGATCTTGTTAAAGCTGAAAATCGTACGTGGCGTCATTTTGTATCATTCAACGCCTCGAAATTTCAGGCTTGCATGCCAAGTCTACAGACTTCTTAGTTGTTTTATTCCTAAATGGAATATAATAGCTCCCTTGTCAGTAAGTGGACATTTGTATCAGGGCATGACTATGGCCCAATACTGTCGTCATATGCGTTTCCTGAGGAGATTTTGAATTCTGGAGCCGAGCTGTTCTATGTACATAATGCAACTTTTATATAAATAAAAAAATGTTTTCCGGAAAAAAAAATTCCTGTTGTATAAATGATTGTTTACAGCAGTGGACGATCTGCTGATAAAGAAAAATCTATTATCGGACATATGTCATAGATCTCCAATAAGATCTTGTCTTGTTTAAGAAATTGTTTTTTTTTTGAACTCTTAAGTCATAGGATCTCATGAATAATATCCAAATAAAAATTTATTAATATATAAATTTTGGCAGAATCATGAGACGAGGAAACCGTGGTCGTCAGCCAGACCCTGTCTCTGAAGATGACGAGCTTGACCTTGATGTTCGCAAGGCTCTTCATAGGACTCAGCCAGGACCCTTCAAAGGAGAAGGGGAGAACTTGGGCGAGGCTGTGGAGAAATGGGTGGAAGCCATGGAAGAGTATTTTGACATCACAGGATACAATCAGCGGAGCAAAATGGCTCTTGGCCGGCTGAAAATAGTGGAAAAAGCCAGGGTAGCATGGAGGAACCACTGTGACACCAATCATCTGGACAGAAATACTCAATCCTGGAATGATCTAAAAACCTATCTAAGAAAGAGATTTTGCCCTCCTGGATTTTTAGAAACCAAAATGAACGAATTCTTAGAACTAAAGCAGGAGAGCAAAACCATCGAGGAATATCACCAGGCCTTTGCCCTTCTACTCAAATATTCACCACCTCTTGATGAAGAGCAACTCATGGCCAGGTTCATTCGAGGAATGAACGAACCCTTGGACACACTGGTCAAAAATGCCAAGTCAGTGTCCATGGCTGAAGCAGTAAGAATGGCAAAAGATTTTGCCAAAGCTTTTGTAGTAAAGGTCCCACCAAAACCTGCACCCTCTAACTTTAAGAGATTCCAAGCCCAGGGAAGTACTTCCAACTTTCCACCCCCAAAGAGGCAGCAAGGCCTGAATCAGAATCAGGATGCAAGAAGATTCAGAAGTGAAGGAAGACCCTTCCCCTAGAGTAATTTCTCAGGAACCTCACCACTTTCAAAAAATCAAAAGGATGAGCTCAGAACTGAAAATCGATGTTTTGGATGCCAGGGTTTTGGTCACCAGTTAAAAGACTGCCCGACTCCTACCATGTCAAGGGGACAGGGAAGTCAAGAACCCCGAATTCAGAGACCAACCCCTTCATTCCAGTCTAATCAGGGTCCGTCTCGCCCTAGCCAGGGAAACCCCAGAATAATTCCAGCCCAGCCATCTGCCTCTATCCAGAGTAATCTCAGAACTCCTTCCCAGAATTGGAACAACAAAAGAGAAAGAGTTCTACCTCAGACTGCAGCAGCCAGAGCAGTCACAATTTCAGATGTAGTAGAAGAGGAGAAAGGGCAGATCTATGCTGCAATTGAAAATCAAGGGCCTAACCAGCAGTTCTCAGTCATCCATACTCCAGCAGAGTATCAGGGTAAGCCTTTCAAGCTTTTGATTGATTCAGGCAGTTCTCATTCATTCATTTCCCCTGGATGCTTGCGTAAGCTAGTCTTAGAACAGAAATCAGGGAAACCTATGCAAGTTGAATTGGCCAGTGGGAAGACTCTTTTCACTCACCATGAGACAGATCTTATCCAGTTCAATCTAGATGGTAATGTAACCGACTGTCAGTTCAAAGTCTTACCTCTAGGAGTTTTTGACGGAATCCTTGGAATGGATTGGCTCCACAAATATCAAGCTGACATACACTGTCACAATGGAACCATTTCCTTCCATGACCTTCACGGGAACAAAGTCCATGGAACTGGAGTTTCCGGATCCCCAAACCTTCAGTTAGTAAAAGCTTCCAGGTTACTGAAAGGACTTAGGAAGAAGCAGCAAATTTATGTTGTCAAAATGAACCCAGTAGACTCAAAACTTAAAGCTAAAGAACCAGAATGGTTAAGTGAATTTGATGATCTATTCCCATCAGAGCTAACTGAAATGCCTCCAATTCGGGAATTAGATCATGTGATTGAATTGAACCTTGGAGCTCAACCAGTAGCCCTACGCTCTTACAAAATGCCAGTTCCTGAAGCCATCAAACTCAAGGAACAGCTTAGGCAGCTGTTAGAACAAGGGTTTGTAAGACCCAGTGTTTCGCCTTGGGGTGCGCCAGTTCTCTTTCAGAAAAAGAAAGATGGAACACTTAGACTCTGTGTGGACTACAGAGGTCTAAATCAATTGACAGTTAAGAATAAGTATCCTATCCCAAGGATTGATGAGCTTTTGGACAGGTTAAATGGAGCCCAGATCTTCACAAAAATAGATCTCAAATCCGGGTATTACCAGATCAGGATCAATGATCCAGATATACCAAAAACAGCCATCAATACTCGCTATGGGCATTATGAATTTACTGTCATGCCGTTCGGATTAACTAATGCCCCAGCTACATTCAATCGCCTAATGTAGGACATCCTCAGAGAATACTTGGATGACTTTGTTCTAGTTTTCTTTGATGACATTCGGATTTACTCAAGAAATGCAGCCGACCATGAGACTCATGTCCGAAAAGTTCTTGAGGTTCTAAGGAAGCATCAACTCTTTGCCAAAAAGAGCAAATGCACTTTCTCTGCCGACCACGTTGAATACTTGGGTTTCCTGGTATCCAAAGATGGAATTTCTCCAGATTCCGCAAAAATCCAAGCTGTCATAGATTGGCCCGAACCAAAGACAGTGAAAGAAGTCAGAGGATTCTTGGGATTGACTGGTTGGTATAGAATTTTTATACCAAAATATGCTCTCATAGCTTCCCCCCTGACTAACCTTCTCAAAAAGAATATCCCATTTCAATGGTCTGCCAAGTGCCAAAGTGCTTTTGATAAGCTGAAGACCGCCTTGGTAACCAGTCCCATTCTGAAACTGCCCGATTTCTCTCTACCCTTTGAGGTAGTAACTGATGCAAGTGGTTTTGCCTAGGGAGGTGCACTCATGCAGGAAGGTCATGCAGTGGCCTATGAATCCCGAAAGCTCAGAACACATGAGAGGAATTATGCTGTCCATGACTTGGAATTGCTTTCAGTAGTCTATGCCTTAAGTTGTGGAGACATTACCTACTGGGTAAAAGGTTTACTTTGATGACAGATCATCAGAGCTTAAAGTGGATCTTTACTCAGAAGGACCTCAACATGCGCCAAAGAAGGTGGATGCAGACCTTGCAGGAATTTGATTTTGAAATCAAGTACCGCCCAGGCAAAGAGAATGTGGTAGCAGATGCTCTCAGCAGAAAAACCTCCTTGCTTGCAATTACTGTAATATCAAATCCTTTGATTACTCAAGCAAGTGAGAAGATCATGCAAGATAGATTCTTTGGCCCTATTGCTACCCTACTTATGCAGGAAAGCAAAACTCCGCAAGAGTTGAACAGAGTTCAAGGGTACAGCCTGGATGATGGCATTATGTATTATAACCGCAGGTTATGCATTCCCAATGATGAGGGAACCAAGAACCAAATTCTGAATGAAGCCCATGACAGCCTTATTGCAGGACATCCAGGTTTCATTAAGACCTACATGTCCGTAAAGAAAAGTTTCTTTTGGCCTGGTTTGAAAAAGGATGTGATGAATCATGTACGTCAATGTCTGACATGCCAAAAAGTCAAAGCTGAAAGAGTAAAAATGCCTGGGGAGTTACATCCATTGGACATCCCCCAGATGAAGTGGGAATGTATCAGTATGGACTTCATTACTGGATTACCTTCGGTGCAATCAGGTTACAACTCCATCTTCGTGGTAGTCGACAGACTAACCAAAGTTGCCCATCTGATTCCAGTAAAAGAAACCTACACTGCAGTGGATGTGGCCAGAATGTTCCTCAAAGAAATCTTCAGATTGCATGGCCTACCGAGGAGAATAGTAAGTGACCGAGATCCCAAATTTACTTCAAGGTTTTGGACTGCATTTTTTGAAGCAGTGGGAACTTTCTTGGATCTCAGCACAGCTTATCACCCTGAGACCGATGGTCAAACTGAAAGGGTAAACCAAGTAATTGAAGATATACTTCGGACATGCTATGGTGGCAGGGAACCCAAGAAGTGGCTAAGCTATCTACATCTAGTCGAGTTCGCCTACAATGCTTCTTATCACCGAAGTATCGGGATGAGCCCTTTTAAAGCTCTGTATGGACAAGATTGCTTAACTCCATTAACTTGGTCTGACCCATTGATTAAGGTCGAGATGTCCAGACAGATGCTTGACGACATGGAGCAACAGATGCAGTCAATTCGTAAAGATATTAAAGCTGCCCAGGATAGACAGAAGCAATATGCGGATAAGAAGAGGACAAATAGAGAATTCAAAGAAGCAGATATGGTCTTCATTCGAGTACGGCCCAAAAGAAGTTCCTTATCTCTTGGGAAGTACAAGAAGTTATCACCCAGATATTGTGGGCCATATCTGATTACAAAGAAAGTAGGTGACTTAGCCTACGAGCTTCTTCTCCCTCCTCATCTCAAAATTCATAATGTATTTCATGTAAGCCTTCTAAAGGAATATGTACCAAACTCAAATCATATGCTTGATGATGAAATCCTAACCTCTTCAACCCAAGGACAGATGGAACTCCAACCTGAAGAAATTCTCGATGTTCGAGAAAAGCTTCTCAGGAACAGAATTCTCAGAGAATTATTAGTAAAATGGAAGTTCTATCCTTTTGAAGATGCCACCTGGGAGAATGAAGCCGATCAGTTTGCGGGATTATCCCCAGTTTGCGAGATGAGGACATCTCGCGTTTTTCAAGTGGGAGAGAATGTAAGATTCCTCCCCAGCCTCTCAAGATGTCCAGCATCTTCCCGTGTAATCAAATCCCTCTTCAAAAATATAAAATATCTTATTTCTAAGTGTTTTAGCCTAGAGAGAGAAAATTATTCTAGAGAGAGAATATTCAGATTATGAATATTTTTAGATAGAAAAATAACTCATCCTATTAAAATAAGTTTCCCTGAAACAGAAATTCAAAAAGAATTTTCCAATGTACAATTGGAATTAATTGGAAATAGGTATAAAGGACCTTAGTCTAAGGGTCTAGATTTTTAGAAATTTTTGGATTATGGTCCAATTAAGGTTCCTATGGGCCAATAGCATCAATCCATGTGTAGGGAGGAGATAAATCCAATTTGTAAAAGAAGATACCCAAAAATGAGTAAATGCTCACATAAGATGAAGAGTTGAAAATGTACAAGGTTTATTAGTAAAAAACTATAAGCAATATTAAAAATATGAGATATTTTGGGTATCCAAAAATGAGTAAATGCTCACATAAGATGAAGAGTTGAAAATGTACAAGGTTTATTAGTAAAAAAAACTATGAGCAATATTAAAATGATTCCATTATGACACATATGTAAGGAAGGGGAGTTCTTTAAAGGAGGTGCATATTTCACATAAGATGAAGAGTTGAAAATGTACAAGGTTTATTAGTAAAAAAACTATGAGCAATATTAAAATGATTCCATTATGACACATATGTAAGGAAGGGGAGTTCTTTAAAGGAGGTGCATATTTCACATAAGATGAAGAGTTGAAAATGTACAAGGTTTATTAGTAAAAAAAACTATGAGCAATATTAAAATGATTCCATTATGACACATATGTAAGGAAGGGGAGTTCTTTAAAGGAGGTGCATATTTCACATGCTTGAATGAGTTTTAAACTCATAAAAATTGAGATATTTCATCTCTCCTAATTCAAGTCTAGTTCCAAAAAGTTAGCTTAACTGACCTAAAAATGGTCAAAAATTGACCAAACTGATTTGGAAAATTCTAGAATCAGTTTGTTTGGTTAGGAGCTCAATTTTTCCTATAAATAGAAGCCTCCCCCTTGTTGAAAAATATATAGTGTTTATGCATCGTTACTCTACTCCACCTAAGCTAAGAACTGTGAATTCATTTAATAATTCACTAGTTTTTGGAGCTTCCCTCTTTCTTCAATCCCCATTAGTGGCTCCATCAACATACTTAACCAATTGATTGGTTGGGGGCCTCTACCGTGAACAAAGAATCAAGCAAGTTGTAAGGTAATTAGTGAATATTGATCTTTCTATA
Organism: Cibotium barometz; assembly: GCF_041138505.1. Taxonomy (NCBI): domain Eukaryota; kingdom Viridiplantae; phylum Streptophyta; class Polypodiopsida; order Cyatheales; family Cibotiaceae; genus Cibotium; species Cibotium barometz. Next base: position 11,653,730 of record NC_141050.1, on the reverse strand, counting down.
ATTTCTCAATGTTTCTCTCTTCTCAACCCCTCTCAAGCTTGAGAAGCTTAATTGGTATGTTTTTTTTTAAATGCTATTGAAGTTTATTGGTGAATAGTAGTGAAGAGTTACATAATTTAATAAATTCTATTGAGGTTAATTTTTATTTATGTTTAAATTCTAATGATTTTTATGTAAATTCTCTCTCTCACTCAAGAAATGGTCATACTCATGACCCATTCTCAATCCAAATCAAGCTTTTCATAAAGCTTTTCCTTAACCCAAGATTAAGCTATGCTTGAGGCCAAATTAATGACTTTTTTCTATGCTTTTAGTTTATGTATATTGATGATCCAATCCATTATGGATTAATGATCCAATTAGAGATCATTTTAATTATTTCCTTAATAATAAGCTTTATCCCTTAGAAAAATTGAGATTTATCAGTCCATAGCAGCGGAGCTATGGCAAAATTTTTATAAAAATTATGCATAAAATAATTTCATTCAAAGCATAAAAAGAGGACTTCCTACCATATTCTAGGAATTATCATCCTAGATTAATTGAAAAAAATTTCATTATAATCATGGAGAAATTGAATTTTAATATCATGCATAAAGGATAAGTTTTTATATCAAAAGTGTTATTTTACCATTTTTATTTTATGCATAGAAGTATGCATAATGGTTAAATTTTTATATCAAAAGTGTTACTTTTACCATTTTTTATTTTCATGCATAGAAGTATGCATAATGGATAAATTTTTATATCAAAAGTGTTATTTTTATCAATTTTTATTTTATGCATAGAAGTATGCATAATGGTTAAATTTTTATATCAAAAGTGTTACTTTTACCATTTTTTATTTTCATGCATAGAAGTATGCATAATGGATAAATTTTTATATCAAAAGTGTTATTTTTATCAATTTTTATTTTATGCATAGAAGTATGCATAATGGTTAAATTTTTATATCAAAAGTGTTACTTTTACCATTTTTTATTTTCATGCATAGAAGTATGCATAATGGATAAATTTTTATATCAAAAGTGTTATTTTTAGCAATTTTCATTTTCATGCATAGGAGTATGCATAAAGGATAAATTCTTATATCAAAAGTGTTATTTTTATCAATTTTTATTTTCATGCATAGAAGTATGCATAATGGATAAATTTTTATATCAAAAGTGTTATTTTTACCATTTTTATTTCATGCATAGAAGTATGCATAATGGTTAAATTTTTATATCAAAAGTGTTATTTTTATCAATTTTTATTTTCATGCATAGAAGTATGCATAAAGGATAAATTTTTATATCAAAAGTGTTATTTTTATCATTTTTTTATTTTCATGCATAGAAGTATGCATAATGGATAAATTTTTATATCAAAAGTGTTATTTTTATCAATTTTTATTTTCATGCATAGAAGTATGCATAAAGGATAAATTTTTATATCAAAAGTGTTATTTTTATCATTTTTTATTTTCATGCATAGAAGTATGCATAATGGATAAATTTTTATATCAAAAGTGTTATTTTTATCAATTTTTATTTTCATGCATAGAAGTATGCATAAAGGATAAATTTTTATATCAAAAGTGTTATTTTTATCAATTTTTATTTTCATGCATAGAAGTATGCATAAAGGATAAAATTTTATATCAAAAGTGTTATTTTTATCATTTTTTATTTTCATGCATAGAAGTATGCATAATGGATAAATTTTTATATCAAAAGTGTTATTTTTATCAATTTTTATTTTCATGCATAGAAGTATGCATAAAGGATAAAATTTTATATCAAAAGTGTTACTTTTATCATTTTTATTTCATGCATAGAAGTATGCATAATGGTTAAATTTTTATATCAAAAGTGTTACTTTTATCATTTTTATTTTCATACATAAGAGTATGTATAAAGATATATTTTTATTATAAAAGTGTTACTTTTATAAAAATTGATTTTAATGTATAGAGGTATTAAAAAAAAAGATAAATTTTAATCGGAGATCGACGTAAATGAATATTCCTCGAGAAATCCATGTTTTGAAATTGTAAACAAATATTCATCGTAGGAAATTTTAGAAAAAGAGAAACTAAGATAGTACCTTTCGAGAAGATAAATTTAGAGAGAATCTTTCAGACCTAAACTTGGACTTAGATTATTGATCAAGGCCTAATTCCTTCGTGAGTTTCAATCAATGACGATGTGCCCAGTTTGGGGAAAAATGTATTCAATCATCCATCGAATCAAAAACTAAGTTAAGACTTGTGACTTGATCTAAGAATCAAGTTAACAGAATTTGAAGAATTCTGTTTGGAATTGAAAATTGAATCTAGGGATTTATGATATACTCATGGTAGTCAAACAAAAATCAAAACTATAAACTTGCATAGAAACCCTGCCTTCTTAAAAGACTGTCTTACGCCAGAATGCTGGAGGGAGCATTTGGCATATATGTTTATCTAAGGGAAGTTCGGTTGCAATTGCTGGCGGGGAGTGTTCGAGGGACAGCTCACGCGGCAAGGCTTGCCGAGGTCTTGACCAGCCTCGGTATGGTTAAAATGGTGCGCTTCCGGTACGATGGACGAGGGCCGACGAAGCGGTCCCTGAGTGAAGTGCCAGGACACCTAAGGAGGATCCTGGAGGGTTCTGACCAGGCGATGCACGGGCTCGCGGTGCCGAGGACATCCATGCGTATGTCGAGGAAGATATTATATGATGGACCTATGTTTTTTTTTTATAATCTATCACTGGATCTTGTTGTTGACTTGCTGGTCTCAACGGAGAGTCCAGAGTGATACTGTTTTGTTGAGAAACAAGGACTCAATGAAAATTTTGAAGTATGACATGTAAAAATCGTAAATTATTTATCAAGGATTGTTTTTATTAAAGTTTTAATAAAGAGGAGTGCATGCGTATTTGTTTTCTAAAGCTAAAGTTAAGAAAGGCAATTCAATTATGGGTGGGTGAGTACTTATTTGGTTCCACCGATTCCAGTGGTAGGTGGTGGCAAACCCATGGGCCGGATGGGGTTAGGCTGGAATCAGTGGAGTTTTAATAATCAAATTGCAAAATCTTAGGATTACGCTAAGATTTGAGTAGTTAAATAATCTCCTGATAAATTTTTCAATAAGTAGATCAACGGCTGTGCCTGACCTGGATCAGGAAAAAAGCGTTGAATTTACTAAAATGATCAAATTATATCAGTGATAGTTTCCTTCTATCTGGTTTATCCAGTTAAAGGATAACTTAGAATTGATCACGTTAGAAAAATTCGTTAAAAAATAAAAATAAAAAAAATTCATAATGGCGGAATCGCCCCCGCTTTCCGGGCATGGGAATTTTTCCCGGTTTCGGTTTTTGGAGTGACCACTAGCCTAGTCTCGTGCCCGGACATTCGAGAGCGAGAACCCGAGTGAGAAACCCCGCCCCGCGCATGTGGGGGCTGCTTTCGTTGTTCGGCTACCGAGAGTCCGCACGCGGAGGGGGCGGAGGGATCTCACAATCTAGACCTCCGTTTTTTAGTTCGCCAGGCATTCATGAGCACTACGTGTAAGTTTCGATTCTCTATAGAACTCTGTTTTTTGAACTATAGGAAGGGCGATTGGTTATGCAGACATTGTGTGTATTGCAAAAAGCTCTTAAATTTGCCCTTTGGCTGTATGTATGCAAATTGAGGTCACTAGTTGTGACATTTTGGGTGCAGTATAGAAGTGGTTAAGCCATTTGCATCCGGTCAAATTTGCTTATTACAATGCTTTTTATCATCAAAGCATTGGGATGAGTCCTTTCAAAGCTTTGTATGGGCAAGATTGCCTTACACCGTTGACTTGGTATGACCCATTGATTAGAGTTGAAATGTCCAAGCAAATGCTTGATGACATGGACCAGCAAATGCAATCAATCCATAAAGATATAAAGGCAGCCCAAGATAGGCAAAAGCAATATACAAATAAAAAGAGATCAGAGAGAGAGTTTGAAGAATCACATATGGTCTTCATTCGAGTACGACCAAAGAGAAGTTCCTTATCCTTAGGGAATTATAAGAAGATCTCTCCCAGATACTATGGGCCATATGTTGTTTATGAAGAAAGTAGGCGACCTAGCCAATAAAACTTCTTCTGCCTCCCCATCTCAAGGTACATAATGTATTCTATGTCAGCTTGCTTAAGAAGTATGTACCCAGCCCGAGTCATGTGCTTGATGATGAACAATTGATTTCTCCGACTTAAGGCTAGATGGTACTCCAACCTGAGGAAATCCTTGACGTTTGGGAGAAGATTCTCAGGAGCAGAGTCCTCAGAGAATTTTTAGTAAAGTGGAAGTTCTTTCCTAGAAGACGCCACCTGCAAGAAAGAAGAAGAGTTGGTGAAAGATTACCCCCACTTTGCGAGATGAGGATATCTCATGTTTTTCAAGTGGGAGAGGATGTAAGATTCCTTCTCAGATTCTGATTAATGAATAAGCTTTACTTCAATCCCCTGTAATCATTTCCTATTTTTGAATACAAGAAAATATTGTTTTCCTTGTTTTTGCCTAGAGAGATGAAAAATTCTAGAGAGAGGTAATTCAATATTAAGATATTTTTGGATAAACAAATTCTCCTAATATCAAAAATATATATCCCTGAAACAAAAATTCAAAATAAATTTTCCAAGGTGCATTAGAAATCAATTAGATATTTTTATCTCTCCTCTCTCCTGGATCAAACCAAATCAAAAAGGGAGCTAAACTGGTCGAAATCTTGTCCAAATTTAGCCAAACTGAAGCTGAAAAATTCTAGAACTTAGTTGGACTCAGTTAGTGGCCTCCCTCACCTATAAATAGACTCTCATTCTTTTGTATTCTCATCTGTGAACTAAACCATGCTAATACTACATTGGAATAAGCATATTTTCTATTATCCCCTAAAAATCCTCTACAATTTGGAGAGATTAGAGCTTCTCTCTCTCTTCAACCATCCTTGGATCTTTCCTCTCAACATACTAACCAATTGATTGGTTGGGGGATTCTTCTAATAAGAATAGAGAAGTAAGCAAATCAAGAGGTAAGATGTGATTTTATGGTTTTTCCTCTAATATTCTAAATGTTTTCACTTGTCAATCCCTCTCAAGCTTGGAAAGTTTTAAATGAATGGTTTTTCAATGAAAATTAGGCTTTTTAAATAATTTTAATGAATAATCACAAAAAGTTTACATTTATGCTTAACTAGGATGTTTTATAAGTATATCTCTCTCCCCCCCAAAGAATGTTCATTCCTATGACCAATTCTCTATTCAAATGATGCTTCTCATGGAGCAATTCTTAATTCTAAAATCAAACTCTATGCTAGTTAGGCTAGAGGCCAAAGAAATGGCTTTTTAATGCTTTTATGTTACATAAATTATGATGAACTTATGATTTAGATCCACAAATTGGATTTAGATCTATTGATAGTTAATCTATCATAATTGTATTACTAAGTTTTATTCTTTTCAAAATTATAGAGAATTATCAATAATAGCAGCAGTGGAGCTATGGTAAAATTTTTAGAAATTAATACATAAATTATTTTTATGCATAATGTGAAAAGAGGAATTCCTACCATAATCTAGGATTAGTCCTCCTATGCTAAAAGAATAATTCTTATCATATCCATGGAAAATTAATTTTTAATGTTTATGCATAAATAGTTAATTAGAGAAAAAGATAAAGTTTTAGTAATTTTATTTTTATGATAAAAGAGAAATTCTCATGATAATGGATATCCATGTATTTTCAATGGAGAAAGAGAAAAATAGGTATATCAAAATAATGAATATTTTTATGTAAAATTAAAGAAGAATTTTAAATAAATTATTTTTATACATGAATAAATTTAAATGATGAAAGAGGAATTCCCATCATATTTGGAATTCAATCATTTAAATGGAAAAAATGGAATTCTTGTCATATTTGAATTAATGGATATTTTTATTTAATTTTTAAGAGAAATTTTAGTTAAAAGTATTTTATGCATGAATAAATTTGAATGATGAAAGAGGAATTCCCATCATATTTGGAATTCAATCATTTAAATGGAAAAAGAGGAATTCTTGGTATATTTGGAATATTTAATATTTTTATTTAATTTAAAGAGAAAATTTAGATAGATTAATTTTATGATAAAAGAGAAATTCCCATGTAATGACATTTGGATTGCACTCATTAAATGAGAAAAAGAGGAATTTAAAGCTTATTTAAAAAAATGGATAATTGTATTTAATTAAAAGAAGAATTTTTATGATATTTAAGTAGAGAAAAAATTGAATTATTTTTTAATGGCAAAAGCAAAATTTTCACCATAATTTTGCCTAGGGAATTAAGGTTGAGAAATTAAATGATAGAAAGAATATCTTTAGATATTTTATGTGGTTAAATCACCAAATTGGTATTTACCCAAAAATAGATTAAATGAAAGAAGAGTATTTTCATTAAAACCCAATATTCTCTAATAAAACCATTTCTTAATCTACTATGGAAAAGAAAGAATGTAATTCACAAAGTTGGAATTTCCTTACGATTAGAAGTTCCGATTAGAAGTTCAGTAGTTGTTTATTTGAGAAAATCCTTGTTAGAACTAAACCGAATGATTTTGGTTAGACTACGAGAGGGACGGATAGTAAACCTACTTGTCCATCTCTCGCTCTCTAAATCAAGTAAAAACTTCGTGACCAATTCTAGTTCCTAAATACAAAGAATAGACTACCGTTAAATTAAACTAGTTTTCCTTTGACCCAAATCACCAAGAATCTAGTTGGACAATTACTTAAATGATGGGTAGATTACCCTAATGAGAGATCAAGGATTCTCATTTTATGAAATTGGGAATTAAGGAAAAAGGGGTTTTGTGGAATCAATCTCAAACTGGGAATTTTACTTGCATAGAACCTCTGTTTTTCATTTAAAGGACTGTTCTACGCAAGAATGCTGGAGGAAGCATTTGGCATGTGTTTTACTAAGAGGAGATTCATTGCAACAGCTGGGGTGGAGTTGTTGAGGGACGTTGCTCGCGGCGGCGGAAAAGCCTGTCGAGGTCTTGACCAGCCTCGGGTACGGTTAAAATGGTGCGCTTCCGGTACGATGGGCGAGGACCAGGGATTTCATTAACGTCTTCACAATTTCGTGATCACGTTAACAAAACCTGTTATTAACATATTAAAACTTGTGATCACATTGTATATTCACATGACCTGAGCAATGACCTGCCAAAACCTACTAGTCCCGTAACCCCACCGGGTTTTTTTGTTTCCCGGCGAGCCCGTTGGGATATCTCAATATCCCGACGGGCCCGCCGGGAAACAAAAGAAACCCGATAGGGTTCTATCATGTTTATAAACATCGCCCGACACCCATCATGCAACTTTTGGGGAGATAGTCCTTGTTTTGGGGGCGTGATATCTCTCCTCAAAGTACTTGTAGAGCTCTCGAGTTGCTAGAAGTGTCCTCTTGGGAAGAACATCCTTATCTTAGGGACTGTCGTCTTTTCTTGTAGGTACTCCTAAGGCTATTGAGCCACTCGTCCTTAGTTCTTTGAATTGGGGGCAGGGTGTGGTTTGTAGCTAATACTTGCAGAGATTTAGGGACAAAGTTGGAGTCATTCAGCTTTGCATTTGAGCTACGTAGGTAATCTACCTCATTCTGCTTTATGAATGGTTTGATGGAGCCAAGAGTCCTGCTTAGGGGCTTGTATTGGTTCTTGATACGTGATATAGTTTAGAGTAGACAAGGGTCTATTGTCCTATACTAGAGTATTGGGCAAGCATAGATCTTTGATTTTCTTTGTGAATGTTAGAGAAGGTCTATTGTCCTATACTAGAGTATTGGGAAAGCATAGATCTTTGATTGTGTAAAGTATCCTTAATTGGGTACAAAAGGCATCCTTCATTGGGAGTGCAATGTGCATTGTATGCATGCTATCAATTATATGTATCTTAATCTTAGAACACACATTTATGCATTCGTCTTGTCGTGATGCTAAAGGTTTAGCAAGGATTAATATTTATGGTTATGTAAGTATCCAAATAAAATAATTCATGGTCTAAAAACTTTCAGTCATCCTTTGCATTTAGCATGAATCGTCATGGATATCTTTATTTTCTAAAGTTAAAACAATAAACTACGTATATGATGATCATCCTTCATTGGGGGTGCAATGTGCATTGTATGCATGTTATCAATTATATGTATCTTAATCTTAGAACACACATTCATGCATTCGTCTTGTCATGATGCTGAAGGTTTAGCAAGGATTAATATTTATGGTTATGTAAGTATCCAAATAAAATACTTCATGGTCTAAAAACTTTCAGTCATCCTTTGTATTTAGCATGAATCGTCATGGATATCTTTATTTTCTAAAGTTAAAATAATAAACTATGTATATGATGATCATCCTTCATGCTAAAGGTTTAGCAAGGATTAATATTTATGGTTATGTAAGTATCCAAATAAAATAATTCATGGTTTAAAAACTTTCAGTCATCCTTTGCATTTAGCATGAATCATCATGGATATCTTTATTTTCTAAAGTTAAAACAATAAACTACGTATATGATGATCTTTTGAGTTTGTGAACACGTTAATGAAATCCTTTCTCATTGTAAAAACTGATTGTACAAATTACCCTACATATTAGAACTGTGGATGAAATTCTACATATACGAATGCTGACATTGGAAATAACAACAGCTATGGTAATGTCCGAAATCAGAGTGTATGAAAAATCACGCCCGATGAAGCTGTAGAGACGTCAAATTGGTCTAGACAGTAGAACTGTGAGTGCAATCTCTGAGAAGGTAGACAGAATGAGCATGTCAAATCTTGGTCCTACGTAGCTTAATGGTGTTGGCACATTTTCTCCTTTCACCTCCACTGGTATGTTCTCAATGCTCATAAGCATCAAAATGGACGACGTGCATATCTGCTTTGACCACAATATCTGGCTCACTAGGATTTAGAATTGACATGCTGATTCTGCCCATTGCCTAACTTCGGCCGTGACCTTCATACAAACTCTAATTGCGGGCATTACCATAGTTGTTATTTCCAATGTTAGCATTCATATATGGAGAGTTTCGTCCATAGTTATGATTGCAAGTCTCATTGTTTTTGTAGTCAGACCTTGCAAGATAGTTTCAAAGTAGTTTTGTGTTATGTGATGATCTTTTGTGTTTGTCAAGATAGTTTCGAAGTAGTTTGTCTGCTGATGTATGTTTTGTAATACATGAATGACTTTGTTGTTTTTTCATTTGTGTATTCATTGTTATATGCTTGCTTGAATAGGTTATTTGAGATGGAGGATAATGTTGGATCCAGTGATACCTCCAATAGAGTCCAAATTCCAAATAGTAGGAAAAAAAGGCACCTGGGATAGAGTGGCAATATGCAATTAACGTCGGTGATCGATTCATAGATTGGGAGTGTAAGCTATGCCACGCAGTAAAATCAGGTGGGGCGCTTCGACTAAGAGAACATTTTTTAGCGGAGTGAAGAAAAAGTCATGTAACCACCTCTCTGCAAACACCTGCAGCAGTGGCATAAGAGAAGAAATTCAAAAGAAAGATGCAAGAAAACATTACACTCCTACTGTTAATGTATCAAGGCAGCAAGAACACTATTGTTCTAATCATCAAACTCCTGCTACATTGTGTGCTTGTACTCCGAATGTCAATGTGCAACCAGAAAGTAATCTACCTAGTGCATCTTCTCGCAAGCGGAACTTTAACGTAGGAAATATACCCATGCGTCAAACTTCATTGCAAGAAAGCCTACGTCAAGGTCGACTCGATGATACACAACTCGCCCTTGCTAAAGCGATTTACTTTTCTGGGAGTGCTATGATGATGGTGGACAGTGAGCATGGAAGAAAATTAGTGAGTTTGGACCAGGGTTTTCACCGCGTACGTACAATGCTATGCGAAATGATCTATTAGAGAAATGTTATGTGCAAGTAAAAGAACGTGTACAAAGAATAATTCTTAGCAATATAAAGCTTTCTGGATGTAGTATAGTAAGTGATGGATGGTCCAATGTACAAAGAAAACCATTAATTAATATAATGGTTATTTCACCTAGAGGTGAGACTTTCATCCGTGCCGTGGGTTCTGCTGGTTCAATCAAAACTGGGCCTTACATTGCTCGAGTCATTGGCTCTGTGAATAGAGGAAGTGGGTGCTGAAAATGTAGTCCAAATCAAAGAATTGCAAGAATGCATCCAAAATCTTGATGTTTACGCTTTCTTGATTGAGACAATATAAGTTTCTTTTGCTAATGTCAATAAGTTGTAGGCTGTGTGTTGGAAGTTGTTGCTGTGTTGTTCTTGTGAGAGAGAATTCCATTACTAGGCTTGTGTATTCACTTTCTTTGAGAATCTAAAAATTTAAGATATGACCACCGAGTTCTAAATGACACTGTCAAAATAGCTTGCTCGGTCTCTTGCCGCTCGATTTGGGTCCTCACTCGGTTTTTCCGTGCTCGGGTTTTGGCAATCTTTGTGTTGGCTATACTACACCCTTGTCGGGAGCTCGTCTCACGATGCATCGGAAAACGAACTTCGATTAAGGAGCTTTCTTCATGGGCGGGAGTAGAACTACAGGGAAACTATACTATTTAATGGAAAAAAATAATTTGATCCAAAAACGCATTTTGAGTGCGTCTCGACCTCCGTTTTTTAGTTCACCAGGCATTCATGAGCACCACGTGTAAGTTTTGATTCTCTATAGAACTCTGTTTTTTGAACTACAAGAAGGGCGATTGGTTATGCAGACATTGTGTGTACTGCAAAAAGGTCTTAAATTTGTCCTTGGCTATATGTATGCAAATTGAGGTCACTAGTTGTGACATTTTGGGTGTAGTGTAGTACTGCTGCTCTTCTGCAGAGGCTTCTTACAAAAAACCGAGCAGAGACACAAAGGGGGAAGAGTAGATGAAGCTCTTATCCTTGTATCGTTTGTTGTGCTTCTCTTTCTTGCCGCTCAGCCCTTAGCATGAGCCAGGCCCTGATACCATGAAAAGATGCAGGGGAGAAGAGATCTTGAGCTCTTGTAAGCACACACACACTCACACAAACCCTAGAAGAGAACACACAAGGTGAGGCTAAAAATTTTTCTTCTTCTTCACACAACAAAAGAGGTCTACAAAAGAAGATAAAGTGACTAACACACATAATAGAGGTCTTCACACAACAAAAGAGGTCTACAAAGAAGATAAAGTGACTAACAAACATAATAGAGTATATACAAGAGGTCCATAATGTGAACACGCTAATAGGAGTGGGTAGGTGTAGACTATTTGGTGGAGTCCATCTGTAGAGTCTCTGGCAACGAAATGTCGGTGCCAACTACTATGAAAGATCCCTGCCCCCTCCACACACGAATTCCGGGGTGCTAGCAGTGGAAGTAGCACAGGGCAGAACCTTTCACTCTCAGGGCCTCGCCCCACGGATATCCAGACAAGAGACTAATCCCTCGCTTCTTCCAAAACCGAACCCGGAAAAACTTCCCTCATCCACCAGACATGCGATTCCTCCAGGATATTTTATTCTAACGTAGTCAGAATAAAATAGTCAGTGTTCATCACTAATCAAAGTGATCCGATCGAACCCGTAAGTCTCATGGTCAGATCTAGGAAGAGTCTTGCACTTGGATCATAGAGTCCCAACGCTTTTTTCCTCATCAAGAGGCACAACCGTTGATTCTTTTCCATAGAACAAGGGGTTATCTGGGATTTACTTCAACTATCGTTAATAAATTAATTAAGCATAATTATAAAAAATTTATTTCCCATGAATATGATGAAAATCATTCTTTTTGCATAGGATGTTGTCCAATCCTAGAATATGGTAGGAAATCCTCTTTTAGCATTATGCATAAAAATAAGATATGTATTATGTTCTGAAAACTTTGCCATAGCTTCATTGCTATTACTGATAATTCTCAATTTAAATATGATAGTAGTTCCTCTTTTATGCTTAAAATAAAACTATGAATTTAAATCATAATTTTAACCATAATCATAAACTTAATTATGCTTATCCCACTAGATTAAGCTCATTCCATTATTTCTCTTTTTCCAAATTGATAGGATAATCTATTTCTCATTTAGAATCAATCAAACTAGTTTTTAACTACTTATAAATAATCTAAAAGAAATAACCATTATTTTGTTAACATAAAATCATAAAAATACCATTTTCTTAATCTCTAGCTTATCAAGCCTAGAGTTTAGCTTTGAATTAAGAGACTATCATTGAGAAGCATCCTTTTTCAAGGGATTTAGCCATAAAGATGGCTATTCTTTCAAAGAGAGAGATTTACTTAAAGAAAGCATTACAAATAAACATAAAGATTAACTTTCTCTTAATTAAGCATTGAGACTTTAAGGAAAATCTTGATTTGAATTAAAACAATTATTTAGAAAGCTTCTCAAGCTTGAGAGGGGTTGAGAAGAAGAAAGTCATTGAGATAAATTGAAAAAAACCATAAAATTTGATTTTACTTCCAAGTTTGGCTTGATTCTCTATAAGCAGTGAAGCCCCCGACTAATCAATTCGTCCACCAAGCGGAGAAGACCAACTCCAAGAGTTGTTGTAGAGAAAGAGAGCTCCAAGCTCTCAAGAGAGAAAAATTTAAAGGATAATAGAAAATATGATTATTTTAATATAATACTGGCATTGTATAGCTCCAATATTTTCTTACAAAAGAGTAAGGGTCTATTTACAGGTGACGGAGGCCACTAACCAAGTCCAACTCAGTTGTAGAATTTTCCACGTTTAGTTTGAGAGAAGAGATAAAAATATCACAATTTGTTTGAATTAAAAACCCTTCCACACATGTGAAGTAGGCGCCTACCTCAAGAGTCCTTCTCTCCTTACCAAGGTGTCAAAAATGCATCACTATTCCAAAATATCTCATTTTTTTGTAATATCTCATAATTTTTAACTAATAAACTTTGTACTCAGTCAACTCTTCATCTTATGTGAGCATTTACTCATTTTTGGGTTTTTTTTTTTTAAGATTTATCTCATCCCAACACTTGGATTAATCCAATTGGCCCATTGGAACCTTAATTGGACCATAATTCAAAAATTTCTGAAAATGTAGACCCTTAGGCATACCATTTTCAATTAATTCCTAATGTACATTGGAAATTTCATTTTGAACTTCTATTTCAGGAGAATCCATTTTAGACACTAGGAGGATTTTTATATCTAAAGATATCTCAATTTTGGATTATCTCTCTCTAGACATTTTCTCTCTCTAGGCCAAAACAGGGTAAAACAAGATCTTTCTTCTATTTTAGAGAGGGGAATAATTTCAAGAACAAAAGGGGAGGTTCTTACACCTTTACACCTCAAAGGCTAGAGGGAGGAATCTTACATACTAAACTCGCCAGTGATATAAATGTTGAACGGTCATGCAGACGCCTCATGAGTGTCAGCTCATGTTGATCTTGACATTTCAACATTAAGCATTAAGCATAAGCCGTAAGACTGAAGTATTAATCCTTAAGCATAGGATTAACCATATTGCATTTTCCTTAAGCCTTAAGGAAGCTTTACCGTATTGCATTCATCTTAAGCCTTATGCATAGGTTTATGCATAAGCCTTAAGCTTAAGACTTATGCATATGCCTTAAGCCCTATGCATAGGCTTATGCATAAGCCTTAAGCATGAAGCTATAGTGTGAAATGGTAGGTGAGTGGATATAATCCTCTATAGTGTGAAATGGTAGGTGAGTGGATATAATCCTCTATAGTGTGAAACGGTAGGTGAGTGGATATAATCCTCTATACAAGAGAACATCATATCATAACCTAGCCTCAAGATAACATAGCCTTAGCCTCCCTTGAGTGTGCCCCATGCCCCTATTATTTAGGAGGGCCCTCAAGTGACTCTTGACTCTCCATCTCCCATGTGTGACCCTTGGATGCCTGACCCTAACCTTAACCCTTAAGGTTAGTCCTAACCCATGCTCCACTAGAGCTTGTTCCCATGCTCACAAGCCTAATGTGGGTTAGTCTCTTAGTATATGCACACATAATGTGCATATAATATACTTCCCCTCTCTCAAAACATTGCACTCTTGCAATGAAAAGAAGGAGAACTGTGCTGAACAATCTCAACCAACTCCCAAGTCGAATCCTCTATTTCCCTATCTTTCCACCTAAGTTTAACCTCTGGGATTAGTCAACTACAAAGTTTCCTTTCCCTGAATTCAAGTACCTTATCAGGTTCATGTGTGGAACATAGGATAACTCTTCGACTTCAACAAGTTCTTGAGGAGTAACTATATTATCCTCACCTCCCAGTTTCCCTTTTAATCTATTGATATGAAAGACTGGATGAGCTCTAACATGTGGAGGTAGTTTAAGTTCATACGCATCCGTGCCAATCCGATGTATAAATCGAAATGGACCACCACAATATCTAGGAGATAAATTCGAGCATTTTCCTTTTGACAAAGTCTGAAAATATTTAGGAACTTTTAAATAAACCAACGCTCCTGGTTCAAAAAACCAAGTTGATCATCCTCTATAAACATAGAACCATGCCCAATTTTGAGCACTCCTGATAGAATCCTGAGCTTCGGTCAGTATTTCCTACATATCACACAAGAAATCCCTCGATGCATGAAGCTCAATGTCCTTAAGACCGACATCAATAGGTGCCCTAGATTGATACCCATACATAAGTATGCATGGACTAAAACCAATAGCCATATATTTAAAACTATTATAGGCAAATTCCATCATTCAAAGATATTTTTCCCAATATGATGATTTTCTAGAGACATATGCACGAAGCATATCCTCTATAATCTAATTCATACACTCTGTTTGCCCATCAGACTGCGGATGATCAAAGGAATTCATACTCAAAGTAGTTTCCTGGTTGTAAAACATTCGAAATAAAATAGGAAGACATGGCATTATAACAGCAGGAACCAGGGATCCATCGGTGACCCGACATACCCACATCTGCACATGGAATTATCGGCATCCCGAGTTACCCATATCAGCATAAAGAGTCATCAATGTCACATATGTACATCCGTAAAGCATCAGGTGGATTGTATAAATCACCTAAAGTACGAAACTAAAGAAAGAAATGCCAACAAAGGAAGAATCCAAATTTCCTCAATCTGAACACAACAAGATAAACTCATTGAACTCTAAAGAAAGAGATTTCAACAAGTGAAAATGCCGATGAGATTACACTCAATACATGTATGCTATAGATAAAAGAATTTTATCTAGAGAATGCCCACACAACAACTTTAAATGAATTCAAAAAATGAGATTGTCTTTGAATGTTGAGGTCAACATGCTAAGTGATGTAAGCAAAGCAACAATCTTGAGCCATAAGATAATATATGTCAGGGATCGCTAGCGTCCCCCATACCACCATGATACCACCCATATATACCTTACCAATTTGAAACTCCCTAGTATGCCATCTAGGAAATATGAATAAAATCCTATATAAAAGGAATAAGATGGCCTTATCCCAGACTTTCACATACTAAAACCTGTCTCTATATTCCTGAGACCACATCAAGGAATAACTCTTTCTGAGTACATCCCTAGAAAAGAATTTTGAATTATTGGCGCCTTTCTAATGATAACTACCCAATAAACATGATAAAGCTTGGGTAGAAAAAAAACTCACCTAGATACATAAGCAACTAGGTATCCAAGTTGGAATATGCACAAAATTACAAGGAACATAGTCCAAAATTATGTGCCAAAAACGAAGGCAAATGCTACCCTCAACGCACATGAAATTATCCAAAAGATCAAAAGATCCTAAAAAACCATGGATAAAAGCATAGAAGCTCCTCAAATCCATGAAAACCATAGTTGATCATAAAAATCAATGCATACCATCTAATGGACATTAGTCTAGTTTTCCACTATTTATTAAAATTTTTAATTTACCCCGAATGCATTAGAATATGAACGGTCAAAAATTTCAGAATCCCAATAGTTTTCTCGGAATACAGAAAACCAACAGTTTTGGGAAAATTAAAAGACAAAAAAAAATCGAAATGTGAAAGGTCAAAAGTTTTCGGAATCTGAAAGGTCAAAAGATTTTTGGAAGTTAGAAAGCCAAAAGATTTCCAAAATTCGGAAAGCCAAAAGGTTTTCTGGAAAGCAAAAAGCCAAGAGATTCCAGGAAAAAAAATTTAGTGAAAAAAAAATCAGATAACATCTCTTTTTTTCCCTTTTTTTCAAGCTTTTTTGAAAAGCATTGAGAAGATTTTTTTTAAAGAACTCTGTTTTATATATATTTTAAAGCTTAAAAAAACTTTTTTAATAAATAAAATCTTTAATAAAGCTTAATTCAGTTTTTTGTTTAAATTCAGGGGGGGAGCGAGGGAGCGGCCTGCAAGCTGCAACGCAGCCCCCCCTCTTCGCGTTTTCGAAATCAGGGGAGAGGAGTCCTCTCCCCTCTCTCCTCTCCTTCTTCTCTATTCCTTCTCACTTTTTCCACCCCCTCCTTCTCTCTCTGTTAAATGAGACTTCGAAGATTAAGCTTTAATTAAATTTTAAATCCTAATTATGATTAACATTAATAAAAAATGTGCTTTTTAAGAGGTGTTCACACACGCGGGAGGAAAATAGAAGGAAAATTCAGAATCAAGAGGAGAAAATATTTCCATGCACACAACAAGAGAGCGTTCAATGCATCAATTGGCTGCCCGACACTACATTTCAACAAAAAATTAGCAGAAGATCGAAAGCATATCCGTGGAAAACCTGCAAAAAATGCATTAAAAATATATTTTTAACCAAAAAAATGCTCTAAAAATTTAGGAAAATCTCCTAAAAATTGTAGAAATTAAGGGAATTCATTCTACCAAAAATATCCGCAATAAAATGTGTGGTATTTTGGTAAAAATTTCCATGAATGCTTATTTTAAACCATAAAAAATAGCATTAAACTCACAGAATTCCCCTGCAACGTCGATTCGTCCATTGAATAGAAGAAACATGCGTTCCAACCACCATATCAACGATCCACGTGCAAATCATCAACACAAATCAACAAAATAATATTTTTATTTAGTAAATATTAAAATTTACTTCAAGAAATACTAAAAATTACAATAAGAAAGAAAAAATAACAAATAATTAACTAGAGATTGCTCTGATACCATTGTTAAAACCCTAAGATCTCTCTAGATATTTGTTATGCAGAAACATACATAAATGAGGTATAGTGTCATCCACCCGACCACCCCCGCCGACCCTAAGGGATGAACACATGAATTATAATGAAGTACATCATACCTTTACCTTGATGTCCCATACCATCTAGAGGTATAACTCCAATCTAGTAGCATGTAGCTATAGTGTGAAATGGTAGGTGAGTAGATACAATCCTCTATACAAGAGAACATCATATCATAACCTATCCTCAAGATAACATAGCCTTAGCCTCCCTTGACTGTGCCCCATGCCCCTATTATATAGGAGGGTCCTCAAGTAACTCTTGACTCTCCATCTCCCATGTGTGACCCTTGGATGCCTGACCCTAACCTTAACCCTTAAGGTTAGTCCTAACCCATGATCCACTAGAGCTTGTTCCCATGCTCCCATGCTGACAAGCTTAATGTGGGTTAGCCTCCTAGTATATGCACACATAATGTGCATATAAAACGAAAGGTGAAGAAACAAGCCCGATGAGAAATAGCCAAAGGAGTCAACATGCTCAAAGGGCTAGACCTTGACAAGGCGGAGGAGTATCTCCAGCAAAATGTTAATTTGATCAGCCTGTTTGAGGTCGATGTAGTTTGGATAATGGACAGATATTAACCAAACAGTCCGCACAAGGATAATGTTCCCAAGGATCAGTCCACTCTGTGGATAGAAGAACACAGTCCGAATAAAGTAGAAATTTTTTATAAGGCTCTTTCTAAGGAAGGAACTAATCCAAGCCTACAGCAACTCATTACAGTAGAAAAGGATTTGGACAAAGATCTCAGGCACTCCAAGAGGGTCAAAGAGGATGAATTGATGGAAATGAACCTTGGAAGTGTTAATGACCCCGAGATGGTCCAGGTCAGTGCCAAGCTCGACACTGCATTCTGAGGAAGAAGTGCGGGTGTTGCTCACTTCCTTCAAACATGTGTTTGCATGGAGCTACACTGAGATGAAAGGGATTAATCCCAACTTCTACCAACACCAGATCAATATAAAGGAAGATGCCATCCCTATTCGGCAACAAAGATATTGAATGAACCCAAGCTATGCCAAAAGGGTGAAGTAAGAAATAGACAAGTTGCTACAAGTCGGACTCATATATTTGATCAATCGGGCACCATGGTTGTCCCCAATCGTCATTGTGCCCAAGAAAAACCAAAATTTAAGGGTCCGTGTTGTATAGATTACTGAAAGCTGAATGCTGCAACCATCTCAGATCCTTTTCCTTGCCATTCACGAATTCCATGCTTGATGCCGTAGCAGGCCATGAGATGTATTTATTCCTAGATGGGGTCACTAAATATAATCAAGTTAAAATGGCCTCGGAAGATCGGCAGAAAACAACTTTCATTACGAAATGGGGAGCCTTTACATCAAACGTCATGACCTTTGGCCTCAAGAATGCTCCTGCTACATTTTAGCAACAAATGGTCCAAGTCCGAAAAAAATTTGATGATTTTTTGACCACCGTCATGTGGGTGTTCATTGATGACTTTAGTGTTTTTGGAAACCATCTCAACATTGGACGCACCTACAGCTATGCTTAGCCAAATGCAAACTCCTCAGATTAAGCTTGGATCCAGTCAATTGTGCCTTTGCTGTGTTGTCCAACAGAATGCTATTAGGCCACATCATTTCCAAAGAAGGAATAGCACTTGACCCAGCCAAGGTTGAGGTGATCTAGAAAGCCCCAACTCCAACCAATGAGAAAGAGCTGAGAAGATTTTTGGGACAAGTCAGATGGCATAGCCGAATGCTCAGATACCTTGCCCATGTAGCACTCTCCGTAAACCAAAAGATGGCGTAGATCAAAACACCTCTGACCAAGGAGTTGAGGTAGGCAAAATTCAAATGGACAATGTAATGCGACATCGCGTTCCAGCATCTCAAGCTCATGATGTCAGAAGCTCCTATTGTCCAACTCCCCCCACACTAGAATTTCCCTTTCACGTCTTTGTGGATGTCTTTGAGGTGGCAATTGGTAGTGTTCTAATGCAAGAGGCCAAGAACAACTTGTTCCAACCTATTTACTACGCCAATCAAAAGCTCTCTAATGCTAAGCAAAACTACTCAACCACACACAAAGAAGCCCTTGGCATGATCTACTCACTCACCAAGTTTCGACATTACTTATATGGGTAATAAGTTTACTTTTCATGTGGATCAATCTACCTTGCTGTATTTGGTGGATAGGCACAATTTGAGTTCACAATAGTGCACACCCCAGGTGCCAATCATACAAGAATTTGAGTTCACAATAGTGCACACCCTAGGTGCCAATCATACAATGGGTAGATTATGTATCCCAGCTGGAGTCTGTAGAATCCCCAAGCGGAGTAGCAGCTGACCTACCGAATTCTGAGTTTGTTCATAACAATTGACATAGTCATCCCCATCCCCCAGACATGGTATGATGAAATGCTAACTTTTTTTGTCATAGGTCTGATGGAGGATAATCTTTCTAGAGATCAGTAGAAGCGGATTGCGATCTGTAGCCAACTATACAAGAAAGGGATTAACCAAATCCTCCGAAGGTGTATCCCACCACATGAGTAAGAAGTTGTCCTCAAAGAATCTCACCAAGGAACTAGTGGAGGACACTTCGTCGGAGAAGTCACTGGAAGGAAAATCCTCCAAACAGGACTCTGGTGGCTGACAGTACTTGGTGATGCCTAAGAATGGGCCAAGTAGTGTGAGATATGCTAATGTCTTGGCTAGCCAAGAGATAGAGACACGATGCCACACAACCCAATCCTCTCCCTAGAACCATTCTAGAAATGGGGCCTCGACTTTGTTGGCCCATTTAAGCCCCCAACCCGTTTCACTGGTCACAAGTATAGCCACAGACTACAACACCAAACGGGTAGAAGCCCGTGCTCTCTAGAATAACACAGCACAATCAACTAGCAAATTCCTCTACGAGATGATAATCACTTGTTTTGGATGCCCTATCGAGTTGGCTAGTGGAAAGATTCTTTTCACACACCTTGAGACATACCTTATTCAGTTTAGCCTAAATGGGAACATAAGAGAGTGCCAGTTCAAAGTCTTACCCTTGGGAGTCTATGATGGAAGCTCGATCCAATACAACAGTACCACAGTTTCCACCAATTGAAAGATATTGTCTAGGGTGTTGTGTAGAACACTTTCCAAAGGATTGTTTGCTGAAACCACATGAGGAAGGCACCTCTCAACCAAAGGTCTCACTCAACTTTGTAGGGGCAGTTCCATCGCCACCTTCATCAGAGAATGAGGATGTCGTGCCACTTAGAGTCATGACTAGATCACGGACACGAAATGCCGAAATGCAAACTGATGAGACACCTCGAACTAGGGATGCAAAGGCAAATCTAGTGGACAAGACCCTACATTCCAATAGAAAAAGGACCACTAGGAGGAAAAAGAACCGCAACAAGCGAACTAAGAGTGCATCCACTAGTTCTCAAGAAGTCTCTAAACAAAACATGAAGGATCAAGCTTTTACATCCCAAGAAGTGCATGAGGAGCATCAACCTCACAACCTGGGCCCAGTGCTAAACAAGATGAGGCTAGTACGATCGAGGATAGTTCTGGGAGTTCTGTTTTTATGGATAAGGTGAACGAGACTCTAGATGCCATCATTGATGCTCATAGAAGTCGCATTGCAGCTTTATCTGAGCTACCCAAGAAGCTTCAAGAATACCCAAACCCTCGTGAGAGGAGAAGATCAATGTAGCTGTACATCAGCAACTCATTAGGGAAGCTCAATCAATACTTGAGGGTCCACCTCCACCTATCCCTCGGGGCCCAACCTCTCTTAAGCCAACATTAGAAACCATACCAAAAGTGTCATAAAGTTGGGAAATGAAAAGTGAGCTGATCTCACAAGCTCATAGCAAGAAGTCTGCACCAATTGACACAAAGTAGGAAAATTTTGTGAGGATGATCAGGGAAATGCTACCCTCCCATTAGAAGTGCGAAAAGTAGCTTCAACTGCAATACTTGATAGTGGTGCAGGAGTGGGCATTGTGACAAGGTCCATTTGGAAAAAGTGGGGCAAACCAGCTATTAGGAGTACCAGGATGCGCTTGCAGCTAGCAGATGGAAGCTTAGAACATCCCATTGGGCTGCTAGAGAACATATTGGTCACCACATGTGGGATTGAATATGAGCACACATTTGCAATAGTGGATTTTGGAAAGCATCCAAACTATGAAGTGATATTGGATAGACCATTCATGCGATAATTTCAAATGATTCAAGATTGGGGATACAATTATTTGTACCTCCGGCATGATTCTGTCATCACAAGGGTCAACCTAAAGAATCACTCATATCGTGATGTAACAAGATCTCCAATAGATGAGCTTGATTCTGCTTCATCTGAGGGCTCAAGAGTTACATTGTCAGATGGGCGAGAAGATCTGTGGATGTGTGGAGCCTCATGTAGGGATTTCAACACTGAGAGACTTAAGGGTAATCGAAGTGTATCAGATGAGGCATACATTCCACAACCCTTCCCTAAGCACTTAATTGATCCCCTAGAATGGAGTCATGTCCTTGCAACATTATCGACATGTGCTTTACCTAAACCAATTCAATTTTGTGACTCAGATGGATATGACATTATTCCTATACGAATGGTACAACCATGTGACCTTTTAGATGATTTGTACTATGGAGATGCATCCACAACAGCACTGCATGTAGAGGAAGTCTCAGTGGAGGATTTAACACTCAAATCTGCTAATGATGCTGATAAGGAAGATGGATGGGACTCTGATTTTGATAATGATGTGATAATCCCTAAGGAAGAGTTAGGAAAGGCACGCCTACTTTTGAGAGGAAGGGAGGTTCAAGTAGAGATCCCTCGAAGCCGACCTAAACGTAAATGCTGTAAGAGCCATAAGAGAATCCATAAACAAGATGAGAGGGAACGACGTGAGAGAATACAAAAAGAAAAGGAGGAGTTTAAGAATGAACACTCTCGACCACCACCTCACTTCTCAAGAAAGAATGGATATCTATACTATGTCCAAGCACAAGATAGTATCAAAGACCAAGTAAAACAATCAGATGGATTCCAACTAGGAGAAAAGCTAAAAACTGTTAGCAAAAATCGCAAAAAAACGAAGAAACCAAAACCAAAACTCAAGTCTAAAACCGATTCAAAAAAGAATGTCAGAAGTGCAAAGATAACGGTTGAACAAAAAAATCTGATGCAAGATTGCAAAAGAGAGCTCAAAACCACATGGTCTTCAATTAGTGAATGACTCAAGTGGACAAGAACAAGGTCTCAATGTTCCCCCCAACTTCACACAGTACACTCTTCAAGATCGGAAGATTGTTCTTCAACAGCCCATGCGACAAAAACCAAGCGTGCCAGGGGTTTCATATGATGGTCCAGAAGATGCAAAAAAATTTGATATCGCTAAGCCAGGAGAAGAGCCTCGCTATGTGTGGATTGCCACAGACTTGTCCTTAGATGAGGAGAAGTTATTAATTCAAACAATAAAGGAGTATAGCGATGTTTTTGCTTGGAGTTATAAAGACATCAAAGGAGTTGATCCAAGCATATGTCAGCATACAATTCCAGTGCGAGAGGATGCAAAGCCTTCCAAGCAACGTCCTTATACTTACAATGAGAATTTTGCACGAAAGATAAAAGGAGAAATAGATAAGCTCTTAGAGACCGAATTTATCTATGAGATTGAACACATTGAATGGGTCTCCCCTATTGTAGTGGTGCCCAAGAAAAATGGAAAACTTCGAGTATGTGTAGACCTCAAGAAGGTAAATGCAGCTACTATACGTGATCATTACCCACTTCCAGTCACGGATCATGTTTTGGAATGAGTTGCAGGGAAAAAGGCATATAGTTTCTTGGATGGATTCTTCGGTTACAATCAAGTGTCAATTGATCCAAAGGATAAACACAAGACAGCCTTTGCTACTGAAGATGGCATCTTTGCCTATCGTGTTATGCCATTTGGTCTAACAAATGCACCAGCAACCTTTCAGGGGTTAATGAGTCATGTATTCAAGGAGTACCTTAGGCAATTTCTTGAGATCTTCATGGATGATTTATGTGTTCACTCACAAGAGCGTGATGATCATATAGAACACCTCAGACTTGTATTTCAAAAGTGTCAAGTTTATCGTATATGCTTGAATCCTGACAAGTGCAAATTCATGGTAAGACAAGGGAAAATTTTGGGCCATATTGTTTCTCGCAATGGGATTTCAACAGATATGGATAAAATTGACGTCATTGTCTCCTTACCTTGGCCTATCAACCCTAAAGGGGTACAAATATTCATGGGACATTGTGGCTATTATCGTCGATTCATCTACATGTACGCTGTCCTAGCCAGACCATTATATGCTCTTCTTGTAAAGTTTAATTGGACTGATGAGTGTGAGGAATCCTTTGAAAAGTTGAAGCAAGCATTAGTGATTGCACCCATCTTACGGGCACCAGATTGGAACCAAAGCTTTCATGTCCATATTGATGCTTTAAACTTTGCAATTGGATGTATTTTGGCTCAATCGGGAGAACATAATAAGGATTTCCCAATCTCATATGCTAGTCGACAGTTGAACAATGCTGAGAAGAATTATATCACAACAGAAAGAGAAGGTTTGTCCATGATATATGTAGTGAAAAAGTTTCACCATTACCTTTTGGCAAACAAATTCATATTTTTTGTGGACCATCAAGCATTGCTATATTTGGTGAATAAGCCTTGTGCAACTGGAAGGATTGTGAGGTGGTTTGTCATCCTTCTTGAGTTTGATTTTGAAGTGGCAGTCCGAAAAGGAACAACTCATCTTAGGGCAGATCATTTGTCTCGAATCACCTTTGGCGAAGCTCCTGTGGGTATGGATGATGATATGTTAGATTCAACACTTTTCCTTGTAGAGACAGCTCCTAAATGGTCTGAACCCATCTTAGAAATTTTGACAAGTGGGCAGATACAACTAGCGGGTCCTAATGTGGACCTATGGCGACCATTCAAGTTAATCTCAGGGAGATTATATCGTCAGGATAATGATGGAGTGTTGCGGCTTATACCTAACCCTGACCAATATAAGGAGATCTTGGAATGGGCACATGAGGGTATTGGTGGAATCTATGCATCAGCTACTACTTGTGTGCGACGTATAACTCAGGATGGGCAATGGTGGCCTACTATGCATGCGAATGTTGAAAAATTTGTTCGTAACTATGCTTCTTGTCATATTCAACAACCAATTCATAATGTCACTTTATTCCGAATTTCAACTACACCAAGTTGGAGTAAGTATATTGTGGACTATCTTAAGCATGGTCATACCGATCGAACAATTCCTAAACATCGAAAGCGTGCTATTGAAGTTGAAGCAGCCAACTATATGCTGATAGAGGGGCAAGGATGGCAACTTGCGCATGTGTGTATGTGAAGCTGACTACTTGAAAATCTTGACTCATGCACATGCAGGTGTTGGGAGTGGACACTTTTCGGGCAATACCACAGCTAAGTTGATTAGGTGGTCTGGGCTTTGGTGGCCAACCTTACAAATGGATGCTGAAGAATATGTAAAACGTTGTGACGATTGTCAAAGGACCAAACCTCCCATCACAAAGGACAATATGCCATTGCGGCCTATGTTAAGCACACGTGCTTTTGCCAAATGGGGTATTGATTTTATCAGTCCCATTAAACCTCCAGCTCGTCACACGCATGTCGAATATATTATAGTCCCAATTGACTATTTGACCAAAATTCAAATGGGTGTAAAGGTAAAGGCTACAGTCAAAAATGATGCCAAAACCACAGCCAAGTTCTTGTATGAGTACGTGTTTACACGCTATGGCTTACCTATTGAAATCGTTAGTGATCAAGGTGTGCACTTTGTGAATGAGGTCATAGAGTTTTTGCTTCAAGAATTTATGGTAATTCACAAGCGTTCTGCACCCTATCATCCCCAGACCAATGGACAAGCTGCACAGCACTCACAAAGATTGTTGAGGGACATAGGACTGATTGGGAGCAAAAGTTGCACTCAGTTCTTTGGGCATATAGGACAGCCTATAAAACATTTGTGGCACAACCCCATTTGAGCTTGCTTTTGGGCTAGATGCAATTCTTCCCATTGAATTTCTTGTACCTACTCTACGAGTTGCTAAACAATTGGACTGGACTGGTCATGAGCTTTCTCAACGCATTGATGAATTGGAAAAGCTTGATGAGACCCGCTTATTGGCGGTAATGGGGATGTATGCCGAGAAGAGGAGACAAAAGCAATGGTATGATAGAAATGTAACAACTGGCCGATTCAAAAAAGGGGACCTTGTGCTCTTGTACACACTTAAGAAGCATAAGAGAAAGCTCAAGAAACGTGGCCTAGGACTGTTTGTGATTAATGAGCTTACTCCAAGTGGTGCAGTGCTTTTAGAGACACTAGAAGGTGAGCAAATGCCTAACTTCATTAATGGAAGTTGTCTCAAGAAATACAATGAACCATTAACTGAAGCCATGCTTCAACAAATGCATGCTGCACACACACGGAAAGAAGCACATGACCTACTTAAACGTCAGGCTCAAGAAGAGGCTAAAGCTAGAGTTGCAAAAGCCAAGGAGCGTCGCAAGGCTTCTATGTTGGCCTTACAGTTGGCTACTGATGAACAATATGTCGATCCTTTCAATATTCAAGTGTGTCTTCATCTTCATGAGACTACCTACTTTGTCTCTGCCTTAATTGACTCTGGTACAGATTATAATGTTCTCTCTTTTGACACATGGATAGCCTTGGGACAACAACACTTGTGCACATTCCTATTGACTTACAAAGCTTCTCAGGTGAAGATAACCCTATAGAGGAAAAATGTGTCATTATGATGTCCATTCAGGATCACTAAATGTCAGTTCCCTTTTATGTGGCTAGTAAGTCCAAGGCAGTGATAGAGGCTATTCTTGGTCGATCGTGGTTAAGTGCTACCAATTGTTCATTAGATTGGAAGAATAGACAATATAAATTACAAATTGACTCTGATTGCATCTTGGGATCTGCTGCTCCACGAGTTTTATCATGTCAAAAGGGTGGTACAGTTCTACCTTACACAACCCACTTTCAACATCTGCTCTTCAAGCTCCAAGACAAATGATGTGGATAATCGATGAGTCCTCAAATGAGGGCCATGGCTGGCATGTTCCAACTACTCTAGTCACTGCTCAAAGAAGGCCAGGCAAGAAGGAATTGTCAATTTGGCTACCCAAAGATGCGTACAAACTTGTACCATCTAGCCTAGTTGCTAAACCTCCTAAAAAGCACATCTTTTCCAAGCCTAAACCTCAGATTGTTACTCATTGGGTCCCAAAGCATGTTCTTAAAGCACAAGGCTATTATGAGGGTGCAACAGCACTTTGGCTTCCCAAATGTCATGGTTTGCTAGAGGTAAAAGAGTATCAAAAAGATTCCAAAAGCCACCCTTGGTTTTCCATATCAGTGGTGGGTGCAAAGGAAATCAACACATCTTCAAGATAGGATAGGTGGTTGTGATAGCACCTACAAATCTCCTTGTGTTGACCTTCCCAAAACATGTATTGAATCACCAGTTGTCCCAATTTCTCCTTGTTACACAATTTCACCATCAACTTGCATACCTAAGACAAATCCAACTTTACATGCGTCTCATTTGAGCATAGATTCTAGCACTTCACTGCCTAAATCCTCTTATCTTGCTCAAATTCCTCGACAATTGCTAACCTTCCCACCTCTTAAGAAGGACATACCCAAAACCCAAGGTAAGGCATTAACACTACAATTGAAGCTCTTTGGTAGATCAGTGTTTGAATAATCTCACATTTACTAATGTGGTTCCTTATGCCTTTAGAGGATTGTGTTCTTTTTTAGATGATCTTATCTACAATGTTTTTGATAGGGATTGTAATGATGGATATGAGTGTATAAAGTTTGAAGTTTCTAAATTTCATTGTTCTACGCCCAGATACCTCCTGATGGCGAGATACATGTCCACCATGCATTGACCCTGATAGTACTCAACCTGAACATCGTGGGGGTTATAGTGCTCCTCCTTTTCAAACTCATTCTAGGTACTTTTATGCTCCCTTAGGTGAAAATTGTTGTGGGCATCACTTTGTCACTTTATTCTATCAACAGCATCACCCATTTCCATTTTGTCAAGAGTGTGCAGGACTTGTATTAGGAGAAGCTTCACACATTTGTTGGCTATGCCGTTCTTACTTTTGACGATATGGCACGAGCTTAATGAAACAAATTGTGGGAATTATACCCCAACGCCATAACCTTCTTGATGTGAGAGTACCAGATCGAGGACCAAATCAACGTAGATTACCTGAGGAGGTTCAAGCACAACAATGGAGGGATACATGCATAAATGACTTGCAACCACCTATCTTGCAAGCCCTCCTTCCCCCAGCCTCAACATGTCAATTTTGGATCACTATGAGTACTTATATTGAGCAGTTCCAAAATCGGAATTGTCTGCTTAACCTTCCCATAGAACCAATGCCATATTTTAGCGAGGAAGCACTCCTTCCTCTACCACCTTCTCCAGAGGCCGGCTTTTGCATAGGGTTGTCCTTGCATCCTTAAGTGATTGATACCATCTTTCCAGCAGAAGTGGACACGGATCCACCTCTAGTGCAAGGGTAAGCTCATCAACTCCACAATAAGATCAACAAGCCAGGGCACTTTTCTCCCACTGGGTTTTTCCCCTCGGCTATATTCGGTGATTGGCACCAATAACAAATTTTATTCTTTTCTTTTCTTTTCTTGTTTGTTAATAAACATTTTGCAGAGATCTCAGCTAAACAAGAGCATACTAACATGCCCCAATAGTCCACCTACCGTGCACACAAATTAGGAAGGGGGGAGACATGCAATGCCTACAAAGAGCAAAGAGAAGCAATTTGTACAACATCAGCAATGCATCAATGCAAACGTACAACATCAACGAGCACTACAACAGGTGTATTCAAATCATAATCTTTTGTTCTTTATGTGCTTTTAACTTTTGGATATATTGTTTGCATGTTCACACACAGTTGGCTGGTTTAAGTTTTAAATTAGTTGTTAAAATGTGGTGAGTGGAGGACTTAGTAGAAGGTATTTCTATTTGAAGACAGTGTAGGATATATACAAAAGGAGTATGCCAAGTTCTTATGCTCTCAAAGTATATTAGTTATCCCTAGTCGTAGCTACCTCTTAGGTATGGGCTAGGTGCTAGGATTAATAAAAAATTTACGAAAATCATGCCCTAAAAAATATATACAAGTGAATCGAGACATGACGTGTCTACAGCCATGTGGAATGCTTGGTAGGACCTTGGGTTAACTTAGCACCTTGGGGCCGATGCCTTGGTTTCCATGGGGTGAACACTGACGTCTAAAAGGTTAAGAAAGACCTTCAAGGACTCTATTGCCTTGATAGATGCCGGTAGGACTCTGGGGTATATTATGGGCCCTCGAGACCGATGCCCTCATCTTCATGGGGTACTCCTTATGTCAAAAAGAAAGAAAAGGGTCTGTCGCCCTTGAGATACGTAACGGCCTTTAGATTCTCTTGGCGGAGGTCTCTTGGTCTCATTGGGATGGAACCTTCCTCTTTATTCATCTTTAACACACACACACACACACACACACACACACACACACAAAAAAAAAGAGAAAAAGAAAAAGAAAAAGAAAAGAAAAAAAGGTCCAATCACCATTGCTCATATTTAGGAGTCGGGTTGCCACTTAGGAATAACTTAAACACTTGTAGGACATTGAGACTGCGGTCATAACCTGCGGTGTACAAGCACACTTGCCTTTGCATATAGCACTATCTACCACTTAGTCTCACTTTGACTAGTCTTTACTCACCTCTTTTAGCACTCTTTAAAACTCTAATTGGCCTTTCACTTGTATGCTCACGTGTGAGATTGTCATTGCTGGTTTTTTTTTTCAATAAAAGGCTTTACTTGTCTTCCATTGTTTTTTGCAGCTTTTGCTTCTACCGCGCCCGAGGATGTGCGCGATTTAGGAAGGGGGGAATGTTCCACGGGAACACTCACGGAACACGGATTATGGAAGGAGGCCGGAAGCAATTAATGCGAGAGAGCGGAATTGTAGCCATGGGAACATAAAGACGCACATAATTTTTCCATATTTTTGTGCCCAAGTGCAATGTAAATCATTTTAGGCCAATGTGGGTTCTAAATGAGAGTTCTAAGTGTATTAAGCAAGGCTCACTTATGGGGTTGTCCGCCCATATGTGAAAGAGGCCTAGGGTTAGGGTTAGTGGCATCTCTACAAAAGAGATGTTAGCTAAAGAAAGTGGACGTTTTTGCCATTCTCATAAGCTATTGAGTGAAGCTCTTGAGCTCTCAAGCTATGGCAGCTCTCTAGTTCTCTCTCTATTGTACTCTAATGAGCATGAAGCTCCAATGAGTATAGCTCCACTTCATTCTCTTAATCTGTTTTAGCATCATTGAAGTAGATTAATCTATGATTAGTTGAATCCTTCTTTCTTTCTCTTGTGTATGCTGCATGCTTGTAGTGTGTGTGTGTAGTCTCCATTGATGCAAGCTCTTGCCCACTTCAGTGGCAATGAGTTATTCATGGTGTGGATAGACTCTCTCTATAAGCTTGCAGGTTAGTAGATGCACGCTTATGGGTTTGCAAGCATTAGGAAAAGTTAAGATTTAATCAATGTTTGAATGGAATTAAGAGATTGATATGCATTGCTTGTTCTCTTGATTAGTGTAGTGGATTTAAGGGATTGAGAGATTGATTGAGGTGCTGAATGGTTAAATCGTCAAGTGGTGGTTTGTGTATGTGAGCTCTCCCTCATGGGATAAGCCTTCATGCACTAATCGGGTTGAGTCCTCGGATTGACATTGTGTTTCTTAACACATTTGTTGATCGGTAGTACTCTATGAGCACTATATTGCATGGGAGAGAGAACCGCTCTACAGAGGTGAATAGAGATTGCTATGCATTGCTTGTTCTCTTGATTAGTGTAGTGGATTTAAGGGATTGAGAGATTGATTGAGGTGCTGAATGGTTAAATTGTCAAGTGTGGTGGTTTGTGTATGTGATCTCTCCCTCATGGGATAAGCCTTCATGCACTAATTGGGTTGAGTCCTCGGATTGACATTGTGTTTCTTAACACATTTGTTGATCGGAAGTACTCTATGAGCACTATATTGCACGGGAGAGAGAACCGCTCTACAGAGGTGAATAGAGGTGATAAGATGTGATGTGAATCAGATAGATGTGAATGAATGGATGGATGGATGTGAATGGATGGATGGATGGATGGATTGATGTGAATCAGATAGATGTGAATGAATGGATGGATGGATGTGAATGGATGGATGGATGGATGGATAGATGTGAATGGATGGATGTGATGTGAATAGAGGTGATGTGAATCAGATAGATGTAAATGGATGGATGGATGGATGTGATGTGAATAGAGGTGATGAGATGTGAGGTGAATAGATGTGATGAGATGTGAATAGATGTGAGGTGAATAGATGTGTAAGATTCCTCCCCCAACCCCCTTTTGATGTCTAGTATCTTCCCCTGTAATCAATCCCTCTTCAGAAATATAAAGACCTTGTTTCTAACTGTTTTAACCTAGAGAGAGAAAATATTCTAGAGAGAGAATATTCAGATTTTTAATATTTTTGGATAGAAAATTATCTCATCTTATTAAAATAAGTTCCCCTGAAACAGAAATTCAAAAAGAACTTTCCAATGTGCAATTGGAATTAATTGGAAATGGGTATAAAGGACCTTAGCCTAAGGGTCTAGATTTTCAGAAATTTTTGGATTATGGTCCAATTAAGGTTCCTATGGGCCAATAGCATCAATCCATGTGTAGGGAGGAGATAAATCCAATTTGTAAAAGAAGATACCCAAAAATGAGTAAATGCTCACATAAGATGAAGAGTTGAAAATGTACAAGGTTTATTAGTAAAAAACTATGAGCAATATTAAAAATATGAGATATTTTGGGTATAATGATTCCATTTTGACACATATGTAAGGAAGGGGAGTTCTTTAAAGGAGGTGAATATTTCACATAAGATGAAGAGTTGAAAATGTACAAGGTTTATTAGTAAAAAACTATGAGCAATATTAAAAATATGAGATATTTTGGGTATAATGATTCCATTTTGACACATATGTAAGGAAGGGGAGTTCTTTAAAGGAGGTGCATATTTCACATGCTTGAATGAGTTTTAAACTCAAAAATAATGTGATATTTTTATCTCTCCTCTCTCTTGAACCAAACCAAATCAAAATGGAACCAAACCGAATCAAAAAGTAACCAAACTAGGTTCAAATCTAGTCCAAATTCAACCAAACTGAATTTGGAAAATTCTAGAATTCAGTTAGCTTTGGTTAGAGCTTCCCTCTCCTATAAATAGAACATGAGTCCTTTGAAAAAAATAGAAGAATTTTACTATACTAGAGTTATGCTGAAATAATGCTAATTTCTACTATTCTCTAAAATTCTCTCCAAATTGAAGAAATTGGAGCTTCCCTCTTTCTTCAATCCCCATTGGTGGCTCCATCAACATACTTAACCAATTGATTGGTTGGGGGCCTCTACCGTGAACAAAGAATCAAGCAAATTGTAAGGTAAATGGTGAATTTTGATCTTTTCTATAATTTCTCAATGCTTCTCTCTTCTCAACCCCTCTCAAGCTTGAGAAGCTTAATTGGAATGGTTTTTGAATGCTATTGAAGTTAATTGATAAATGGTAGTGAAGAGTTACATAATTTGATGAATGCTATTGAAGTTAATTGATTAATGATAGTTAAGAATTACATAAATTTTCATTTATGCTTAATTCAAATGGTTTTTATGTAATTTCTCTCTCTCACTCAAGAAATGGTCATACTCATGACCCATTCTCAATCCAAATGAAGCTTTTCATAAAGCTTTTGGACCTTAATCCAAGATTAATCTATGCTTGAGGCCAAATTAATGGCTTTTTTTTCTATGCTTTTAGTTTATGTATTTCATGAATATTGATGATTCAATCCATTATGGATTAAGGATCCAATTAGGGATCATTTTAATTATTTTCTTAATGATAAGCTTTATCCCTTAGAAAAATTGAGATTTATCAGTCATAACAGCGGAGCTATGGTAAATTTTTTATAAAAATTACGCATAAAATAATTTCATTCAAAGCATGAAAAGAGGACTTCCTACCATATTCTAGGAATTATCATCCTAGATTAATTGAAAGATATTCATTGTAATCATAGAGAAATTGATTTTTATATTATGCATAATTGATTTTCATGCATAGAAGTATGCATAAAAGATTATTATTTTAACATAAAAGTGTTACTTTTATCATAATTGGATTTCATGCATAGAGGTATACATAAAAGATTATTATTTTAATGTAAAAGTGTTACTTTTATCATATTTGGATTTCATGCATAGAGGTATGCATAAAAGACGATTATTTTAATGTAAAAGTGTTACTTTTATCATATTTGGATTTCATGCATAGAGGTATGCATAAAAGATGATTATTTTAATGTAAAAGTGTTACTTTTATCATATTTGGATTTCATGCATAGAGGTATGCATAAAAGATGATTATTTTAATGTAAAAGTGTTACTTTTATCATATTTGGATTTCATGCATAGAGGTATGCATAAAAGATGATTATTTTAATGTAAAAGTATTACTTTTGTCACAATTGAATTTCATGCATAGAGGTATGCATAAAAGTTGATTATTTTATTATAAAAGTGTTACTTTTATCATAATTGGATTTCATGCATGGAGGTATGCGCATAAAAGATATTCTTTTTATACTAAAAGTGTGATTTTCATCATAAATGGATTTTATGCATAACTTAGATGCATAAGAGAAATTCTTTTATTCTAAAAGTGTAATTCCTACCAAATTGAATTTATGCATAAGAAGATGCATAAAAATTTGATTTTTAATTCAAAAGTGTCATTCTCATCTAAATTGAATTTATGCATAGGAAGATGCATAAAAGATTGATTTTTAATTCAAAAGTGTCATTCTCATCTAAATTGAATTTATGCATAGGAAGATGCATAAAAGATTGAATTTTAATTCAAAAGTGTCATTTTCATTTAAAATGAATTTATGCATAGGAAGATGCATAAAAGATTGATTTTACTTCGGAAGTATTAATCTCCTTAAATGGAGTTTATGCGTAAGTAAATGTGTAAAGAAATCTTATATCAAATATAAGAATTCTCTTATATTCTATAAATAGATATGAGATGTGATAGGATGTGATAAGAGGTGATAAGAGGTGATAAGATGAATTAAGATGTGATAAGATGTGTATGGGATGAGGTAAGAAGTGTATGTGATAGGATAAGATGTATATGGGTTGTGATAGGGCGAGAATGGATGTGATGTAAAAGATTAGATGTGAAGGCATATGGGGTTATATGAATGGGAATGTGGAAATGGATGTATGTACATGTGGAGATGGGAGAATGGATGTATGAATGTGAAAATGGATGTATGCATGAAGATGTATATGCATAGATGTGAATGTGGATGTATAGATGTGAATGGAAATGTGGATGTGAATGTGGATGTAGATGTGGATGTATAGATGTGAATGGGAATGTGGATGTATGTATGTATGTGGATGTAGATGTGTGTATGTATAGATGTGAATGGGAATGTGGATGTAGATGTATGTATGTATGTGGATGTAGATGTGGATGTATAGATGTGAATGGGAATGTGGATGTGGATGTCTGTGAATGTGGATGTATAAATGTGAATGGGAATGTGGATGTGGACGTATGTATGTATGTGGATGTAGATGTGGATGTATAGATGGATGGATGTATGTATGTGGATGTGGATGGATGTATGTATGTATGTGGATGTAGATGTGGATGTATAGATGTGAATGGGAATGTGGATGTGGATGTATATGAATGTGGATGTAGATGTGGATGTATAGATGTGAATGGGAATGTCGACGTGGATGTGGATGTATGTGGATGTGGATGTGAATGGGAATGGGAATGTTGATGTGGATGTCTGTATGTATGTGGATGTAGATGTGGATGTATAGATGTGAATGGGAATGTGGATGTGGATGTATGTATGTATGTGGATGTGGATGTATGAATGAGGACATGATAATGGATGTATGGATGTAGATGTGGATATATGGATATGAATGTGAATGTGGATGTGGATGTATGAATGAGGACGTGATAATGGATGTATGGATGTAGATGTGGATATATGGATGTGAATGTGAATGTGGATGTGGATGTGGAGGTATGGATGTGGATATGTATGTGTATGTATGAATGTGGATATGGGATGTGGATGTATAAATGAGGATGTGAAAATGGATGTATGCATGTAAATGTGGATGTATGGATGTGAATGTGAATGTGTATGTGAATTAATGTGTCGTCGATATGAGGAAATGGATGAGAATGAGTACACATTGAATGGAATGTGGAATAAGTAATGTGGACTAAGGAGGGATAATGTGGAAAGACGAGAGTTCGATTTAGAAACTGTATTTTGTGATTGTTTGTAAATGACTGTTTTATGTCAAGAATGCTGGGGAAGCATTTTGACCGTCTTGTGGATTAAGGTCATGAAGACCTAACTGTTAAAGTTGCAACTGCTGACGGAGAGTCAATGGAGGACGTCTTGTGTAGCAAGGTCGACCGAGGTCTTGACCAGCCTCGGTTCGATTTAAATGGTGAGCTTCCGGTACGGTGGATGAGGGACCAAGGAAGCGGCCTATGAGTGAAGCGCTAGGTCACCTGTGAAGGATCCTAGAGGGTGCTGACCATATGGTGCTCGGGCTCTGGGTCGCCGAAGATACCCACACGTGCGCCGTGGAAGATATTGGAACAAGGAGTAAGAGTTGTTTTGTGAAACCGGACATGGATCTGGTTGATTGACCTTGCTGGTCTTCAATGGATGAGTCCATGGCTCTTTATATGGATCTGTTGGTTGATCTTGCTGATCTTCAATGAGAGTCCATCTTGATTTTTATAAGTGATTATATTGCCGTTACTCTGATGAAGGAATGATTGGAAATTATGAATCAACCAGATAAATTGGAAGCTAATGATCAGTGGTACTATGGTTTCATTAAAGGATTGTTTTAAAGTTAGCTGATGCTAAGAAAAAGGCAATTTCATATTGGGTGTGTAAGTGGTGTGGCTAGTTTTATGTTTGCATGAACTTCCGGCTAAGGGGCCTTGGAACTCTTTTTCTTGGTACCCGGGACAAAACCTAACCAAATTCCAAATTGGATCCCATCACTACAGTGGCTGGGCGGTTGGCTAACCCATGGGATCGGATGGGGTTAGGCTGCACTGATGGATCCGTAAATCGAGACTCAATTTCTATTATTACGATAGATGAAGTAAGTCCCGGATAGTAATTGTTCTATGGATAGGAATCAACGGCTGTGCCTCTTGCTTGGGGAAAAAAGCGTTGATCCCAATGATCCAAGTGCAAGTTTCTTCTTGATCTGACCGAGTATCTTTATAGGTGCAGTCGGATCAGTTTGATCACTATTAATGGTCTCGACTATGTTAGAGTAAAAAGTTATCCTGGAGGAATCGCCCTTGCTTTCCGGATAAGGAAAGTTTTTTCGGGTTCGGTTTTGGAAAAACCGACGGATTAGTCTTTTGTCCGGATATCCGTTGGATGAGGCCCCGAGTGTGGGACCCTGCCTCGTGCAAGAAGTGCTACTTCCGCTGCCAGTACCCCGAATCCGTTGCGCGGTGGAAACAGGGATCTCACAGTTGGTATCAGAGCGAATTGGTTAATAAAGATCAACTGAGAAGCCAAATATGTCAAAAATTTATCAAGAAGCACAAAAAGGTTGTAATTGTGTGATATAATTCATACAATTTGATATTCAAACTGAAATTCGTAATTTGGTAATTGGGTCTTCAGATAGAAGTACCGTAATTATATAGAATCCCTGACTTGCTTGAGGCCTAGACATGATGGTATTTACCTTATAATTCCAAGGGCCGTGAGTGACTACCCGTATATACTGAGAGTATACTGCAGCTCTTTACTGACAGTATATACGAGTAAATCTAAGACTTGAAATTATAAGTGTTAATGCTATCCAGAGGATGATTTCGAATGTGGTTGATATGATTTTTAATTCTGTTTGAGAATTGATGAATTGATTTGGATTCTGATTGAAAAATGATGATCCCTGAAATTTGGTTAAAATGTAATAAGCTGAGCGAAACCTCAATGAGGATGAATGGGACGAGTCCCTGTGATGATGATATTCATAACTGGTCCAATGATGATAATGATTTCAGCAAATCACTATGTGTGCGCTTTTGCCGCACAGGTCGTAGCTGGGGACTTGCCAGACACCGTATGCGAGCCACGAATGGCTGCAAGCATAAGGGAAGGAAGCTCAAACAGAATGCCAAAGGGTGTGTCACTCACCGCTCAACCGCCGCCTTGAAGGATTCCCGCGTCGCAGCCGTGAAGGAGGAGCCGCCGTCGCCGCTCTACCGCCTCTCCGCCGTCGTGCCGCTACACAGTGCTTGATCGCTCTCTCACTCTCTCTCTCTCTCTCTCACACACACACACGCAGGAGAAGGAAACCAAAGAGATAAGGCAAGAGCACTCTTGTATTCACAACACATGAGAATGAGGATTTTAGGGTTACATTTGACTCATATAGGTGACTTGGCCGTTCACACTTGGGTGCCCATACATGGCCGGCCGACCTTAACCCTTATCCTACTGATATCCAAGGTGCGCCTCTCATCGGCGATCACCCAATCCCTTTATCCTTAATATATGGTGCCGACAAGCCCGGCCCATGACTCAGAATACTTAAATTAATGACGTAAAACATAGTGCGTCCGCCGCCATGGGTTAACATGCCCCCCTTCCTGATGTAGATTCCGTCCTCGGAAGCTATGGTTTGGTAAGCTCGAGAGGGTTGTTGTGGTAGACCGTCTGCAAAATAGGGAAGTAGAGTGAAAGTATGCTAGAATTCAAAAGATATAAAGTGTAGAAATTCAAGCATGTTAGACCACAATGGATGTTGCGATGAGAACTTAGTTTAAGGGTCACATGAATGAGCTAGTGTAGTAAATTAACATGAGTTTAAAATTATTGAAAGTAAATCAAGAGTTAGCAAGGTGTCAAAGGTTAAGCAAGGTTTATAACTGGCCTAAGTCAAGGAAAAGAACCAAGCTTAATAAATAAACAGATGACCACACGGTGTCTACTCTAAGAACAAGTTTATACCCCAAGCCTAGGGACACAAGAAACATTAGAGTTACAGGAGCCTTTTGCCTTTATTTCTTCACGCACGTGACAATTTTTATACACAATGGCGACCTTCCTAAGGCAAAACTAACATCGATCCTGGTACCATGTTTAACACAAGGCATTATCCAAGAATCTATAAGCTCACTTTAGGCAAGGCTACCCCTTACCAACCAAGGCATCGGTCTGGAGTAGAATACTCCTCGCCTACCAAGTATCAATAAGGCGATAGGCCAACATTAAAGCACATCATAGACTTGTATTGCCATTTATTGTAGGCTTGTTTTTTTTTTATAATAAAGTTTCTTTTGATCTTCGCTCCTGAACTAAAATGTGTTCTTACATCCTTTCGACAAGGGTAAAAGCTATGTCCTAGAGGTCAACACACACACAACCAGGTGTTCAAACATTAAGATGGTTTGACCTTAGACCTAAGACAATCGTATTCCAAGGTTAACTAAAGACGTCATGCTGCCTAGGAATATTTCCAATAAAGTTAAGCTCATTAATGATTTACACTAGCATGCAAGCAACTTCAAAAACTAAGTAGTACATTGACAATTTCCATGTGGTCATGCCTTATAGTTTATGAAATTAATTGAACAGTAAAAACGAAAGAGAGTGGGTATGGAAGAATTACACCTGTAATTGGAGATCTCCTTGATTTGACGAGACAGCTTGCAATTTGATGTAGATATATTTTGATGAACGTTGTGGCAGTCTCAGGACTTGAAAGCGAACCCACCTCAAACTTTTTAACCTGTACAATCAACTAACAAGCACTATACCTCGAGAGGCACATCAGTGTGAAAATTTCAAGACGTGTTTAAGGAATCTAAACTAGAAAAAACTTGGAAACGCTAACCTACCTACCAGTCACCACACTACTACTGAGGATACGATAAGAGGATGTTGTAGAGTCCTGGCTCTAGCCCTAAGGCTAAGCCTCTATCCGCATCATCCAAACAAATAAAGTCAACCTCAGTAGTGCCATGAGTTTCATCCGTCCATTCATCATTATCAGATATTTCCTTTTCATTTTCCCATCCACATAAACTCATCAAGAATGTAACCATGCGAGGATAGTCATCTTGTGGAAAAGGAAAGCATTGGGCTATCGGGGATATTTCCTCTACGGAGTAGGGGTCAGTCATGGTCAATAGGCGAATTAGCCATTCTAATTCCTCAACATTTTCCTCTCTGGCTAGTACATCTATATGATCCCATTCAGTTTCAATAACAGGATAGCACATGTGAAATATCTGAGAAAGGTATAGATGATACCTCTCACCAAGGGTGGGAGTGGATGAAGTGTATGATGATCGTGCATTTGCCATATCTGCAAACACAGATATAGCATCAGTAGGTTTATGACAGGTCAATCTAGTTCTTGATTGTATATACGGATATCTCTGCTCTTAACGTGCTCTTGCTCTTTTTACTATTTTTTGCTTTTCTTTTTCTTTTCTTTCTGTGTATGAAGCTATATATATACATTCCCTTGAATTTGGCAATTACATGGTCAGGGAAGAAGGTTAAGGAGGAAGCATTAGAATGTCGAGCGTGAGTACATGCTCCCCCTTTCCTTGGGTAGATCATATTATTTGCAATGATGTTGCAGCCTCTTGGAACCAATTTGTCCAGCGGGTCATAGGTTGTGATGTGGGCAGATAGCTTTTTATGACCCTTGTGGCCACATCCAATTGTAGAGATGGTAGTGTACGCTCCCATTGACGAATGGAGGAAATGGTTTCCGACGATACTATTACAAGAGGAGACGTAGACTCATCAGTTTTTTGTTGGGTGTTGACAAGAGTAGGTGTAGAGCATGTAGAAACTTCTATATGATTGTGTGCCTGGCATGAGGAGCTAGAAGCTTCATGTGGCTCCCCCCTTCCTGAGCTAGGTGGTAATGATCGATATCGTTTGGGAATCCAAACTAACTCTGGAAGAAGTGGTGCGGAGCACTCTGTTACCTTTCCCTTACCACGATCATGAATTGTCATTGGGGTGGCAACAATTGGTTTGCAAGGTTTTACAGGTGATGTAGAGGGATTCACCTTATGTTTAGGGACCCAAATCTGGTCATTCCCCTCGTAGTACCCTTGGGCTACTAATAATTTTTTAGGGATCCATCGCGATGTTACATTGCCCTTTCTCGGGTGGGTAGCTACTTTCCCTTTACGAGGCTTCTTGGTGGCTGAATGAGATTGAGCAGGGGAAGAAGCTGTTAACGAAGCTTTGGGGACCCATTTGTTTGTACTCTTTGGCATAGTAAGCGAAGCTTTAGGGACCACCTTGCCTGTTTCCACTCTTGGCATTGAAGCGTTAGAGGGGTGGCCAACAATCGAAGATGGTTTTGCCACTGGACTTTGTGATTTTTTGTTATCTAATATTTGAGTGGATGACTTAGGTGCGGGATTTTGAGTGGTCAGACCTAGTGGTGGTTCTTGCGTTGTGACTTGTCTAGTTGCCCAATCGATATTGCACTTGGTGGCCATCATCCATTTGCGCCCTAAGATTACAGTCCCTTCCATGGTACCAGCAGGCATAACCAAAAAGCTTTGAATTATGGTTCCCTTGTCATAAGCAACCAGAGTGTGCAGAATTCCTGAGACAGGGGTTTTCTTCTTGTTGATTCCTTGAACTTGGATAGAACTCTTGGATAAAGGTGGTTTTCCCAGTTGACACCACACGCCATATGATAGCAAATTGTGTTGAGCTCCTGTATCCAATAATGCATTATACAGCACCTCCCCGTAAGGACTCTGTAACTCAATTGGGTATCTTAGAGGTGGGTCAGATTCCAGTGCATCCTCTTCTGCTTCCTCGAAAAATACTTGCGTAATTCCCAAGTTGGCTTCTCGTTGTCTTCTAGCACGCTGTTGACGTTCTTTGGCTTCGACTCTCGCTTGTATCTTTTTAAGCTCAGCCTGTTCTTTAGCTGCCTTCTTTTGATGGATTGCATGTAACTCCTCTTGGCTCAGGGGGTCATAGTACCTTTTGAATTTACTCCCATTAAGGAATCCAATGGTTTCAACTCCGTCGAGAGTCTCCACTCTGATGGTAGCTTGCGGTGTAATTTCACATACTCTATACGGTCCCTTACCAGCATATTTGAGCTTCTTCTTTTCGTTTCGCACTCCATACATCAAGACTTTATCCCCAACCTTGATGTCCTTGTCCTTTAGATGGCGATCAAACCATTTTTTCCTTCTATCCTTCTCCACAAGGGCATTGTATACAGCCAATTGTCTTTCTTCGTTTAGCCGCTCAAGGATATACAGACGTTCTGCTAAGGGATTACCATCCCAACCCTCTTGAGTAGCAACACGAAGACTAGGAATGACAAATTCCCATGGCATGACTGCTTCTTGGCCATATACCATTTTGAATGGTGTGCAATTAATAGCCACTTTGTACGCAGTACGATAGGCCCATAAAGCTGTCGTGAGCTTTAGATCCCAATCCGTGCGATGAGCTTCAACTATCTTTGTCAAAACAGAGATTAATGTCTTGTTTGTACTCTCGGCTTGGCCATTCGCTTGCAGATAATAAGGAGTAGATTTATGATGGGATATCATGAAATTTGTTGTGAGCTCCTTAATCACTTCATTTATAAAATGCGTACCATTGTCGCTCACACGTTCAAAAGGACAACCGAAGCGTGTGATTATATTTTCAAAGAGGAACTTGGCTGTTGTCCTCGCATC
Source organism: Cibotium barometz (assembly GCF_041138505.1). Classification (NCBI taxonomy): domain Eukaryota; kingdom Viridiplantae; phylum Streptophyta; class Polypodiopsida; order Cyatheales; family Cibotiaceae; genus Cibotium; species Cibotium barometz. The sequence continues at coordinate 11,612,479 of NC_141050.1, read as the reverse complement.
TGCCTTACGTGTCGCTTTCGCTTCAGCCCATTTGGTCATATAGTCAGTGGCCACAATAATATAGCGAGATTGTGTGTTTCGGGCCGCTGGGCTAATCGGACCTACAAAGTCTAAACCCCACTTTTCAAATGGTTGGTTTACTTTGATTGGATGTAGGGGCATCTGATCTTTCCTCTGGGGTTTCTTATATCGTTGGCATTCATCGCAACCCTTCACAAAGAGTGATGCATCTTGGAACATAGTGGGCCACCAATACCCTGATTGTAAGATCTTTCGCGCAGTTAAGTCTCCTGAGAAGTGACCACCGGGCACGCCCATATGTGTCTCTTGCAAAATGTATAGATACTCATCCTCTCGGGCACAACGCCTAAGAACGTCATCCTTTCCTCTTTTATAAAGAGTCCCGGCTATGAGGCAATAAGGTTCGCATTCTTTGATTAGCTTTCGAGCTAGATCTTTACGAAGCTCTTTGGGTGGAAAGCCATTAACCAAAAAGTTAACAATCTTCTCACTCCATTCAAGCATTGTCTCCACCATGAACAGGGAAGTGTCAGGTAAGTCATCATCAACCCCCGTAGGAGCCTCACCATTAGGTATGCGAGACAAATGATCAGCCATAACATGTTTTTTGCCAGGTCTCACAACAACAGTGAAATCAAACTCAAGAAGAATCAATAGCCATCGTGTGATTCTTCCTGTGGAGCATGGTTTGTTTACCAGATACAACAATGCTTGATGATCCACATAGAAAACAAACTTGGTGGCAAGGAGGTAATAACGAAATTTCCTTACTGCATATATCATTGCCAACCCTTCTCGCTCCGTAGTGTGTAGTTCATCTCAGCATCGTTCAACTGGCGACTGGCAAAGCTAATGGGGTAGTCTAGCTTGTGTTCTCCAGGTTGAGTCAACACACACCCAATAGCAAAGTTTGATGCATCAATATGCACATGGAAGAGTAAATCCCAGTTAGGCATTCTCAAGATTGGAGCACTCGCCAAGGCCTTCTTTAATAGCTCATAGGCACGGTCACATTCTTCGGTCTAAATAAACTCGATGAGAAGCTTATACAATGGTCGAGCTATCTCGGCGAAGAAGAGAATAAACCTTCGATAATAACCAACGTGGCCCATAAAGCGTTGGCCTCCCTTGTAGTTGGTGGGTGGGGTAATTCCATAATGACCTTGATTTTACTCTCGTCCGTGGAAATCCCATTTTTGGACACTATATGCCCTAAGATAACTCCGTGTTTAACCCAGAATTGGCATTTGAAAGGATTCAAGGAGATGCGATATAATCTACACCTTTCAAATATTTTTCGTAAACACATCAAGTGCTCGTCCCAAGAGGAATGAACACAAAGATCATCTAAGAAAGCTTCACAGAAGTCCCTTAGATATTCCTTAAAGGCCGTGTTTATCAATCGTTGGAATGTTGCAGGTGCATTGGTCAAGCCAAAAGCCATGACGCGGAAGGCAAACACTCCAAACTCCGTGATAAATGCTGTTTTAGCTTGGTCCTCGACTGCAATTGTGATCTGATTGTAACCCGAGTACCCATCTAAAAAGCTATATGCCTCCTTGCCTGCTACTCTTTCAAGCACATGTTCAGAATATGGCAAGGGGTAATGATCCCTTCTGGTGGCTGCATTAACCTTTTTGAGATCAACGCACACTCGAAGTTTCCCATTCTTCTTTGGTACGATGACTATCGGAGACACCCATTCTGAGTGCTCAATTGGGTATATGAATCCACATTTTACCAGCTTTTCAATTTCCTCTTGTACAATCTTTGCGTACTTAGGATTCATTGGGTAGGGACGTTGCTGGACTGGTTTAGCAGTGCTAATCATTGGAATTGTGTGTTGCACCACCGAGGGTGGGACACCCTTCATATCATGATATGTCTAGGCAAATATGTCCTTGAATTCCTTAAGAAGCTTCGTAAGTGCAGCTTCTTCCGCCTTGGTGAGGTCTTGAGCAATAAAAACTGGTTTAGACTCCTCACCCGGATCTGCTAAGTCTATCTCCTTGACTACCGCAGGGCCATCGTAGACACCGCTACTCCCATTGGTAGGCGTTCGTTGGGCTTTTGTGTAGACCACTTACATTCCCCTGTGGTGAATGATTTGAAATGCTCGGGTGCGGGGTGTAAGTCTACTGGTTCCTGTTGTGCCAGACTTTTTTCTTTCAATTCCGCTTCCTTTTGTTGTTGAGCCAACTCTTGGTTTTGCCGCCTTCTTGCAGTACGACTTAGTTTCGGCTTCTCTTCGATTTCTAATTGGGCGACGTCATGAGGTTGCGAAATACACCACATGACACTTTGGAGGTATTGTCCCCAATTATCCGCTATCTTCCGATGAGCGTCAATGGCTCCTACATAACTAAGCCATTCTGCAGTGGATCTTTCCTTGTTTATTGCAGTGCGTACATTAGCTCGATAGCGTTGGCGCTTATGTCTCGTTTTCTTCTTACCAAGTTTTTGATTTTTGTTTCTATCAGATTCGGACTCACTTGGTCGATCTTCACTTTCGGATGAACTGCAGGAGGCCACTGCCCCAGGCCTTGAGCACCTTGCTTCCACATTTGGGTGAATATTTGATTCATTTTCCCCATCAGGCTCAGGGTCAGTTTCTTCTTGAGATTCATACTCAGAGTTGCATTGGTCAGAGTCTTTGCTACTTTCAGTGTCGGTGGAGTTTGCCACGTTCTCGCCATCAAGAGTCATGTGCATAACACCTATCATGTTTATTGGCACTAACGGTGGCATATCTTGCCCCTCAGGTGTTACCCAACTTATGCCTCTATTTCCCCATGTGTCTATGGTTGCCGCTAGGTGTACCCAATCCACGTTATCCGACTCAGTCATACCCGGTAGGACATCCATGTAAGGAGAATCTTTTCCATCATCAGTCTCTTTTTTGCATGTATAGCAATACCTTAATGGGGCGGAATGAACAGTGGTATCCGATCAATTATCGATGATAACCTTGCTTCCTAAAGGATGTGCACGACCATTCTCAAGATCAACTCGAATGACAGAGTCCTAGAATTGTAGGTAGACATGGTTTTTCGACCAGTCATGTACCATTTGTGCTTCCCTCATGAAAGGACGTCCTAAGATCATTTGATATGACATAGGATGCTTGGAGAAATCCATTACAATGAAGGTATGTTTTACCTTGTATCCCAGGACCTTGATCTTGAGGTCCCTTAACATTCCAATAGGTTTAGCAATAGTTCCATTTGCCATCTTAACCACTATGTTTGTGACTTCGAGGTGAGGTCTCCCCATGGATTCCCAACAGTTTTTAGTCACAATGCTCACTCCAGCACCACCATCAAGGATTCCCTTTAGAGTTAATCCCTTGGTAGTAATGGGGAGGGTGGCATTAGATTCATCCCCTTCAAAGTACTGTCCCAACTTGTTAACAGGTATTTCCACGACCGAGTTTTCATCTAGGTTGGGTTGTAGATCCCAATGTTCTCCTTCATCTTGAAGCGTGTCGGGTCTATCCATATTTGCAAATTGTGGTAGCCCCGCCTTTAGTTCTCCATTGAGAAATGCCCGAAGAGCTAAGAATAGCTCAGGATCTCCGTATAATTTGGATATGATCGTGGTTCTCATCTCAGAGGACATGAAATCCATTAGCTTAGACACATTCAATGGTACTTTTCGAGACATCGCCCCTTGACTAGGGACTGGTGAAGATGGAATCACTTCCTCTTCAATGGGGTCAGGCATTCCCTCACTAAACATTCTTTCCAGCAAGAAGGGTGTTTGCCCACTTCCGGATGTCCTATCCTCACTTTCTTCCCGAATGATACTAGGTATAGCTAACGGTTTATGGTTCCGGTGAGGCTGAACTTGCGTAGGAAACACTGTGTCTGGAATTTTGATTTTTCTCGGGTTTGGCTCCAGTTCTCTTTGTGTTTCTTCCACCAAACCCCTTAAGTGTTGCACTTGTTCAATCTCCTTAAATGGGTTTGGGTAAGTTCCAATCTTTTTCTTGAGGGTTTTTGGCCCACGTGGCTTGTCTTGGGGAGTCTCAGTCAGTTTGGGTGGTCGAGAGGGCATTAACTGACTTGGTTGTGGGGCCGAGAAAGTTTCCTTCTGTTTCTCCTTATTTCTGTACTCGCTTGATTCTCCTTCTCCCGAGTGGGTTCCTCCTTTAAGGTAGTGGCTTTGGTCCCCATGGTTTCTATTGAATCAGAATCATCTTCAGGATCATTCATATACACGGGGTCGTCTCCTGTCCCTATGTTAGTCTTTGAACTGGGCTTGGAGCTCGTGGCATTAAGCGATCTCTTTCGTCGTGTTTTCTTTTTCTTTCCCTGAGTGATTGATGCAGTATTTCTCTCTTCAAGAATGTAGTTTTGATTTTGAAGCATTGACCGTGTAACTACATTCGCGGGTACAACGGGTATGGTTCTTCGTGCTTGGTTGGTGACCTCAACCAAATTCAATGGCGTAATCTTGGGTGCATTAGGATTATGTGGACATTGAGTGATCAAATGATCTATGCCACAACGATTACATGTAAGCACCGGCATTCCCGATGTGCTCGCTTGATTTGGTTGCATCTGAGTAGAGATCTTCTATAGCTTATTAGGGCACTCTGCTACACGATGTGGTCCACCACACTCGTAGCATTGAAGAGGTGGTCTCCTCGCCAGGGTATTAAGGTTTTGCCCCCTTGTGGCAAGAGCAGCCGCTTGATATACAGGCTTAACTTGCCCGAAATGATCCTCCATGTAGTACTGGGGAATCATTTCAAACGTATCAATCCCATATGGAGCAGTAGGGTCTATCTCCTCTTCATAATCCCCACATGCACTATGTGACTCACAACCCATCTGGTTTATTGGGGTAATCCTTGGATGTGGAGGTTGTGGTCCTAGCACTGGCGGTGGTAACGGCACAGACTGGACTACATTCGGATTCCTTGGAATTATGTGCTGTGACGGTTGCTCGACAGGTTGTGCAAGCATTAGCGCGGGTACTTGAGGTGTGTTTGACCAAGCTAGTGGTGCCTGGTTTGCCAACATTCCCTTAAGTGTTAGGCAATCTTTAGATTGATGGCCATACTTACCACATGCATTGCAATTCCCATTGAATTTGACTCTGAATGTGGGACATTCACTCGTGCTATGTGGTCCTAAGCACACCGAACACCATTGTTGCTCTCTTCTTGGGTACATATGGCTATTCTGAGGAGCTCAATTACCCCTAAAGTATTCTTGGAGAGCCTTAGTAAGGTCGGTCACAGACATTTCAGATATCTTGGGCTCCTTGGCAATTGGTTTTACCGTCATTGGCTCGTGCCCAGATACTTGCGAACTAACGGATTTTGTTTCTAAAGACACCTTTTTACCTGTAATCATCAAGTTGTCTTCTAACTGGATTGCATTGGCAGTGACTGCTTCCCACGTTGTAAGACCTCTAATGACTAGGCCAGTGTAAATGTCCTCGTGGCGCAATCCTCGGATGAATCTATCGAGGAGTTGGTTGTTATTGAAGCGTTCATCGGGAGTGCAGCGAGAATTTAGATGCTTCAATCGACTTATAAAGTCTCTCACTGACTCCCCTTCCTCGCGTTCAGCTTTTTGGAGTTGAGATGCTACCCCCCAAAGCACACCCTCGCGTATGTATTCTTTCAAGAACAATCTCTTGAGAGTGGGGTAGTGAGTGCGCTCTTCAACCCTTAAGGTTCGATACCAATCTTCGGCCTTCCCACTCAAGGTTAAGCCTAAGGCTTTACACTTGTGCAGCTCATTGTGCTCTTCCAAGGAATCACACACGTGTTCAAAGACTTCAATGTGCTTCCTAACATCCTCGTTACCACTGAAGTTTTGAGTGAGCTTAGCCACTTGTACTGCCTTGCTTCTAGGTTCTCTCTCAGGAATACCCCGCATGTTTTCTGCAATGGATCGTCCGATCGTCTGAGCAAATGCTGCGAGATCACCTAAGTGAGCAGGCATAGTTGGTGGAGGCACTTCTGGGATAGCCTGGCTGATAGGAGTTGGCGTTGGTCTGAGTAGGTTGGCAAATGACGTAGGATATGATATGTGACTAGGCCTAGCTCCCCTTGGATAATGGTTATGATAAGGCAGTCTTGGAGCATACGCCATTGGCATACTAGGAGGCGTAGGAGCTACATGGGCATGAGTAGCAATAGGTACATAAGGCCGATAGGCACTACCATGCACTGTTGTAGGTACTGTTCCACTAGGTAGTGGTGTCGTACTAACTACAGTGGTAACAGGTGCACTTTCAGCTATGCTCATCATCGGGGTAGGCATTGCGGATTCCCTAATGGAAAGTTGAGCCAAGGTTGGAAAGCTAAAGTTACTACTCGTGGGCTCAACCTGCATTGAGACTCCAGGCGAAACAACATATGAAGGTCTATGGGACTCACCGACGAGGGAGTCTCCAATTGTGATAGGGTTGGTGGTTTGGCCTTGCCCGTATCCAAAAACCTCATAGGGCCAGTGGAAACTAGGTTCACTCCCCTATTTTGCCTCTCAATTTGGATAATTCTATGAATCACCTCACATATCATGTGTTGTTGCTCCTCTAGATTAGTGGCGCTAGATGTAGATCGTAGGACTTCTAACCAACCTACATGGTATGTGTAACCTGTGTATAGGTCAGTTAGAGTCTCTGTGTGTAGATCATATTCCCAATTTTCATTGAGAAATATCCCATCTAGACTTGGTGTGCCAAATGGTTCTCTTGAAGTGGACGCAATGTCACTTCTTATGGATTGGCTTCTAGGGACCTCTACTTTAGGAAGAGCATCGGAATGTGGTAGCTCAGTAGGGCCCTCATTAAACGAAGTGGGTAGAATATCCACATGGACACTCTTTGGGAGGGTAGGGTCTACATAAGATGTGAATGGCAAATCCACTACCCCTCCTTCTTCATTTACTTCGCTTGTCGCATGTTCAGAGCGTGTAGCTCTACTAAAAGTCTCTATTAGACGACTAAACATGCTAGATCCAGGTTGTGGAGCCCACACTGGCATGTTTTGGCTTGTCTCCTCAGGGTTCTTGGTAGGGTGTCCTTCCATGGCTTCTGAGTCAGAAGATGAGTCACTATCCACTATTCGTGGATCTTGGGTCGCACTCCCTTGGGTTCCAGCCGAAGGCCAAGATGCTAATGTGGAGGGATGGTGTGAGCCTGCGTAGACTGAAACGCTTTCTAGTGGTTCAGGCTCTAGCACCCGACTAGAGCGTAGATGCATGTGACGTGGGTACCCTACGTGCGTTGGTAACTACCCTTGAAACTCACACAAGTGGTTTCTTAGGTGTTTCGCACCCCGTTTCTACTTGTTTTTGTGTTGTTTTTAACCCGTTTTTGACTCGTTTTTGACCCCCTTACTTACGGTTGAACTTGGACTAGGGCGTGTGATAGCTCAAAACGAGCGTATCGTGTAAAGGGTCCTAGTGTGCTTTACAGCACCGTGTTCGCCTATCTAGAGCTCCTGTAGTCCTCAAAATAGTCCGTTTCCTTTGGGGGGAAGGGGCAAAAGCCTATTTGCTTGTGGAGGAAAGGGTGAGGGCTTTATTCCACATGCTCTCTTTACTCCTTGGGGAGTGGGCTACATATAGGGCACGACTTCCCATAAGCTCTCACTTGAGAGAAAGCTATGGAGGCTCACTCTCCTATATATATATATCAAAAGACCGAGATCGAGGCCGGGGTCGGGGTCGGGGTCGTGGGTTGTGGGTCAATTGGGGTTCTTTCTTTTCAAAATTTTTTTCTCTAATTAGAAAATCTTTCCTCTCCACACGTTTGGTTCTTTCTTTCAAAATAAAATTTAATTTTTTATTTTTTATTTTTTATTTTTTAGAATTTTTATTTTCTGTTTTTTTTGATAAGTTTTCTAGGGTTTCTAGCCTTGGCCGCAGCGCAGTTCGTGCACACAGCACAGATCTGGGGATTCAGAAACCGCCTCACACGCAAAAAACCAGATAACCGATCGTGCGCCCACACGCGGAGCGCAAAAATAACAAAAGAAACAGAAATGCAGAAGACAAATTGCAGAAACAGAGATTGCAAAACACAGAAACACCTCAACAACAAACACACAGTCGCTTTCCTACACTGCAGATTAAACTTCACGCAGCAGTCGAGCTGCAACTGGAGCTTGGTGCAGGGCAACTCCCCGGCAAGCGGCGCCAAAAATGTGCGCTTTTGCCGCACAGGTCGTAGCTGGGGACTTGCCGGACACCGTATGCAAGCCACGAATGGCTGCAAGCATACAACCAGGGAAGGAAGCTCAAACAGAATGCCAAAGGGTGTGTCACTCACCGCTCAACCGCCGCCTTGAAGGATTCCCGCGTCGCAGCCGTGAAGGAGGAGCCGCCGTCGCCGCTCTACCGCCTCTCCGCCGCCGTGCCGCTACACAGTGCTCGATCGCTCTCTCACTCTCTCTCTCTCTCTCTCTCTCACACACACACACGCAGGAGAAGGAAACCAAAGAGATAAGGCAAGAGCACTCTTGTATTCACAACACATGAGAATGAGGATTTGAGGGTTACATTTGACTCATATAGGTGACTTGGCCGTTCACACTTGGGTGCCCATACATGGCCGGCCGACCTTAACCCTTATCCTACTGATATCCAAGGTGCGCCTCTCATCGGGGATCACCCAATCCCTTTATCCTTAATATATGGTGCCGACAAGCCCGGCCCATGACTCAGAATACTTAAATTAATGACGTAAAACATAGTGGGTCCGCCATGGGTTAACACTATGAGATTAGTGGATTGTGCTGTCAGATTGCTACTATTAATACTTGACCGTTAGATCAAGTTAAGGGATGACAAATTGAGAACTTACTTGAATAAAATTCCCGTGGAGGAATGTTCAGAAGGAAATTTTTCGGTCTAATGGACCATTATCATGTTAAAGATATGAATGATATGATCTAAATGAATTGTTGATGAGTTCTAAGGGATTTTTATCCTAGTATTCTGTTGGGTTGACCAGAATATAAGGAACCCCAGAATAAAATTGGATCTTAAGAAAAAGAGTTATCCTCTACCTTGCGAGATGAGGACATGTCGCACTTTTTTAAGTGGGGTAGAATGTAAGATTCCTCCCCAACCTTCGAGGTATACAGGAGTAAGAATCTCCCTTTTTGATCTTATAATTATTCCCTCTCTAAAATAAAAGAAAGATTCTGTTTAAAAAAGGAAGACCCTTTCCCTAGAATACTTCTCAGGAGCTCCACCTGTTTTAAGGATTTAGAACAATGAGTTCAGAAGTAAAAATCGGTGTTTTGAATACCAAGGTTTTGGTCTTCATTCGAGTACGGCCCAAAAGAAGTTCTTTATCTATTGGGGAGTTTAAGAAGTTATCCCCAGATATTGTGAGCCTTATCTGAATTCAAAGAAAGTAAGTGACTTAGCTTACGAGCTTCTTTTATCTCCTCATCTCAAAGTTCTTAATGTATTTCATAGAAATATGTGTCAAACCCAAATCATGGAAAGACGGTAAAACTTCAAGGGCAAGATATCGTTGGCTTCTAAGTTACGCTAGCTCCTTCCTTTATATAAGTCGTAACTTTTACTTGTCGCTCACAGTAATCTTACTCCCATCAATCTCCTTTCTTAATCTCCTTCATGGCTTGGCAACAAGAATTAGTTTTATCCATGATGATTTCTCACCTTCAAGACGTAAGCGAGTCCGTGAAGAAGGATTTTATAGAATAGTATGAGCGCTCACTTTTCCCTCACTTGGGAACTTCTGTAGCTCAGACCAAATGGCGGACCTATCAAAACATAACTAGGGTAACACCCTGGGGTCAGCAGCACTTTCATAACAATGTCCGCTTGGCCATGGTTATTGAAGCTTTGGGTTTGGGTCCCCGATACTACTGCATCATGAGATCAAGACATCTTGGGTTTTCTGAGTAGGTCTTCTTACTGGCGTGTTTTCTTCCTCATGAGAAGATAAGTCTTTACCCCGTTTTTGGCTTACCTCTCAGAGGTCTTTTTGTTAGATCACCTCATACCACTGAGATAGGTGCGACAATAACCAGCAGAATTATTCCCATAGATGAGTTACCTTATACATGCGCAGCTTGTGAGTGCTGCTTTTGTGATCATATGATGGACGGGCTTATGGAAGTGTAAAGAGCTCTTCTATCTTTACTGTATATGTTCCAAGAATGAATAAAGTTTAAATCTTGTTCTTGTCTTGAATCTTCTCTCTTGAGACTTTTCTTGGTGGTTAATCTTTATTCGTGCATCTTGCGAAATTATCCCAAGTTGCGAGATGAGGACATCTCGCGTTTTTTAAGTGGGATAGAATGTAAGATTCCTCCCCCAACCCCCTTTTGATGTCTAGTATCTTCCCCGCCGGTAATCAATCCCTCTTCAGAAATATAAAGACCTTGTTTCTAACTGTCTTAACCTAGAGAGAGAAAATATTCTAGAGAGAGAATATTCAGATTTTTAATATTTTTGGATAGAAAATTATCTCATCTTATTAAAATAAGTTCCCCTAAAACAGAAATTCAAAAAGAACTTTCCAATGTGCAATTGGAATTAATTGGAAATGGGTATAAAGGACCTTAGCCTAAGGGTCTAGATTTTCAGAAATTTTTGGATTATGGTCCAATTAAGGTTCCTATGGACCAATAGCATCAATCCATGTGTAGGGAGGAGATAAATCCAATTTGTAAAAGAAGATACCCAAAAATGAGTAAATGCTCACATAAGATGAAGAGTTGAAAATGTACAAGGTTTATTAGTAAAAAACTATGAGCAATATTAAAAATATGAGATATTTTGGGTATAATGATTCCATTTTGACACATATGTAAGGAAGGGGAGTTCTTTAAAGGAGGTGCATATTTCACATAAGATGAAGAGTTGAAAATGTACAAGGTTTATTAGTAAAAAACTATGAGCAATATTAAAAATATGAGATATTTTGGGTATAATGATTCCATTTTGACACATATGTAAGGAAGGGGAGTTCTTTAAAGGAGGTGCATATTTCACATGCTTGAATGAGTTTTAAACTAAAAAATAATTTGATATTTTTATCTCTCCTCTCTCTTGAACCAAACCAAATCAAAATGGAACCAAACCGAATCAAAAAGTAATCAAACTAGATCCAAATCTAGTCCAAATTCAACCAAATTGAATTTGGAAAAATCTAGAATTTAGTTAGCTTTGGTTAGAGCTTTCCTCTCCTATAAATAGAACATGAGCCCTTTGAAAAAAATAGAAGAATTTTACTATACTAGAGTTATGCTGAAATAATGCTAATTTCTACTATTCTCTAAAATTCTCTCCAAATTGAAGAAATTGGAGCTTCCCTCTTTCTTCAATCCCCATTGGTGGCTCCATCAACATACTTAACCAATTGATTGGTTGGGGGCCTCTACCGTGAACAAAGAATCAAGCAAATTGTAAGGTAAATGGTGAATTTTGATCTTTTCTATAATTTCTCAATGCTTCTCTCTTCTCAACCCCTCTCAAGCTTGAGAAGCTTAATTGGAATGGTTTTTGAATGCTATTGAAGTTAATTGATAAATGGTAGTGAAGAGTTACATAATTTGATGAATGCTATTGAAGTTAATTGATTAATGATAGTTAAGAATTACATAAATTTTTATTTATGCTTAATTCAAATGGTTTTTATGTAATTTCTCTCTCTCACTCAAGAAATGGTCATACTCATGACCCATTCTCAATCCAAATGAAGCTTTTCATAAAGCTTTTGGACCTTAATCCAAGATTAATCTATGCTTGAGGCCAAATTAATGGCTTTTTTTTCTATGCTTTTAGTTTATGTATTTCATGAATATTGATGATTCAATCCATTATGGATTAAGGATCCAATTAGGGATCATTTTAATTATTTTCTTAATGATAAGCTTTATCCCTTAGAAAAATTGAGATTTATCAGTCATAACAGCGGAGCTATGGTAAATTTTTTATAAAAATTACGCATAAAATAATTTCATTCAAAGCATGAAAAGAGGACTTCCTACCATATTCTAGGAATTATCATCCTAGATTAATTGAAAGATATTCATTGTAATCCTAGAGAAATTGATTTTTATATTATGCATAATTGATTTTCATGCATAGAAGTATGCATAAAAGATTATTATTTTAACATAAAAGTGTTACTTTTATCATAATTGGATTTCATGCATAGAGGTATGCATAAAAGATGATTATTTTAATGTAAAAGTATTACTTTTATCATATTTGGATTTCATGCATAGAGGTATGCATAAAAGATGATTATTTTAATGTAAAAGTGTTACTTTTATCATATTTGGATTTCATGCATAGAGGTATGCATAAAAGATGATTATTTTAATGTAAAAGTGTTACTTTTATCATATTTGGATTTCATGCATAGAGGTATGCATAAAAGATGATTATTTTAATGTAAAAGTGTTACTTTTGTCACAATTGAATTTCATGCATAGAGGTATGCATAAAAGTTGATTATTTTATTATAAAAGTGTTACTTTTATCATAATTGGATTTCATGCATGGAGGTATGCGCATAAAAGATATTCTTTTTATACTAAAAGTGTGATTTTCATCATAAATGGATTTCATGCATAACTTAGATGCATAAGAGAAATTCTTTTATTCTAAAAGTGTAATTCCTACCAAATTGAATTTATGCATAAGAAGATGCATAAAAAATTGATTTTTAATTCAAAAGTGTCATTCTCATCTAAATTGAATTTATGCATAGGAAGATGCATAAAAGATTGATTTTTAATTCAAAAGTGTCATTCTCATCTAAATTGAATTTATGCATAGGAAGATGCATAAAAGATTGAATTTTAATTCAAAAGTGTCATTTTCATTTAAAATGAATTTATGCATAGGAAGATGCATAAAAGATTGATTTTACTTCGGAAGTATTAATCTCCTTAAATGGAATTTATGCATAAGTAAATGTGTAAAGAAATCTTATATCAAATATAAGAATTCTCTTGTATTCTATAAATAGATATGAGATGTGATAGGATGTGATAAGAGGTGTATAAGAGGTGATAAGAGGTGATATAAGAGGTGATAAGAGGTGATATAAGAGGATGTGATAAGAGGTGTATAAGAGGTGATAAGAGGTGATAAGATGAATTAAGATGTGATAAGATGTGTATGGGATGAGGTAAGAAGTGTATGTGATAGAATAAGATGTATATGGGTTGTGATAGGGCGAGAATGGATGTGATGTAAAAGATTAGATGTGAAGGCATATGGGGTTATATGAATGGGAATGTGGAAATGGATGTATGTATGTGGATGTGTGGATGTGGAGATGGGAGTATGGATGTATGAATGTGAAAATGGATGTATGCATGAAGATGTATATGCATAGATGTGAATGTGGATGTAGATGTGGATGTATAGATGTGAATGGGAATGTGGATGTGAATGTGGATGTAGATGTGGATGTATAGATGTGAATGGGAATGTGGATGTATGTATGTATGTGGATGTAGATGTGTGTATGTATAGATGTGAATGGGAATGTGGATGTAGATGTATGTATGTATGTGGATGTAGATGTGGATGTATAGATGTGAATGGAAATGTGGATGTGGATGTATGTGAATGTGGATGTAGATGTGGATGTATAGATGTGAATGGGAATGTGGATGTGGATGTATGTATGTATGTGGATGTAGATGTGGATGTATAGATGTGAATGGAAATGTGGATGTGGATGTATATGAATGTGAATGTAGATGTGGATGTATAGATGTGAATGGGAATGTGGATGTGGATGTGGATGTATGTGGATGTGGATGTGAATGGGAATGGGAATGTGGATGTGGATGTATGTATGTATGTGGATGAAGATGTGGATGTATAGATGTGAATGAAAATGTGGATGCGGATGTATGTATGTATGTGGATGTGGATATATGAATGAGGACGTGATAATGGATGTATGGATGTAGATGTGGATATATGGATGTGAATGTGAATGTGGATGTGGATGTATGAATGAGGACGTGATAATGGATGTATGGATGTAGATGTGGATATATGGATGTGAATGTGAATGTGGATGTAGATGTGGATATATGGATGTGAATGTGAATGTGGATGTGGATGTGGAGGTATGGATGTGGATATGGATGTGTATGTATGAATGTGGATATGGGATGTGGATGTATAAATGAGGATGTGAAAATGGATGTATGCATGTAAATGTGGATGTATGGATGTGAATGTGAATGTGTATGTGAATTAATGTGTCGTCGATATGAGGAAATGGATGAGAATGAGTACACATTGAATGGAATGTGGAATAAGTAATGTGGACTAAGGAGGGATAATGTGGAAAGACGAGAGTTCGTTGGATGAGAATGAGTACACATTGAATGGAATGTGGAATAAGTAATGTGGACTAAGGAGGGATAATGTGGAAAGACGAGAGTTTGATTTAGAAACTGTATTTTGTGACTGTTTGTAAATGATTGTTTTATGTCGAATGCTGGGGAAGCATTTTGACCGTCTTGTAGATTAAGGTCATGAAGACCTAACTGTTAAAGTTGCAACTGCTGACGGAGAGTCAATGGAGAACGTCTCGCGTAGCAAGGTCGACCGAGGTCTTGACCAGCCTCGGTTCGATTTAAATGGTGAGCTTCCGGTACGGTGGATGAGGGACCAAGGAAGCGGCCTATGAGTGAAACGCTAGGTCACCTGCGAAGGATCCTAGAGGGTGCTGACCATACGCTGCTCGGGCTCTGGGTCGCCGAAGATACCCACACGTGCGTCGTGGAAGATATTGGAACAAGGAGTAAGAGTTGTTTTGTGAGACCGGGCATGGATCTGGTTGATTGACCTTGCTGGTCTTCAATGGATGAGTCCATGGCTCTTTATATGGATCTGTTGGTTGATCTTGCTGATCTTCAACGAGAGTCCATCTTGATTTTTATAAGTGATTATATTGCCGAGTATTATGGGCTAGGAACTATTGAAAAGGCCCCTGTGTGGATAGGTGGTGAGCGTTCTAGTTGCCAATGATATATGAATGTATGGATAGATGTGAGAAGTCGTACATGTGAATGATTGGATGGATGCGGATGAATGAGATGAGATGTGTATGAATGAGATTTGATGTGGATAGAAGTGATGTGATGATATATTATGGTTAGATTGTATGTGATGGGATGGTTATGAGAATGTATGTGGTGGATATGAACAAATGAATGTGATTGATATGAATGAATGAATGTATGTGATGGATATGAATGAATGAATGTGATGTGATGTAAATGGAGATAGATGTGATATGTGATATGAATAAATATGACGTGATGAGATGTGGATATGGGTAGATACAAGTGGATGAGATCTGATGCGGATAAATGAGAAAAGATGTGATGAGATGGAAAATGGTGTGATGAGAATGGGAATACATATGAAATAAATGAGAATTGATGTGGAACAATATGGAAAGATGAGAGTTTATTATAGAAACTGTATTTATGACATGTTTTTAAATGATTGTTTTATGTTAGGAATGCTGGGGAAGCATTTTGACTATCTTGTGAATGAGGTCATGGAGACCTAATATGTTAAAGTTGCAACAGTTAGCGGAGAGTTCATGGAGGACGTCTCGCATAGCAAGGTCGGCCGAGGTCTTCACCAACCTCGGTTCGATTTAAATGGTGAGCTTTTGGTACGGTGGATGAGGGACCAAGGAAGCGGCCTATGAGTGAAGCACTAGGTGACCTGCAAAGGATCCTAGAGGGTGCTGACCATACGATGCTCGAGCTCTGGGTCCCTAAGATACCCACACATGCATCGGGGAAGAGATTGGAACAAGGAGTAAGAGTTGTTTTCTGAATTCGGGCATGGATCTCATTGATTGACCTTGCTGGTCCTCAATGGATGAGTCCATGGCTCTTTTATATAGATCTGTTGGTTGATCTTGCTGGTTGATCTTCAACGAAGATTCCATTTTGATTTTTATAAGTGAAAATATTATCGGTTACTATGAGCTAGGAACTATCAAAAAGGCCCCTGAGTGGACATGTGGTGAGCGTTCTGGTTGCCAATGATGCCGTAGGTACACCGATGAAGAAAAAATTAAAAATTAGGATTCAACCGGATATTTTGGAGGGTTATGATCAGTGAAACTATGGTTTCATTAAATGATTGTTTTAAAGACAGCTAATTTTGTGAAAAAGGTAATTTTATATTGGGTGTGTAAGTGGTGTGACTAGTTTTAAGTTTGCATGAATATCCAGCTAGGGGGATTGGGAACTCTTTTCTCCCTAGTACCCAGGACAAAACCTAGCCAAATTCTTAATGGATCCCATCACTACAATGGTTTGGCGGTTGGCTAACCCACGGGACTAGGCTAGATTGATGGGTCCCTAGAATGAGACTCAATTCTGTTATGGTACGATAAATGAAGTGAATCCCGGATAAAAATTATTCTATGGAAAAGAATCAACGGCTGTGCCTCTCAATGAGGAAAAAAGCGTTGGTCTCTATGATCCAAGTGCAATCTTTTCCTTGATCTGACTATGGGACTTATGGATTCGGTCAAATCAATTCAGTTAATTAAGGCTTTTGACTATGTTAGAGTAAATTATCTTGGAGGAATCCCCGTGCTTTCCAGGCAAAGGAAGTTTTTCCGGGTTCGGTTTTGGAAGAACCGAGGGATTAGTCTCTTGTCCGGATATCTGTGGGCGGGGCCTCGAGTGAGGGACCCTGCCTCACACAAGAAGTGCTACTTCTACTGCTAACACCCTTGAATTCATTGGATGGTGGGGACAGGGATCTTTTAGCTGGTATAAGAGCAAATTGGCTAATGTGGATCAACCGAGAAGCCAAAAATGTCAAAATTTTATGAAGTAGCAACAAAAGGCTGTAATTGTGTGATGAAATTCATACAAATTGATATTCACACTGAAATTCATAAATTAGTAATTGGGTCTTCAAATGGAAGTACCGCAATTGCATGGAATCCCTGACTTGCTTGAGGCTAGACATGATGGTATTTACCTTATAATTCCAAGGACCGTGACTACCCGTATATACCGAGGATATAACTGTAGCTCTTTATTGGTAGTATATACGAGTAAATCTAAGACTTGAAATTATAAGCAAAAATGCTATCCACATGATGAATTTGAATGTGGTTGATATGATTTTAAAAACTCTAGTTAAGAACTGATGAGTTGATTTGGATTCTGATTGAAAAATGATGATTCTTGAGTTTTGGTTGAAAAGCGATAAGCTGAGCAAAACCACAATGAGGATGAATGGGACGAGTCCCCTGTGATGATGTTCGTAACTGGAATGACGATAATGACTTCAACAAATCACTAGGAGATTAGTGGATTGTGAAGACAAATTGCTCCTGTTAACACTTGACCCAGTGGATCAAGTTAAGGGATGTCAAATTAAAAATCTGTATAATTGAAAATTCCCATAGAGGACTATTCAGATGGAAATTTTGGTCTAATGGATCATTATTGTGTTAAAGATATCAATGATATGATCTAAAAGAATTATTATTTGATGATGATTTCTATATAAGGGATGTTTTTCTCAGGATTCTGTTGGGTTCACCAGACTATAAGGAACCCCAGAATCAGTTGGATCTTAAGGGAAAGAGTTGTCCTCTAGATTACAAGATGAGGACATCTCGCATTTTTTAAGTGGGGTAGGATGTAAGATTCCTCCCTCCAACTTTTGAGGTGTGTAGGTAGAAGAACCTCCCCTTTTGATCTTATAATTATTCCCCTCTCTGAAATAAAAGAAAGATCCTGTTTTACCCTGTTTTGGCCTGGAGAGAGAAAATGTCTAGAGGGAGGTAATTCAAAATTGAGATATTTTTTGATATAAAAATCCTCCTAGTGTCTAAAATGGTTTCCCTTGAAACAAAAATTCAAAAAGAACTTTCCAATGTGCAATTGGAATTAATTAAAAATAGGTAAAAAGGACCTTAGCCTAAGAGTCTAGATTTTCAAAAAAATTTAGATTATAGTCTAATTAAGGTTCCTATGGACCAATAAGATTAATCCAGATGTAGGGAGGAGATAAATTAAAGAATAAAAGAAAAACTCCCCAAAAATGAGTAAATGCTCACATAAGATAAAGAGTTGACTGAGTACAAGGTTTATTAAGAGATATTTGGGAGAAAATGATGCATTTTTGACACCTCGATGTGGGGATCTCCCCTCATGAAGGAGGCACCTATTTCACATGTGTGGAGGAGTTTCAAACTAAAAAATAATGAGATATTTTCATCTCTCCTCTCCCCTGTTTCAACTAGATCCAAAAAGTAAGCTAAACTGACCCAAAAATGGTAAAAAACTGACCAAACTGATCTGGAAAATTCTAGAATCAGTTTGCTTGGTTAGAGACTCACTTCTTCCTATAAATAGAAGCCTCCCCCTTTGTAAAAGCTTAATGGTGTTTATGCACTATTACTCTGCTCTCTTGTCCTGAGTCATTTACATTGAATTTGTTAATAATTTAATTGTTTTTGGCCTAATCCTCTCCAAAGTGAATTGGTGGCTACTCCCTCAATCCCTCATGCCAAAGGAGAGCTTACAAGCTCTATGTAAGTGAATTTTCTTACTTGTTTAATTTTAAATCTATGGTTTTCTTGATTTTTATGTTTTGCAGTAAATTGAATTAAATTCAAATGCTATGCCTTGATGAAAAGGCCACCCCCTTCTCTCCTTTACATTCCAGCCTTTCTTAATCCTAGAAAGATTAACTAAAGGATTAATTAAACTATTCTTATTGTTTAACCTCTTGAATTTAAAAAATTGTGTAGATTAGAGTTTTATAAATCTAATTTGGGTTAATTTAAGTAATTAATTTATGTAGATTAGAGTTCTATAAATCTAATTTGGGTAGATTAGAGTTCTATAAATCTAATTTGGGTTAATTTAAGAAATTAAAGAATGATAAAAATGAGAAATGGTCAGCCATACAAAGGAGGTTATGGCAAAATTTTCCAAAATTTTTTTTGTGCAAAAGAAAGATTGTTTTTATGTTATTCCAAAAGAGTAATTCCCACCATTTTTGCATCTAAAAGAAATATTCTCATTACTCCATGTACATATTCACCTATGAATATGCATGGATATCACTGATATTAATAGGGGGACAAGGCTAAGAAATGTAATAACTATCCTATATTTTATAGCTAACGCTAGTGGACAGAATGTGCACTCCCCCCCTTCCCATTAGTGGATATCTTGATTAGCACTAATTTTTTGATTAGTTAAGGGTCCATTATATAGTCCATTTTCTCCCTAATGTACTGCATAGCATAACCCCCATATGTCAACCTCTATGTAGTACTGGGTATCTCACTCTATGTGATCTCCTCACTGGTTGTGGCTCACTACATTCATGTGCTTTAGTATGTGGTGACACATACCTGTCATTTTTAACACCTAGAGTTCTTATTTTTGGAATCCCCAATTCTTCATCAAGGGTTTCTGAGTGTAAGATTCCTCCCCAGCCTTCGAGGTATACAGGAGTAAGAATCTCCCTTTTGATCTTATAATTATTCCCTCTCTAAAATAAAAGAAAGATTCTGTTTTTTTAAAAAAAAGGAAGATCCTTTCCCTAGAATACTTCTCAGGAGTCCCACCTGTTTTAAGGATTCAGAACAATGAGTTCAGAAGTGAAAATCGGTGTTTTGGATACCACGGTTTTGGTTTTCATTCGAGTATGGCCCAAAAAGAAGTTCTTTATCTCTTGGGGAGTATAAGAAGTTATCCCCCAGATATTGTGAACCTTATCTGAATTCAATGAAAGTAGGTGACTTAGCTTACAGGCTTCTTTTATCTCCTCATCTCAAAGTTCTTAGTGCCTTCTATAGAAAAATGTGCCAAACCCAAATCATGGAAAGACGGTAAAACTTCAGTGACAAGATACCGTTGGCTTCTAAGTTATGCTAGCTCCTTCCTTTATATAAGTCGTAACTTTTACCTGTCGCTCACAATAATCTTACTTCCATCGATCTCCCTTCTTCTTAATCTCCTTCATGGCTTGGCAACAGGAATTCGTTTTATCCATGATGATTTCTCATCTTCAAGACGCAAGAGAGTCTATGGAGAAAGACTTTATAGAACAGTATGAGCGCTCACTTTTTCTTCACCTAGGAACTTCTGTAGCGCAGACCAAATGGCGGACCTTTCAAGACATAACTAGGGTAACACCCTGGGGTCAGCAGCACTTTCATAACAATGTCCGCTTGGCCATGGTTATTGAAGCCTTAGGTTTGGGTCCCCGATACTACTGCATCATGAGATCAAGGCATCTTGGGTTTTCTGAGCGGGTCTTCTTACTGGCGTGTTTTCTTCCTCATGAGAAGATATGCCTTTACCCCGTTTTTGGCTTGCCTCTCAGAGGTCCTTTTGTTAGATCACCTCATACCACTGAGATAGGTGTGGCAATAACCAACAGAATTATTCCCATAGATGAGTAACCTTATACTTGTGCAGCTTGTGAGTGCTGCTTTTGTGACCATATGATGGACGGGCTTATGGAAGTGTAAAGAGTTCTTCTATCTTTACTGTATAAGTTCCGAGAATGAATAAAGTTTAAATCTTGTTCTTATTTTGAATCTTGCTCTCTTTAAGACTTTTCTTGGTGGTGGTTAATCTTGATTAAAATTTTTCTCTAAGTCTCATATTCGTGCATCTTGCGAAATTATCCCAGTTTGCGAGATGAGGACATCTCGCATTTTTCAAGTGGGAGTGAATGTAAGATTCCTCCCTAGCCTCTTAAAATGTCCAGCATATTCCCGTGTAATCAATTCCCTTTTCTGAAATATAAGAGATCTTGTCTCTGCCTGTTTTGGCATAGAGAGAGAAAATATTCTAGAGAGAGAATATTCAAATTATGAATATTTTTGGATAGAAAAATAACTCATCTTATTAAAATAAGTTCCCCTGAAACAGAAATTCAAAAAGAACTTTCCAATGTTCAATTAGAATTAATTGAAAATGGATATGAAGGACCTTAGCCTAAGGGTCTAGATTTTTAGAAATTTTTGGATTATGGTCCAATTAAGGTTCCTATGGGCCAATAGCATCAATCCATGTGTAGGGAGGAGATAAATCCTATTTGTAAAAGAAGATACCCAAAAATGAGTTAATGCTCACATAAGATGAAGAGTTGAATATGTACAAGGTTTATTAGTAAAAAACTATGAGTAATATCAAAAAAATGAGATAAATTGAGTATCCAAAAATGAGTAAATGCTCACATAAGATGAAGAGTTAAAAATGTACAAGGTTTATTAGTAAAAAACTATGAGCAATATTAAAAATATGAGATATTTTGGGTATAATGATTCCATTTTGACACATATGTAAGGAAGGGGAGTTCTTTAAAGGAGGTGCATATTTCACATGCTTGAATGAGTTTTAAACTCAAA
Organism: Cibotium barometz; assembly: GCF_041138505.1. Taxonomy (NCBI): domain Eukaryota; kingdom Viridiplantae; phylum Streptophyta; class Polypodiopsida; order Cyatheales; family Cibotiaceae; genus Cibotium; species Cibotium barometz. The sequence continues at coordinate 11,591,041 of NC_141050.1, read as the reverse complement.
AATAATGTGATATTTTTATCTCTCCTCTCTCTTGAACCAAACCAAATCAAAAGGGAACCAAACCGAATCAAAAAGTTACCAAACTAGGTCTAAATCTAGTCCAAATTCAACCAAACGGAATTTGGAAAATTCTAGAATTCAGTTAGCTTTGGTTAGAGCTTCCCTCTCCTATAAATAGAACATGAGTCCTTTGAAAAAAATAGAAGAATTTTACTATACTAGAGTTATGCTGAAATAATGCTAATTTCTACTATTCTCTAAAATTCTCTCCAAATTGAAGAAATTGGAGCTTCCCTCTTTCTTCAATCCCCATTGGTGGCTCCATCAACATACTTAACCAATTGATTGGTTAGGGGCCTCTACCGTGAACAAAGAATCAAGCAATTTATGAGGTAAATGGTGAATTTTGATCTTTTCTATAATTTCTCAATGCTTCTCTCTTCTCAACCCCTCTCAAGCTTGAGAAGCTTAATTGGAATGGTTTTTGAATGCTATTGAAGTTAATTGATGAATGGTAGTGAAGAGTTACATAATTTGATGAATGCTATTGAAGTTGATTGATTAATGATAGTTGAGAGTTACATAAATTTCCATTTATGCTTAATTCAAATGGTTTTTATGTAATTTCTCTCTCTCACTCAAGAAATGGTCATACTCATGACCCATTCTCAATCCAAATGAAGCTTTTCATAAAGCTTTTCCTTAATCCAAGATTAATCTATGCTTGAGGCCAAATTAATGGCTTTTTTCTATGCTTTTAGTTTATGTATTTCATGAATATTGATGATTCAATCCATCATGGATTAATGATCCAATTAGGGATCATTCTAATTATTTCCTTAATGATAAGCTTTATCCCTTAGAAAAATTGAGATTTATCAGTCATAGCAAAGCGGAGCTATGGCAAAATTTTTATAAAAATTACGCATAAAATAATTTCATTCAAAGCATGAAAAGAGGACTTCCTACCATATTCTAGGAATTATCATCCTAGATTAATTGAAAGATATTCATTGTAATCCTAGAGAAATTGATTTTTATATTATGCATAATTGAATTTCATGCATAGAGGTATACATAAGAGATGAATATTTTATTATAAAAGAGTTACTTTTAGCTTAATTGAAATTCATGCATAGAGGTATGCATAAGAGATGAATATTTTATTATAAAAGTGTTATTTTTAGCATAATTGAATTTCATGCATAGAGGTATGCATAAGAGATGAATATTTTATTATAAAAGTGTTACTTTTAGCATAATTGAATTTCATGCATAGAGGTATGCATAAGAGATGAATATTTTATTATAAAAGTGTTACTTTTAGCATAATTGAATTTCATGCATAGAGGTATGCATAAGAGATGATTATTTTATTATAAAAGTGTTACTTTTAGCATAATTGAATTTCATGCATAGAAGTATGCATAAAAGATATGGGAAGTGATAAGATATGATAAGATGCATATAAGATGAGTTAAGATGTGTATGGGATGAGATAAGAAGTGTATGAGATGAGATAAGATGTATATGGGTTGTGATAGGGTGAGAATGGATGTGATATAAAAGATTAGATATGAAGGCATATGGGGTTATATGAATGGGAATGTGGACATGGATGTATGTATGTGGATGTGTGGATGTGGAGATGGGAGTGTGGATGTATGCATGAGGATGTATATGCATAGATGTGAATGTGGATGTAGATGTGGTTGTATAGAAGTGAATGTGGAATGTGGATATGGATATATGTATGTATGTGGATGTAGATGTGGATGTATAGATGTGAATGGGAATATAGATGTGGATATAGATGTGAATGTGAATGTAGATGTGGATGTATGTGAATGTGGATGTAGATGTGGATGTATAGATGTGAATGTGAAATGTGGATATGGATGTATGTATGTATGTGGATGTAGATGTGGATGTATAGATGTGAATGGGAATGTGGATGTGGATGTATGTATGTATGTGGATGTGGATGTATGAATGAGGACGTGATAGTGGATGTATGCATGTGGATGTGGTTGTATACATGTGAATGTGGAACGTGGATGTGGATGTATGTATGTATGTGGATGTAGATGTGGATGTAAGATGTGAATGGGAATGTGGATGTGGATATATGTGAATGTGGATGTAGATATGGATGTATAGATGTGAATGTGCAATGTGGATGTGGATGTATGTATGTATATGGATGTAGATGTGGATGTATAGATGTGAATGTGGATGTATGTATGTATGTGGATATAGATGTGGATGTATAGATGTGAATGGGAATGTGGATGTGGATGTGGATGTATGAATGAGGACGTGATAGTGAATGTATGCATGTGGATATGGATGTATGAATAAGGACGTGATAGTGGATGTATGCATGTGGATGTGGATGTATGGATGTGGATATGGATGTGTATGTATGAATGTGGATATGGGATGTGGATGTATAAATGAGGATGTGAAAATGGAGGTAAGCATGTAGATGTGGATGTATGGATGTGAATGTGGATGTGGATGTGGATGTATGGATGTAGATATGGATGTGAATATATGATATGTGATATGAAGGAATCAGAAGTGAAGAGATGGAAAATGATGTGATTGGATGAGTACACATATAAATGGAATGCGGAATAAGTAATATGGATTAATGAGGGATAATGTGGAAAAATGAGAGTTAATATAGAAATTGTATTTGTAAACTGTTTGTAAATGCTGTTTGTAAATGGCTGTTTTATGTCAAGAATGCTGGGGAAGCATTTTGACCGTCTTGTGATTAAGGTCGTGGAGACCTAACTGATAAAGTTGCAACTGCTGACGGAGAGTCAATGGAGGACGTCTCGCATAGAAAGGTCGGCCGAGGTTTTGACCAACCTCGGTTCGATTAAAATGGTGAGCTTCCGGTACGGTGGATGAGGGACCAAGGAAGCGGCCTATGAGTGAAGCGCTAGGTCACCTGTGAAGGATCCTAGAGGGTGCTGACCATACGGTGCTCGGGCTCTGGGTCGCCTAGGATACCCACGCGTGCGTCGAGGAAGATATTAGAACAAGGAGTAAGAGTTGTTTTGTGAAACCGGGCATGGATCTGGTTGATTGACCTTGCTGGTCTTCAATGGATGGGTCCATGGCTCTTTATATGGATCTGTTGGTTGATCTTGCTGATCTTCAACGAGAGTCCATCTTGATTTTTATAAATGATTATATTGTCGAGTATTATGGGCTAGGAACTATTGAAAAGGCCCCTGTGTGGACAGGTGGTGAGCGTTCTAGTTGCCAATGAAGCCATAGATACTCTGATGAAGAAATGATGGGAAATTATGAATCAACTGGATAAATTGGAAGATTGTGATCAGTGGTACTATGGTTTCATCAAAGGATTTTTTTAAAGTTAGCTGATGCTAAGAAAAAGGCAATTTCATATTGGGTGTGTAAGTGGTGTGGCTAGTTTTATGTTTGCATGAACTTCCGGCTAGGGGGCCTTGGAACTCTTTTCCTTGGTACCCGGGACAAAACCTAACCAAATTCCAAATTGGATCCCATCACTACAATGGTTGGGCGGTTGGCTAACTCATGGGATCGGATGGGGTTAGGCTGGACTGATGGATCCGTAAATCGAGACTCAATTTCTGTTATTACGATAGATGAAGTAAGTAATGTATAGTAATTGTTCTATGGATAGGAATCAACGGCTGTGCCTCTGATGGGGAAAAAAGCGTTGATCCCAATGATCCAAGTGCAAGTTTCTTCCCTGATCTGACCGAGTATCTTTATAGGTGCAATCGGATCAGTTTGATCACTAATGGTCTTGACTACGTTAGAGTAAAAAGTTATCCTGGAGGAATCGCCCATGCGCTTTCCGGATAAGAGAAGTTTTTCCGGGTTCGGTTTTGGAAAAACCGACAGTTTAGTCTTTTGTCCGGATATTCGTGGGTGAGGCCTCGAATGTGGGACCCCTGTCCCATGCGAGAAGTGCTACTTCCGCTCTAGTACCCGAAATCGTTGCTCAGTGGGAACAGGGGGATTGTGAGATCCCCCTATTCCCACTGAGCAACGATTTCGGGTACTAGAGCGGAAGTAGCACTTCTCGCGCGGGACAGGGGTCCCACATTCGAGGCCTCACAATCCCCCTGTTCCCACTGAGCAACGATTTCGGGTACTAGAGTGGAAGTAGCACTTCTCGCACGGGACAGGGGTCCCACATTCGAGGCCTCACCCACGAATATCCGGACAAAAGACTAAACTGTCGGTTTTTCCAAAACCGAACCCGAAAAAACTTCTCTTATCCAGAAAGCACGGGCGATTCCTCCAGGATAACTTTTTACTCTAACGTAGTCAAGACCATTAGTGATCAAACTGATCCAACTGCACCTATAAAGATACTCGGTCAGATCAGGGAAGAAACTTGCACTTGGATCATTGGGATCAACGCTTTTTTCCCCATCAAGAGGCACAGCCGTTGATAATAGTTCCTAGCCCATAATACTCGGCAATATAATCATTTATAAAAATCAAGATGGACTCTCGTTGAAGATCAGCAAGATCAACCAACAGATCCATATAAAGAGCCATGGACTCATCCATTGAAGACCAGCAAGGTCAATCAACCAGATCCATGCCCGGTTTCACAAAACAACTCTTACTCCTTGTTCCAATATCTTCCTCGACGCACGCGTGGGTATCCTAGTGTTAACCCATGGCAGACATTGAGACGTACTATATTTTACGTCATTAATTTAAATATTCTGAGTCATGGGCCGGGCTTGTCGGCACCATATGTTAAGGATAAAGGGATTGGGTGATCGCCGATGAGAGGCGCACCTTGGATATCAGTAGGATAAGGGTTAGGGTCGGTCGGCCATGTATGGGTGCCCGTGTGAACGGCCAAGTCACCTATAAGAGTCAAATGTAACCCTAAAATCCTCATTCTCATGTGTTGTGAATACAAGAGTGCTCTTGCCTTATCTCCTTGGTAATGAGCATGTGGGATAAAGCCCTCACCCTTTCCTCCACAAGCAAATAGGCTTTTGCCCCTTTCCCCCAAGAGAAACGGACTGTTTTGAGGACCACAGGAGCTCTGGATACGCAGACACGGTGCTGTAAAGCACGCTAGGACCCTTTAAACCATACGCTCGTTTCGAGCTATCACACGCCCTAGTCCAAGCTCGACCGTAAGTAAAGGGGTCAAAAACGAGTTAAAAACAATCTAAAAACAAGTAAAAACGGGGTGCGAAACACCTAAGAAACCACTTGTGTGAGTTTCAAGGGTAGTTACCAACGCACGTAGGGTACCCACATCACATGCATCTACGTTCTGGTCGGGTGCTAGAGCCCGAACCACTAGAAAGTGTTTCAGTTTATGCAGGCTCACACCATCCCTCCACGTTGGCATCTTGGCCTTCGGCTGGAACCCAAGGGAGTGCAACCCAAGATCCACGAATAGTGGATAGTGACTCGTCCTCTGACTCAGAAGCCATGGAAGGGCACCCTACCAAGAATCCTGAGGAGACAAGCCAAAACATGCCAGTGTGGGCCCCACAACCCGGATCTAGCATGTTTAGTCGTCTAATCGAGACCTTTAGTAGAGCTACACGCTCTGAGCATGCGACAAGCGAAGTAAATGAAGGAGGGGTAGTGGATTCACCATTCACATCTCATGTGGACCCTACCTTCCCAAAGAGTGTCCATGTGGATATTCTACCCACTTCGTTTAATGAGGGCCCTACTGAGCTACCACCTTCCGATGCTCTTCCTAAAGTAGAGGTCCCTAGAAGCCAATCCATGAGAAGTGACATTGCATCCACTTCAAGAGAACCGTTTGGCACACCAAGTCTGGATGGGATATTTCTCAATGAAAATTGGGAATATGATCTACACACAGAGACTCTAACTGACCTATACACGGGTTACACATACCATGTAGGTTGGTTAGAGGTCGATCTACATCTAGCGCCACTAATCTAGAGGAGCAACAACACATGATATGTGAGGTCATTCATGGAATTATCCAATTTGAGAGGCAAAATAGGGGAGTGAACTTAGTTTCCACTGGCCCTATGAGATTTTTGGATACGGGCAAGGCCAAACAACCAACCCTATCACAATTGGAGACTCCCTTGGTGAGTCCCATAGACCCTTCGTATGTTGTTTCGCCTGGAGTCTCAATGCAGGTTGAGCCCATGAGTAGTAACTTTAGCTTTCCAACCTTGGCTCAACTTTCCATTAAGGAATCCACAATGCCTACCCCAACGATGAGCATGATAGAAAGCGCACCTGTTACCACTGTAGTTAGTACGACACCGCTACCTAGTGGAACAGTACCTACAACAGTGCGTGCCAGTGCCTATCGACCCTATGTACCTATCGCTACTCATGCTCAAGTAGCTCCTACGCCTCTTACTATGCCAATGGCGTATGCTCCACGACCGCCTTATCACAACCCTTATCCAAGAGGAGCTAGGCCTAGGCACATATCATATCCTACGTCATTTGCCAACTTACTCAGACCAACGCCAACTCCTATCAGCCAGGCTATCCCAGAAGTGCCTCCACCAGCTATGCCTGCTCATCTAGGTGATCTCGGAGCGTTTGCTCAGACGATCGGATAATCTATTGCGGAAAACATGCGAGGTATGCTTGAGAGAGAACCTAGAAGCAAGGCAGTACAAGTGGCTAAGCTCACTCAAAACTTCAGTGGTAACGAGGATGTTAGGAAGCACATTGAAGTCTTTGAACACGTGTGTGATTCCTTGGAAGAGCACAATGAGCTACATAAGTGTAAAGCCTTAGGCTCAACTTTGAGTGGGAAGGCCGGAGATTGGTATCGAACCTTAAGGGTTGAAGAGCGCACTCACTACCCCACTCTCAAGAGATTGTTCTTGAAAGAATACATACGTGAGGGTGTGCTTTGGGGAGTAGCATCTCAACTCCAAAAAGCTGAACGCGAGGAAGGGGAATCAGTGAGAGACTTTATAAGTCGATTGAAGCATCTAAATTCTCATTGCACTCCCAATGAACGCTTCAATAATAACCAACTCCTCGATAGATTCATCCGAGGATTGCGCCACGAGGACATTTACAATGGCCTAGTCATTAGAGGTCTTACAACGTGGGAAGCAGTCACTGCCAATGCAATCCAGTTAGAAGACAACTTGATGATTGCAGGTAAAAAGGTGTCTTCGGAGACAAAATCCGTTAGTTCGCAAGTATCTAGGCACGAGACAATGACAGTAAAACCTATTGCCAAGGAGCCCAAGATATCTGAAATGTCTGTGACCGACCTTACTAAGGCTCTCCAAGAATACTTTAGGGGTAATCGAGCTCCCCAGAATAGCCATATGTACCCAAGGAGAGAGCAACAATGGTGTTCGGTGTGCTGAGGACCACATAGCACGAGTGAATGTCCCACATTCAGAGTCAAATTCAATGGGAATTGCAATGCATGTGGTAAGTACGGCCATCAATCTAAGGATTGCCTAGTACTTAAGCGAATGTTGGCAAATCAGGCACCACTAGCCTAGTCAAACACACCTCAAGTACCCGTGCTAATGCCTGCACAACCTGTCGAGCAATCGTCACAGCACATAGTTCCAAGGAATCCGAATGTAGTCCAGTCTGTGCCGTTACCACCGCCAGTGCTAGGACCACAACCTCCACATCCAAGGATTACCCCAATAAACTAGATGGGTTGTGAGTCACATAGTGCGTGTGGGGATTATGAAGAGGAGATAGACCCCATTGCCCCATACGGGATTGATACGTTTGAAATGATTCCCCAGTACTACATGGAGGATCATTTCGGGCAAGTCAAGCCTGTATATCAAGCGGCTGCTCTCGCCACAAGAGGGCAAAACCTTAATACCTTGGCGAGAAGACCACCTCTTCAATGCTACAATTGTGGTGGACCGCATCGTGTAGCGGAGTGCCCTAATAGGCTACAGAAGATCGCTACTCAAATGCAACCAAATCAAGGGAGCACATTGGGAATGCCGGTACTTATATGTAATCATTGTGGCATAGATCATTTGATTGCTCAATGTCCACATAATCCTAATGCACCCAAGATTACGCCATTGAATTTGGTTGAGGTCACCAACCAAGCACGAGGAACCACACCCATTGTACCCGTGAATGTAGTTACACGGTCAATGCTTCAAAATCAAAACTACATTCTTGAAGAGAGGGTTACTGCATCAATCGCTCAGACAAAGAAAAAGAAAACACGACGGAAGAGATCGCTTAATGCCACGAGCTCCAAGCCCAGTTCAAAGACTAACATAGGGACAGGAGACGACCCCGTGTATATGAATGATCCTGAAGATGATTCCGATTCCATAGAAACCATGGGGACCAAAGCCACTACCTTAAGGGAGGAACCCACTCGGGAGCTCAATGAAGGAGAATCAAGCGAGTACATAAATAAGGGAAAATAGAAGGAAACTTCCTCGGCCCCACAACCAAGTCAGTTAATGCACTCTCGACCACCCAAACTGAGTGAGACTCCGCAAGACAAGCCACGTGGGTCAAAAACCCTCAAGAAAAAGATTGGAACTACCCAAACCCAGTTGAGGAGATTGAACAAGTGCAACACTTAAGGGGTTTGGTGGAAGAAACACAAAGAGAACTGGAGCCAAACCCGAGAAAAATCAAAATTCCAGACACAGTGTTTCCTACGCAAGTTCAGCCTCACCGGAACTATAAACCGTTAGCTATACCTAGTATCATTCGGGAAGAAAGTGAGGATAGGACACCAGGAAGTGGGCAAACACCCTTTTTGCTTGAAATAATGTTTAGTGAGGGAATGCCTGACCCCATCAAAGAGGAAGTGATTCCATCTTCACTAGTCCCTAGTCAAGGGGCGATATCTCGAAAAGTACCGTTGAATGTGTCCAAGTTAATGGATTTCATGTCCTCAGAAATCAGAACCACAATCATATCCAAATTATACGGAGATCCTGAGCTATTCTTAGCTCTTCGGGCATTTCTCAATGGAGAACTAAAGGCGGGGCTACCACAATTTGCAAATATGGATAGACCCGACACACTTCAAGATGAAGGGGAGCATTGGGATCTACAACCCAACTTAGATGAAGATTCGGTCGTTGAAATACCTGTGAACAAGTTGGGTCAGTACTTTGAAGGGGACGAATCTAATGCCACCATCCCCATTACTACCAAGGGATTAACTCTAAAGGGAATCCTTGATGGTGGTGCTGGAGTGAGCATTGTGACTAAAAACTGTTGGGAATCTATGGGGAGACCTCACCTTAAAGTCACAAACATAGTGGTTAAGATGGCAAACGGAACTATTGCTAAAAGGGACCTTAAGATTAAGGTTCTGGGATACAAGGTACGACATACTTTCATTGTAATGGATTTCTCCAAGCATCCTATGTCATATCAAATGATCTTAGGACGTCCTTTCATGAGGGGAGCACAAATGGTGCATGACTGGTCAAAAAACCATGTCTATCTACAATTCCAGGACTCTGTCATTCGAGTTGATCTTGAGAATGGTCGTGCGCATCCTTTAGGAAGCAAGGTTATCATTGATAATCGATCGGATACCACTATTCACTCCGCCCCATTAAGGTATTTCTATACATGCAAAAAAGAGACTGATGATGGGAAAGATTCTCCTTATATGGATGTCCTACCAGGTATGACTGAGTCGGATAACGTGGATTGGGTACACCTAGCGGCAACCATAGACACATGGGGAAATAGAGGCACAAGCTGGGTAACACCTGACGGGCAAGATATGCCACCGTTGGTGCCAATAAACATGATAGGTGTTATGCACTTGACTCCTGATGGCGAGAACGTGGCAAACTCCACCGACACTGAAAGTAGCGAAGACTCTGACCAATGCAACTCTGAGTATGAATCTCAAGAAGAAACTGACCCTGAGACTCATGGGGAAAACGAATCAAATATTCACCCAAATGTGGAAGCAATGTGCTCAAGGCCTAGGACACTGACCTCCTGCAGTTCATCCAAAAGTGAGGTGGACACAAGTGAAGATCGACCAAGTGAGTCTGAATCTGATAGAAACAAAAATCAAAAACTTGGTAAGAAGAAAACAAGACATAAGCGCCAACACTATCGAGCTAATGTACGCACTGCAATAAACAAGGAAAGATCCACTGCAGAATGGATTAGTTATGTAAGAGCCATTGATGCTCATCGGAAGTTAGCAAATAATTGGGGACAATACCTCCAAAGTGTCATGTGATGTATTCCGCAACCTCATGACGTCGCCCAATTAGAAATCGAAGAGAAGCCAAAACTAAGTCGTACTGCAAGAAGGCGGCAAAACCAAGAGTTGGCTCAGCAACAAAAGGAAGCGGAATTGAAAGAAAAAAGCCTGGCACAACAAGAACCAGTAGACTTACACCCCGCACCCGAGCATTTCAAATCATTTACCACAGGGGAACGTAAAGTGGTCTACACAAAAGCCCAACGAACGCCTACCAATGGGAGTAGCGGTGTCTACGATGGCCCTGCGGTAGTTAAGGAGATAGACTTAGCAGATCCGGGTGAGGAGTCTAAACCACTTTTTATTGCTCAAGACCTCACCAAGGCGGAAGAAGCTGCACTTACGAAGCTTCTCAAAGAATTCAAGGACATATTTGCTTGGACATATCATGATATGAAGGGTGTTCCACCCTCGGTGGTGCAACACACGATTCCAATGATTAGCACTGCTAAACCAGTCCAGCAACGTCCCTACCCAATGAATCCTAAGTACGCAAAGATTGTACAAGAGGAAATTGAAAAGCTTGTAAAATGTGGATTCATATACCCTATTGAGCACTCAGAATGGGTTTCTCCGATAGTCATCGTACCAAAGAAGAATGGGAAACTCAGAGTGTGCGTTGATCTCAAAAAGGTTAATGCAGCCACCAGAAGGGACCATTACCCCTTGCCATATTCTGAACATGTGCTTGAAAGAATGGTAGGCAAGAAGGCATATAGCTTTTTAGATGGGTAGTCGGGTTACAATCAGATCACAATTACAGTCGAGGACCAAGCTAAAACAGCATTTATCACGGAGTTTGGAGTGTTTACCTTCCGCGTCATGGCTTTTGGCTTGACCAATGCACCTGCAACATTCCAATGATTGATAAACATGGTCTTTAAGGAATATCTAAGGGACTTCTGTGAAGCTTTCTTAGATGATCTTTGTGTTCATTCCTCTTGGGATGAGCACTTGATGTGTTTACGAAAAATATTTGAAAGGTATAGATTATATCGTATCTCCTTGAATCCTTTCAAATGCCAATTCTGGGTTAAACACGGAGTTATCTAAGGGCATATAGTGTCCAAAAATGGGATTTCCATGGACGAGAGTAAAATCAAGGTCATTCTGGAATTGCCACCACCCACCAACTACAAGGGAGTCCAACGCTTTATGGGCCACGTTGGTTATTATCGAAGGTTTATTCTCTTCTTCGCCGAGATAGCTCGACCATTGTATAAGCTTCTCATCGAGTTTATTTGGACCGAAGAATGTGACCGTGCCTATGAGCTATTAAAGAAGGCCTTGGCGAGTGCTCCAATCTTGAGAATGCCTAACTGGGATTTACTCTTCCATGTGCATATTGATGCATCAAACTTTGCTATTGGGTGTGTGTTGACTCAACCTGGAGAACACAAGCTAGACTACCCCATTAGCTTTGCCAGTCGCCAGTTGAACGATGCTGAGATGAACTACACCACTACGGAGCGAGAAGGGTTGGCAATGATATATGCAGTAAGGAAATTTCGTTAGTACCTTCTTGCCACCAAGTTTGTTTTCTATGTGGATCATCAAGCATTGTTGTATCTGGTAAACAAGCCATGCTCCACAGGAAGAATCACACGATGGCTATTGATTCTTCTTGAGTTTGATTTCACTGTTGTTGTAAGACCTGGCAAAAAACATGTTATGGCTGATCATTTGTCTTGCATACCTAATGGCGAGACTCCTACGGGGATTGATGATGACTTACCTGACACTTCCCTGTTCATGGTGGAGACAATGCCTGAATGGGGTGAGAAGATTGTTAACTTTTTGGTTAATGGCTTTCCACCCAAGGAGCTTCGTAAAGATCTAGCTCGAAAGCTGATCAAAGAATGCGAACCCTATTGCCTGATAGCCGGGACTCTTTATAAAAGAGGAAAGGATGACGTTCTTAGTCGTTGTGCCCGAGAGGATGAGTATCTATACATTTTGCAAGAGGCACATATGGGCGTAGCCGGTGTGGTCACTTCTCAGGAGACTTAACTGCGCGAAAGATTTTACAATCAGGGTATTGGATGGTGGCCCACTATGTTCCAAGATGCATCACTCTTTGTGAAGGGTTGCGATGAATGCCAACGATACAAGAAACCCCAACGGAAAGATCAGATGCCCCTACATCCAATCAAAGTAAACCAACCATTTGAAAAGTGGGGTTTATACTTTGTAGGTCCAATTAGCCCAGCGGCCCGCAACACACAATCTCGCTATATTATTGTGGCCACTGACTATATGACCAAATGGGCTGAAGCAAAAGCGACACGTAAGGCAGATGCGAGGACAACAGCCAAGTTCCTCTTTGAAAATATAATCACACGCTTCGGTTGTCCTTTTGAACTTGTGAGCGACAATGGGACGCATTTTATAAATGACGTGATTAAAGAGCTCACAACAAATTTCATGATATCCCATCATAAATCTACTCCTTATATCCGCAAGCGAATGGCCAAGCCGAGAGTACAAACAAGACATTAATCTCTGTTTTGACAAAGACAGTTGAAGCTCATCGCATGGATTGGGATCTAAAGCTTACAACAGCTTTATGGGCCTATCGTACTGCGTACAAAGTGGCTATTAATTGCACACCATTCAAAATGGTGTATGGCCAAGAAGCAATCATGCCGTGGGAATTTGTCATTCCTAGTCTTCGTGTTGCTACTCAAGAGGGTTGGGATGGTAATCCCTTAGCAGAGCGTCTGTATATCCTTGAGCGGCTAAACGAAGAAAGACAATTGGCTGTGTACAATGCCCTTGTGGAGAAGGATAGAAGGAAAAAATGGTTTGATCGCCACCTAAAGGACAAGGACATCAAGGTTGGGGATAAAGTCCTAATGTATGGAGTGCAAAACGAAAAGAAGAAGCTCAAATATGCTGGTAAGGGACCGTATAGAGTATGTGAAATTACCTCGCAAGGTACCATCAGAGTGGAGACTCTCGACGGAGTTGAAACCATTGGATTCCTTAATGGGAGTAAATTCAAAAGATACTATGACCCCCTAAGCCAAGAGGAGTTACATGCAATCCATCAAAAGAAGGAAGCTAAAGAACAAGCTGAGCTTAAAAAGATACAAGCGAGAGTCGAAGCCAAAGAACGTCAACAGCGTGCTAGGCGACAACGAGAAGCCAACTTGGGAATTATGCAAGTATTTTTCGAGGAAGCAAAGGAGGATGCACTGGAATCTGACCCACCTCTAAGATACCCAATTGAGTTACAGAGTCCTTACGGGGAGGTGCTCTATAATGCATTATTGGATACAAGAGCTCAACACAACCTGCTATCATATGGGGTGTGGTGTCAACTTGGAAAACCACCTTTATCCAAGAGTGCTATCCAAATTAAAGGTATCAACAAGAAGAAAACCCCTGTCTCAGGAATTCTGCACACTCCGGTGGCCTATGACAAGGGGACCATAATTCAAAGCTTTTTGGTTATGCCTGCTGGTACCATGGAAGGGACTGTAATCTTAGGGCACAAATGGATGATGGCCACCAAGTGCAATATCGATTGGGCAACCAGACAAGTCACAACGCAAGAACCAACACTAGGTCTGACCGCTCAAAATCCCGCACCTAAGTCATCCACTCAAATATTAGATAATGAAAAATCACAAAGTCCAGTGGCAAAACCATCTTCGATTGTTGGCCACCCCTCTAACGATTCAACGCCAAGAGTGGAAACAGGCAAGGTGGTCCCTAAATCTTCGCTTACTATGCCAAAAAACACATACAAATGGGTCCCAAAAGCTTCGTTAATAGTTACTTCCCTTGCTCAATCTCGTTCAGCCACCAAGAAGCCTCGTAAAAGAAAAGCAGCTAACCACCCGAGAAAGGGCAATGTAACATCGCGATGGATCCCTAAAAAATTATTAGTAGCCCAAGGGTACTACGAGGGAAATGACCAGATTTGGGTCCCTAAACATAAAATGAATCCCTCTACATCACCTGTAAACCTTGCAAACCAATTGTTGCCACCCCAATGACAATTCAAGACCGTGGTAAGGGAAAGGTAACAGAGTGCTCCGCACCACTTCTTCCAGAGTTAGTTTGGATTCCCAAATGATATCGATCATTACCACCTAGCTTAGGAAGGGGGGAGCCACATGAAGCTTCTAGCTCCTCATGCCAGGAACACACTCATATAGAAGTTTCTACATGCTCTACACCTACTCTTGTCAACACCCGATGAGTCTACGTCTCCTCTTGTAATAGTATCGTCGGAAACCATTTCCTCCATTCGTCAATGGGAGCGTACACTACCATCTCTACAATTGGATGTGGCCACAAGGGTCATAAAAAGCTATCTGCCCACATCACAACCTATGACCCGCTGGACAAATTGGTTCCAAGAGGCTGCAACATCATTGCAAATAATATGATCTACCTAAGGAAAGGGGGAGCATGTACTCACGACAAAATTCTAATGCTTCCTCCTTAACCTTCTCCCCTGACCATGTAATTGCCAAATTGGAGGGGATGTATATATATAGCTTCATACATTTTTTTTAAAAAAAAAACAAAGAAAAGAAAAACAAAAAGTAGTAAAAAGAGCAAGAACACAAAAACAAGAGAAATATCCGTATACAATCAAGAACTAGATTGACCTGTCATAAACCTACTGATGCTATATCTGTGTTTGCAGATATGGCAGATGCCCGATCATCATACACTTCATTCACTCCTACCTTTGGTGAGAGGTATCATCTGTACCTTTCTCAGATATTCCACATGTGCTATCCTGTAATTGAAACTGAATGGGATCATATAGATGTACTAGCCAGAGAGGAAAATGTTGAGGAATTAGAATGGCTAATTTGCCTATTGACCATGACTGACCCCTACTCCGTAGGAGGACATATCCCCGATAGCCCAATGCTTTCCTTTTCCACAAGATGACTATCCTCGCATGGTTACATTCTTGATGAGTTTATGTGGATGGGAAAATGAAAAGGAAATATCTGACAATGATGAATGGACGGATGAAACTCATGGCACTACTGAGGTTGACTTTATTTGTTTGGATGATGCAGATAGAGGCTTAGCCTTAGGGCTAGAGCCAGGACTCTACAACATCCTCTTACCGTATCCTCAGTAGTAGTGTGGTGACTGGTAGGTAGGTTAGTGTTTTCAAGTTTTTTCTAGTTTAGATTCCTTAAACGAGTCTTGAAATTTTCACACTGATGTGCCTCTCGAGGTATAGTGCTTGTTAGTTGATTGTACAGGTTAAAAAGTTTGAGGTGGGTTCGCTTCCAAGTCCTAAGACTGCCGCAACGTTCATCAAAATATATCTACATCACATTGCAAGCTGTCTCGTCAAATCAAGGAGATCTCCAATTACAGGTGTAATTCTTCCATACCCACTCTCTTTCGTTTTTACTGTTCAATTAATTTCATAAACTATAAGGCATGACCACATGGAAATTGTCAATGTACTACTTAGTTTTTGAAGTTGCTTGACGTGCTAGTGTAAATCATTACTGAGTTTAACCTTATTGGATATATTCTTGAGAATGCATGCAGTCTTTAGTTAACCTTGGAATACGATTCTCTTAGGTCTAGGATCAAACCATCTTAATGTTTGACACCTGGCCATGTGTGTGTTGACCTCTAGGACATAGCTTTTACCCCTTTGTCGAAAGGATGCAAGACAAATTATAGTTCAGGAGCAAAGATTTTAAAAAAAATTATTTAAAAAAAAAAGCCTACCATAAATGGCAATACACATATATGATGTGCTTTAATGTTGGCCTATCGCCTTATTGATACTTGGTAGGTGAGGAGTATTCTACTCCAGACCGATGCCTTGGTTGGTAGGGGGTAGCCTTGCCTAAGGTGAACTAATAGATTCCTGGAGAATGCCTTGTGTAAGATTCCTCCCCCAACCCCCTTTTGATGTCAAGTATCTTCCCCTGTAATCAATCCCTCTTCAGAAATATAAAGACCTTGTTTCTAACTGTTTTAACCTAGAGAGAGAAAATATTCTAGAGAGAGAATATTCAGATTATGAATATTTTTGGATAGAAAAATAACTCATCTTATTAAAATAAGTTCCCCTGAAACAGAAATTCAAAAAGAACTTTCCAATGTGCAATTGGAATTAATTGGAACTGGGTATAAAGGACCTTAGCCTAAGGGTCTAGATTTTCAGAAATTTTTGGATTATGGTCCAATTAAGGTTCCTATGGGCCAATAGCATCAATCCATGTGTAGGGAAGAGATAAATCCAATTTGTAAAAGAAGATACCCAAAAATGAGTAAATGCTCACATAAGATGAAGAGTTGAAAATGTAGAAGGTTTATTAGTAAAAAACTATGAGCAATATTAAAAATATGAGATATTTTGGGTATCCAAAAATGAGTAAATGCTCACATAAGATGAAGAGTTGAAAATGTACAAGGTTTATTAGTAAAAAACTATGAGCAATATTAAAATGATTCCATTATGACACATATGTAAGGAAGGGGAGTTCTTTAAAGGAGGTGCATATTTCACATAAGATGAAGAGTTGAAAATGTACAAGGTTTATTAGTAAAAAACTATGAGCAATATTAAAATGATTCCATTATGACGCATATGTAAGGAAGGGGAGTTCTTTAAAGGAGGTGCATATTTCACATGCTTGAATGAGTTTTAAACTCATAAAAATTGAGATATTTCATCTCTCCTCTCTCCTCATTCAAGTCTAGTTCCAAAAAGTTAGCTTAACTGACCTAAAAATGGTCAAATATTGACCAAACTGATTTAGAAAATTCTAGAATCAGTTTGTTTGGTTAGGAGCTCAATTTTTCCTATAAATAGAAGCCTCCCCCTTGTTGAAAAAAACATAGTGTTTATGCATCGTTACTCTACTCTACCTAAGCCAAGAACTGTGAATTCATTTAATAATTCACTAGTTTTTGGAGCTTCCCTCTTTCTTCAATCCCCATTAGTGGCTCCATCAACATACTTAACCAATTGATTGGTTGGGGGCCTCTACCGTGAACAAAGAATCAAGCAATTTGTAAGGTAATTAGTGAATATTGATATTTTCTATAATTTCTCAATGTTTCTCTCTTCTCAACCCCTCTCAAGCTTGAGAAGCTTAATTGGTATGGTTTTTTTTTTAATGCTATTGAAGTGAATTGATAATGTTAGTGAAGAGTTACATAATTTAATAAATGCTATTGAAGTTAATTTCCATTTATGTTTAAATTCTAATAGTTTTTATGTAATTTCTCTCTCTCAATCAAGAAATGGTCATACTCATGACCCATTCTCAATCCAAATCAAGCTTTTCATAAAGCT
This sequence comes from Cibotium barometz, assembly GCF_041138505.1. Lineage (NCBI taxonomy): Eukaryota > Viridiplantae > Streptophyta > Polypodiopsida > Cyatheales > Cibotiaceae > Cibotium > Cibotium barometz. The sequence goes on along the minus strand of NC_141050.1, from coordinate 11,573,474 downwards.
TTTCCTTAACCCAAGATTAAGCTATGCTTGAGGCCAAATTAATGGCTTTTTTCTATGCTTTTGGTTTATGTATATTGATGATTCAATCCATTATGGATGAATGATCCAATTAGAGATCATTTTAATTATTTTCTTAATGATAAGCTTTATCCCTTAGAAAAATTGAGATTTATCAGTCATAGCAGCGGAGCTATGGCAAAATTTTTATAAAAATTATGCATAAAATAATTTCATTCAAAGCATAAAAAGAGGACTTCCTACCATATTCTAGGAATTATCATCCTAGATTAATTGAAAGATATTCATTGTAATCATAGAGAAATTGATTTTTATATTATGCATAATTGATTTTCATGCATAGAAGTATGCATAAAAGATAATTTTTTTATATTAAAAGTGTTAATTTTATCATTTTTAATTTTCATGCATAGAAGTATGCATAAAGGAAAAATTTTTATATCAAAAGTGTTATTTTTACCATTTTTATTTCATGCATAGAAGTATGCATAATGGATAAATTTTTATATCAAAAGTGTTACTTTTACCATTTTTATTTTCATGCATAGAAGTATGCATAATGGATAAATTTTTATATCAAAAGTGTTATTTTTATCATTTTTATTTTCATGCATAGAAGTATGCATAAAGGATAAATTTTTATATCAAAAGTGTTACTTTTATCATTTTTATTTCATGCATAGAAGTATACATAATGGATAAATTTTTATATCAAAAGTGTTACTTTTATCATATTTGAATTTCATGCATAAAGGTATGCATAAAAGTTGATTATTTTATTATAAAAGTGTGTCTTTTATTATATTGAATTTCATGCATAGAGGTATACATAAAGGTTGATTATTTTATTATAAAAGTGTGACTTTTATCATAATTGAATTTCATGCATAGAGGTATGCATAAAAAGTTGATTATTTTATTGTAAGAGTGTTACTTTTATCATATTAGATTTCATGCATTGAGGTATGCATAAAAGATATTCTTTTTAAACTAAAAGTGTGATTTTTCTCATAAATGGATTTTACGCATAACTTAGATGCATAAGAGAAATTCTTTTATTCTAAAAGTGTAATTCCTACTAAATTGAATTTATGCATAAGAAGATGCATAAAAATTTGATTTTTAATTCAAAAGTGTCATTCTCATCTAAATTGAATTTATGCATAGGAAGATGCATAAAAGATTGAATTTTAATTCAAAAGTGTCATTTTCATTTAAAATGAATTTATGCATAGGAAGATGCATAAAAGATTGATTTTACTTCGGAAGTATTAATCTCCTTAAATGGAATTTATGGATAAGTAAATGTGTAAAGAAATCTTATATCAAATATAAGAATTCTCTTGTATTCCATAAAAAGATATGAGATGTGATAGGATGTGATAAGAGGTGTATAAGAGGTGATAAGAGGTGATAAGATGAATTAAGATGTGATAAGATGTGTATGGGATGAGGTAAGAAGTGTATGTGATAGGATAAGATGTATATGGGTTGTGATAGGGCGAGAATGGATGTGATGTAAAAGATTAGATGTGAAGGCATATGGGGTTATATGAATGGGAATGTGGAAATGGATGTATGTATGTGGATGTGTGGATGTGGAGATGGGAGTATGGATGTATGAATGTGAAAATGGATGTATGCATGAAGATGTATATGCATAGATGTGAATGTGGATGTAGATGTGGATGTATAGATGTGAATGGGAATGTGGATGTGAATGTGGATGTAGATGTGGATGTATGGATGTGAATGGGAATGTGGATGTGGATGTATGTATGTATGTATGTGGATGTATGTATGTATGTATGTATGTGGATGTATGTATGTATGTGGATGTAGATGTGGATGTATAGATGTGAATGGGAATGTGGATATGGATGTAGATGTGGATGTATAGATGTGAATGGGAATGTGGATGTGGATGTATGAATGAGGACGTGATAATGGATGTATGCATGTAGATGTGGATATATGGATATGAATGTGGATGTGGATGTATGAATGAGGACGTGATAATGGATGTATGAATGAGGACGTGATAATGGATGTATGCATGTAAATGTGGATATATGGATGTGAATATGAATGTGGATGTGGATGTGGATGTATGGATGTCGATATGGATGTGTATGTATGAATGTAGATATGGGATATGGATGTATAAATGAGGATGTGAAAATGGAGGTATACATGTAGATATGGATGTATGGATGTGAATGTGGATGTATGGATGTGAATGTGGATATGGATGTGGATGTATGGATGTGGATATGGATGTGTATGTATGAATGTGGATATGGGATGTGGATGTATAAATGAGGATGTGAAAATGGATGTATGCATGTAAATGTGGATGTATGGATGTGAATGTGAATGTGTATGTGAATTAATGTGTCGTCGATATGAGGAAATGGATGAGAATGAGTACACATTGAATGGAATGTGGAAATAGTAATGTGGACTAAGGAGGGATAATGTGGAAAGACGAGAGTTCGATTTAGAAACTATATTTTGTGACTGTTTGTAAATGACTGTTTTATGTCAAGAATGCTGGGGAAGCATTTTGACCATCTTGTGGATTAAGGTCATGGAGACCTAACTGTTAAAGTTGCAACTGCTGACGGAGAGTCAATGGAGGACGTCTCGCGTAGCAAGGTCGACCGAGGTCTTGACCAGCCTCGGTTCGATTTAAATGGTGAGCTTCCGGTACGGTGGATGAGGGACCAAGGAAGCGGTCTATGAGTGAAGCGCTAGGTCACCTGCGAAGGATCCTAGAGGGTGCTGACCATACGGTGCTCGGGCTCTGGGTCACCCAGGATACCCACGCGTGCGTCGAGGAAGATATTGGAACAAGGAGTAAGAGTTGTTTTGTGAAACCGGGCATGGATCTGGTTGATTGACCTTGCTGGTCTTCAATGGATGAGTCCATGGCTCTTTATATGGATCTGTTGGAAGATCTTGCTGATCTTCAACGAGAGTCCATCTTGAATTTTTATAAGTGATTATATTGCCGAGTATTATGGGCTAGGAACTATTGAAAAGGCCCCTGTGTGGACAGGTGGTGAGCGTTCTAGTTGCCAATGATGCCATAGATACTCTGATGAAGGAATGATGGAAAATTATGAATCAACCGGATAAATTGGAAGATTGTGATCAGTGGTACTATGGTTTCATTAAAGGATTGTTTTAAAGTTAGCTGATGCTAAGAAAAAGGCAATTTCATATTGTGTGTAAGTGGTGTGGCTAGTTTTATGTTTGCATGAACTTCCGGCTAGGGGGCCTTGGAACTCTTTTCCGTGGTACCCGGGACAAAACCTAACCAAATTCCAAATTGGATCCCATCACTACAGTGGTTGGGCGGTTGGCTAACCCATGGGATCGGATGGGGTTAGGCTGGACTGATGGATCCGTAAATCGAGATTTAATTTCTATTATTACGATAGATGTAAATCCCGGATAGAAATTGTTCTATGGATAGGAATCAACGGCTGTGCCTCTTGATGGGGAAAAAAGCGTTGATCCCAATGATCCAAGTGCAAGTTTCTTCCTTGAATTGACCAAGTATCGTTAAAGGTGCAGTCAGATCAGTTGATCCGTAATGATCTTGACTACATTAGAGTAAAGAGTTATCCTGGTGGAATCGCCCATACTTTCCGGGTAAAGGAAGTTTTTCCAGTTTCGGTTTTGGACAAACCGACGGATTAGTCTCTTGTCCGGATATCCGTGGGCGAGGCCCCGAGTGTGAGACCCCTACCCGCGCATGATGTGTTACTTTCGCTGCCAGTATCCTGAATCCGTTGCTCGGTGGGAACTGGGATCTCACAGTTGGTATCAGAGCATTTGGTTAATAAAGTTTAACTGAGAAGACAAATATGTCAAAAATTTATCAAGAAACACAAAAAGGTTGTAATTGTGTGATATAAGTCATACAATTTGATATTCAAACTAAAATTCGTAATTTGGTAATTGGGTCTTCAGATGGAAGTACCACAATTATATAGAATCCCTGACTTGCTTGAGGCCTAGACATGATGGTATTTACCTTATAATTCCAAGGGCCGTGACTACCCATATATACCGAGAGTATACTGCAGCTCTTTACTGACAATATATACGAGTAAATCTAAGACTTGAAATTATAAGCATTAATGCTATCCAGAGGATGATTTCGAATGTGGTTGATATGATTTTTAATTCTGTTTGAGAATTGATGAATTGATTTGGATTCTGATTGAAAAATGATGATCCTTGAAATTTGGTTGAAATGTAATAAGCTGAGCGAAACCTCAATGAGGATGAATGAGACGAGTCCCTGTGATGATATTCATAACTAGAATGATGATTATGATTTCAGCAAATCACTATGAGATTAGTGGATTGTGCTGTCAGATTGCTACTATTAATACTTAACCGTTAGATCAAGTTAAGGGATGACAAATTGAGAACTTACTTGACTAAAATTCCCGTGGAGGAATGTTCAGAAGGAAATTTTTCTGTCTAATGGACCATTATCATGTTAGAGATATGAATGATATGATCTGAATGAATTGTTGATGAGTTCTAAGGGATATTTATCCCAGTATTCTGTTGGGTTGACCAGAATATAAGGAACCCCAGAATAAAATTGGATCTTAAGAAAAAGAGTTATCCTCTACCTTGCGAGATGAGGACATCTCGCACTTTTTTAAGTGGGGTAGAATGTAAGATTCCTCCCCAACCTTCGAGGTATATAGGAGTAAGAATCTCCCTTTTGATCTTATAATTATTCCCTCTCTAAAATAAAAGAAAGATTCTGTAAAAAAAAAAAGAAAAAAAAAAGAAGATCCTTTTCCTAGAATACTTCTCAGGAGTCCTACCTGTTTTAAGGATTCAGAACAATGAGTTCAGAAGTGAAAATCGGTGTTTTGGATACCACGGTTTTGGTTTTCATTTGAGTACAGCCCAAAAAGAAGTTCTTTATCTCTTGGGGAGTATAAGAAGTTATCCCCCAGATATTGTGAACCTTATCTGAATTCAATGAAAGTAGGTGACTTAGCCTACAAGCTTCTTTTATCTCCTCATCTCAAAGTTCTTAATGCCTTCTATAGAAAAATGTGCCAAACCCAAATCATGGAAAGACGGTAAAACTTCAGTGGCAAGTTACCGTTGGCTTCTAGGTTACGCTAGCTCCTTCCTTTATATAAGTCGTAACTTTTACTTGTCGCTCACAGTAATCTTACTTCCATCGATCTCCCTTCTTCTTAATCTCCTTCATGGCTTGGCAACAAGAATTAGTTTTATCCATGATGATTTCTCACCTTCAAAAGACGCAAGCGAGTCTGTGAAGAAAGATTTTATAGAACAGTATGAGCGCTCACTTTTCCCTCACTTGGGAACTTCTGTAGCTCAGACCAAATGGCGGACCTATCAAAACATAACTAGGGTAACACCCTGGGGTCAGCAGCACTTTCGTAACAATGTCCGCTTAGCCATGGTTATTGAAGCTTTGGGTTTGGGTCCCCGATACTACTGCGTCATGAGATCAAGACATCTTGGGTTTTCTGAGCGGGTCTTCTTACTGGCGTGTTTTCTTCCTCATGAGAAGATATACCTTTATCCCGTTTTTGGCTTACCTCTCAGAGGTCCTTTTGTTAGATCACCTCATACCACTGAGATAGGTGCGGCAATAACCAGCAGAATCATTCCCATAGATGAGTTACCCTATACTTGCGCAGCTTGTGAGTGCTGCTTTTGTGATCATATGATGGACGGGCTTATGGAAGTGTAAAGAGTTCTTCTATCCTTACTGTATAAGTTCCGAGAATGAATAAAGTTTAATTCTTGTTCTTATTTTGAATCTTGCTCTCTTTAAGACTTTTCTTGGTGGTTAACCTTGGTTAAAATTTTTCTCATATTCGTGCATCTTGCAAAATTATCCCAGTTTGCGAGATGAGGACATCTCGTATTTTTTAAGTGGGGTAGAATGTAAGATTCCTCCCCCAACCCCCTTTTGATGTCAAGTATCTTCCCCTGTAATCAATCCCTCTTCAGAAATATAAAGACCTTGTTTCTAACTGTTTTAACCTAGAGAGAGAAAATATTCTAGAGAGAGAATATTCAGATTATGAATATTTTTGGATAGAAAAATAACTCATCTTATTAAAATAAGTTCCCCTGAAACAGAAATTCAAAAAGAACTTTCCAATGTGCAATTGGAATTAATTGGAACTGGGTATAAAGGACCTTAGCCTAAGGGTCTAGATTTTCAGAAATTTTTGGATTATGGTCCAATTAAGGTTCCTATGGGCCAATAGCATCAATCCATGTGTAGGGAAGAGATAAATCCAATTTGTAAAAGAAGATACCCAAAAATGAGTAAATGCTCACATAAGATGAAGAGTTGAAAATGTACAAGGTTTATTAGTAAAAAACTATGAGCAATATTAAAAATATGAGATATTTTGGGTATCCAAAAATGAGTAAATGCTCACATAAGATGAAGAGTTGAAAATGTACAAGGTTTATTAGTAAAAAACTATGAGCAATATTAAAATGATTCCATTATGACACATATGTAAGGAAGGGGAGTTCTTTAAAGGAGGTGCATATTTCACATAAGATGAAGAGTTGAAAATGTACAAGGTTTATTAGTAAAAAACTATGAGCAATATTAAAATGATTCCATTATGACGCATATGTAAGGAAGGGGAGTTCTTTAAAGGAGGTGCATATTTCACATGCTTGAATGAGTTTTAAACTCATAAAAATTGAGATATTTCATCTCTCCTCTCTCCTCATTCAAGTCTAGTTCCAAAAAGTTAGCTTAACTGACCTAAAAATGGTCAAATATTGACCAAACTGATTTAGAAAATTCTAGAATCAGTTTGTTTGGTTAGGAGCTCAATTTTTCCTATAAATAGAAGCCTCCCCCTTGTTGATAAAAACATAGTGTTTATGCATCGTTACTCTACTCTACCTAAGCCAAGAACTGTGAATTCATTTAATAATTCACTAGTTTTTGGAGCTTCCCTCTTTCTTCAATCCCCATTAGTGGCTCCATCAACATACTTAACCAATTGATTGGTTGGGGGCCTCTACCGTGAACAAAGAATCAAGCAATTTGTAAGGTAATTAGTGAATATTGATATTTTCTATAATTTCTCAATGTTTCTCTCTTCTCAACCCCTCTCAAGCTTGAGAAGCTTAATTGGTATGGTTTTTTTTTTAATGCTATTGAAGTGAATTGATAATGTTAGTGAAGAGTTACATAATTTAATAAATGCTATTGAAGTTAATTTCCATTTATGTTTAAATTCTAATAGTTTTTATGTAATTTCTCTCTCTCAATCAAGAAATGGTCATACTCATGACCCATTCTCAATCCAAATCAAGCTTTTCATAAAGCTTTTCCTTAACCCAAGATTAAGCTATGCTTGAGGTCAAATTAATGGCTTTTTTCTATGCTTTTAGTTTATGTATATTGATGATTCAATCCATTATGGATGAATGATCCAATTAGAGATCATTTTAATTATTTCCTTAATGATAAGCTTTATCCCTTAGAAAAATTGAGATTTATCAGTCATAGCAGCGAAGCTATGGCAAAATTTTTATAAAAATTATGCATAAAATAATTTCATTCAAAGCATAAAAAGAGGACTTCCTACCATATTCTAGGAATTATCATCCTAGATTAATTGAAAGATATTCATTGTAATCATAGAGAAATTGATTTTTATATTATGCATAATTGATTTTCATGCATAGAAGTATGCATAAAAGATAATTTTTTTATATTAAAAGTGTTAATTTTATCATTTTTAATTTTCATGCATAGAAGTATGCATAAAGGAAAAATTTTTATATCAAAAGTGTTATTTTTACCATTTTTATTTCATGCATAGAAGTATGCATAATGGTTAAATTTTTATATCAAAAGTGTTACTTTTACCATTTTTATTTTCATGCATAGAAGTATGCATAATGGATAAATTTTTATATCAAAAGTGTTATTTTTATCATTTTTATTTTCATGCATAGAAGTATGCATAAAGGATAAATTTTTATATCAAAAGTGTTACTTTTATCATTTTTATTTCATGCATAGAAGTATACATAATGGATAAATTTTTATATCAAAAGTGTTACTTTTATCATATTTGAATTTCATGCATAAAGGTATGCATAAAAGTTGATTATTTTATTATAACAGTGTGTCTTTTATTATATTGAATTTCATGCATAGAGGTATGCATAAAGGTTGATTATTTTATTATAAAAGTGTGACTTTTATCATAATTGAATTTCATGCATAGAGGTATGCATAAAAAGTTGATTATTTTATTGTAAGAGTGTTACTTTTATCATATTAGATTTCATGCATTGAGGTATGCATAAAAGATATTCTTTTTAAACTAAAAGTGTGATTTTTCTCATAAATGGATTTTACGCATAACTTAGATGCATAAGAGAAATTCTTTTATTCTAAAAGTGTAATTCCTACTAAATTTAATTTATGCATAAGAAGATGCATAAAAATTTGATTTTTAATTCAAAAGTGTCATTCTCATCTAAATTGAATTTATGCATAGAAAGATGTATAAAAGATTGAATTTTAATTCAAAAGTGTCATTTTCATTTAAAATGAATTTATGCATAGGAAGATGAATAAAAGATTGATTTTACTTCGGGAGTATTAATCTCCTTAAATGGAATTTATGGATAAGTAAATGTGTAAAGAAATCTTATATCAAATATAAGAATTCTCTTGTATTCCATAAAAAGATATGAGATGTGATAGGATGTGATAAGAGGTGTATAAGAGGTGATAAGAGGTGATAAGATGAATTAAGATGTGATAAGATGTGTATGGGATGAGGTAAGAAGTGTATGTGATAGGATAAGATGTATATGGGTTGTGATAGGGCGAGAATGGATGTGATGTAAAAGATTAGATGTGAAGGCATATGGGGTTATATGAATGGGAATGTGGAAATGGATGTATGTATGTGGATGTGTGGATGTGGAGATGGGAGTATGGATGTATGAATGTGAAAATGGATGTATGCATGAAGATGTATATGCATAGATGTGAATGTGGATGTAGATGTGGATGTATAGATGTGAATGGGAATGTGGATGTGAATGTGGATGTAGATGTGGATGTATGGATGTGAATGGGAATGTGGATGTGGATGTATGTATGTATGTATGTGGATGTATGTATGTATGTATGTATGTGGATGTATGTATGTATGTGGATGTAGATGTGGATGTATAGATGTGAATGGGAATGTGGATATGGATGTAGATGTGGATGTATAGATGTGAATGGGAATGTGGATGTGGATGTATGAATGAGGACGTGATAATGGATGTATGCATGTAGATGTGGATATATGGATATGAATGTGGATGTGGATGTATGAATGAGGATGTGATAATGGATGTATGAATGAGGACGTGATAATGGATGTATGCATGTAAATGTGGATATATGGATGTGAATATGAATGTGGATGTGGATGTGGATGTATGGATGTCGATATGGATGTGTATGTATGAATGTAGATATGGGATATGGATGTATAAATGAGGATGTGAAAATGGAGGTATACATGTAGATATGGATGTATGGATGTGAATGTGGATGTATGGATGTGAATGTGGATATGGATGTGGATGTATGGATGTGGATATGGATGTGTATGTATGAATGTGGATATGGGATGTGGATGTATAAATGAGGATGTGAAAATGGATGTATGCATGTAAATGTGGATGTATGGATGTGAATGTGAATGTGTATGTGAATTAATGTGTCGTCGATATGAGGAAATGGATGAGAATGAGTACACATTGAATGGAATGTGGAAATAGTAATGTGGACTAAGGAGGGATAATGTGGAAAGACGAGAGTTCGATTTAGAAACTGTATTTTGTGACTGTTTGTAAATGACTGTTTTATGTCAAGAATGCTGGGGAAGCATTTTGACCATCTTGTGGATTAAGGTCATGGAGACCTAACTGTTAAAGTTGCAACTGCTGACGGAGAGTCAATGGAGGACGTCTCGCGTAGCAAGGTCGACCGAGGTCTTGACCAGCCTCGGTTCGATTTAAATGGTGAGCTTCCGGTACGGTGGATGAGGGACCAAGGAAGCGGTCTATGAGTGAAGCGCTAGGTCACCTGCGAAGGATCCTAGAGGGTGCTGACCATACGGTGCTCGGGCTCTGGGTCACCCAGGATACCCACGCGTGCGTCGAGGAAGATATTGGAACAAGGAGTAAGAGTTGTTTTGTGAAACCGGGCATGGATCTGGTTGATTGACCTTGCTGGTCTTCAATGGATGAGTCCATGGCTCTTTATATGGATCTGCTGGTTGATCTTGCTGATCTTCAACGAGAGTCCATCTTGAATTTTTATAAGTGATTATATTGCCGAGTATTATGGGCTAGGAACTATTGAAAAGGCCCCTGTGTGGACAGGTGGTGAGCGTTCTAGTTGCCAATGATGCCATAGATACTCTGATGAAGGAATGATGGAAAATTATGAATCAACCGGATAAATTGGAAGATTGTGATCAGTGGTACTATGGTTTCATTAAAGGATTGTTTTAAAGTTAGCTGATACTAAGAAAAAGGCAATTTCATATTGGGTGTGTAAGTGGTGTGGCTAGTTTTATGTTTGCATGAACTTCCGGCTAGGGGGCCTTGGAACTCTTTTCCTTGGTACCCGGGACAAAACCTAACCAAATTCCAAATTGGATCCCATCACTACAGTGGTTGGGCGGTTGGCTAACCCATGGGATCGGATGGGGTTAGGCTGGACTGATGGATCCGTAAATCGAGATTTAATTTCTATTATTACGATAGATGTAAATCCCGGATAGAAATTGTTCTATGGATAGGAATCAACGGCTGTGCCTCTTGATGGGGAAAAAAGCGTTGATCCCAATGATCCAAGTGCAAGTTTCTTCCTTGAATTGACCAAGTACCGTTAAAGGTGCAGTCAGATCAGTTGATCCGTAATGATCTTGACTACATTAGAGTAAAGAGTTATCCTGGTGGAATCGCCCATACTTTCCGGGTAAAGGAAGTTTTTCCAGTTTCGGTTTTGGACAAACCGACAGATTAGTCTCTTGTCCGGATATCCGTGGGCGAGGCCCCGAGTGTGAGACCCCTACCCGCGCATGATGTATTACTTTCGCTGCCAGTATCCTTAATCCGTTGCTCGGTGGGAACTGGGATCTCACACCTTGTGTTAAACATGGTACCAGGATAGATTGTTAGTTTTGCCTTAGGAAGGTCACCATTGTGTATAAAAATTATCACGTGCATAAAAAATAAAGGCAAAAGCCTCCTGTAACTCTGATGTTTCTTGTGTCCCTAGGCTCGTGGTAACTACTTGTTCTTAGAGTAGACACAGTGTGGTCATCTGTTTATTTATTAAGCTTGGTTATTTTCCTTGACTTAAGCCAGTTATAAACCTTGATTAACCTTTGACACCTTGCTAACTCTTGATTTACTTTCAATAATTTTAAACTCCTGTTAATTTGCTACACTAGCTCATTCATGTGACCCTTAAACTAAGTTCTCATAGCAACATCCATTGTGGTCTAACATGCTTGAATTTATACACTTTATATCTTTTGAATTCCAGCATACTTTCACTCTACTTCCTTGTTTTGCAGACGGTCCACCACAACAACCCTATCGAGCTTACCATACCATAGCTTCCGAGGACGGAATCTACATCAGGAAGGGAGGCATGTTAACCCATGGCGGACATTGAGACGTACTATATTTTACGTCATTAATTTAAATATTCTGAGTCATGGGCCGGGCTTGTCGGCACCATATGTTAAGGATAAAGGGATTGGGTGATCGCCGATGAGAGGCGCACCCTGGATATCAGTAGGATAAGGGTTAGGGTCTGTGAGATCCCAGTTCCCACCGAGCAACGGATTCGGGGTACTAGCAGCGGAAGTAGCACTTCTCGCGCGGGACAGGGGTCCCACACTCGGGGCCTCACCCACGGATATCCGGACAAGAGACTAATCCGTCGGTTTGTCCAAAACCGAAACCGGAAAAACTTCCTTTACCCGGAAAGCACGGGCGATTCCACCAGGATAACTCTTTACTCTAAGTAGTCAAGATCATTACTGATCAAACTGATCTGACTGCACCTTTAACGGTACTTGGTCAAATCAAGGAAGAACTTGCACTTGGATCATTGGGATCAACGCTTTTTTCCCCATCAAGAGGCACAGCCGTTGATTCCTATCCATAGAACAATTTCTATCCGGGATTTACTTCATCTATCGTAATAATAGAAATTAAATCTCGATTTACGGATCCATCAGTCCAGCCTAACCCCATCCGATCCCATGGGTTAGCCAACCGCCCAACCACTGTAGTGATGGGATCCAATTTGGAATTTGGTTAGGTTTTGTCCCGGGTACCAAGGAAAAGAGTTCCAAGGCCCCCTAGCCGGAAGTTCATGCAAACATAAAACTAGTCATACCACTTACACACCCAATATGAAATTGCCTTTTTCTTAGCATCAACTAGCTTTAAAACAATCCTTTAATAAAACCATTATGTCACTGATGACAATCCTCAAAGTCTCTGGTTGAATCCTTATTTCCAGTCATTCTTTCATCGGTATACTTATGGCATCATTGGCAACCAAAACGCTCACCACCTGTTCTCTCAGGGGCCTTTTCCATGGTTCCTAGCTCATAGTAACCGGCAATATATTCATATAATAGAATGGAGTCTCCGTGGAAGATCAGCAAGATCAACCCACAGATCCATATAAAAGAGCCATGGACTCATCTGTTGAGGACCAGCAAGGTCAATCAACCAGATCCATGCCCGGTTTCAGAAAACAACTCTTACTCCTTATTCCAATATCTTCCACGACGCATGTGTGGGTATCTTCGGCGACCCAGAGCCCGAGCACCGTATGGTCAGCACCCTCTAGGATCCTTCGCAGGTGACCTAGCGCTTCACTCATAGGCCGCTTCCTTGGTCCCTCATCCACCGTACCGGAAGCTCACCATTTAAATCGAGCCGAGGCTGGTCAAGACCTCGATCGACCTTGCTACGCGAGACGTCCTCCATTGACTCTCTGTCAGCAGTTGCAACTTTATCAGTTCAGTCTTCATGACCTTAATCCTCAAGACGGTCAAAATGCTTCTCCAGCATTCTTGACATAAAACAGTCATTTACAAACAGTTACAAATACAGTTTCTATAACGAACTCTTGTCTTTCCATATTATCCACTCTCGGACCACATTACTTATTCCACATTCCATTCAGTGTGTACTCGTTCTCATCCATTCACTCATATAGACTACATTATCTCACATACATCTTCATATTCATTATTCTACATACATATCCATGTTCGTACGTCCACATCATACATCCAATTTCACATTCATACATACGCATCTACATGCATACATCCACATCTACATTCATACATCCATACCTCCATTTCCACATCCACACATCCACATTCATATTCATACATCCACATTCACATGCATACATCCATTTTCACATCCTCATTCATACATCCACATTCACATACATACATCCACATCCGTATCTACATCCATACATTCACATCCACCTCTTCATTCACAATCACATCCATACATCCACATCTACATACATACATCCACATCTGTATCTACATCCATACATTTACATCCACCTCTTCATTCACAATCACATCCATACATCCACATCTACATACATACATCCACATCTACATACATACATCCATACATCCACGTCTATATACATACGTCCATTTTTACATCCTCATTCATACATACATATCCACATACATACATACACATCCGTATCTACATCCATACATCCACATCCACATCAACATTCACATTCATACATATACATCTACATGTATACATCCACATCACATTCATACAACCATATTACATCCATTCTCGTCCTAACACATCCCATATACATCTTAACACATCCTAACTCATCTTAACACATTCTATCACATCTCATACACATCTTATCACATCTTTTTACATCTCATACACCTCTTATCACATCCTATCACTTTCCATACGCATCTTATCAAATCTTATCACATCTTATCACATCTTTTTATATCTCATACACCTCTTATCACATCCTATCACTTTTCATACGCATCTTATCAATTCTTATCACATCTCATACACCCTCTTATCACATCCTATCACTTTCCATACGCATCTTATCAATTCTTATCACATCTCATACACCTCTTATCACATCTTATCACATTTCATATCTTTTTTTTTAAAAGAGAATTCTTATATTTGATATAAGATTTCTCTACACATTTATTTATACATAAATTCCATTTAAGGAGACTAACACTTTCGAAATTAAAATCAATCTTTTATGCATCTTCTTATGCATAATTTCAATTTGGTAGGGAATTACACTTTTAGAATAAAAGAATTTCTCTTATGCATCTAAGTTAAACATAAAATCCATTTATGAGGAAAATCACACTTTTAGTATAAAAAGAATATCTTTTATGCATACCTATATGCATGAAATCCAATATGATAAAAGTAACACTTTTGATATAAAAATTTTTCCTTTATGCATACTTCTATGCATGAAAATTAAAAATGATAAAAGTAACACTTTTGATATAAAATTTTTCCTTTATGCATACTTCTATGCATGAAAATTAAAAATGATAAAAGTAACACTTTTGATATAAAAATTTTCTTTTATGCATAGTTTTATGCATACTTTTATGCATGAAATTTAAAAATGATAAAAATAACACTTTTGATATAAAAAATTTTTCTTTTATGCATAATTCTATGCATGAAAATTAAAAATGATAAAAGTAACACTTTTGATATAAATTTTTTTTTTCTTTTATGCATAATTCTATGCATGAAAATTAAAAATGATAAAAGTAACACTTTTGATATAAAAATTTTCTTTTATGCATACTTCTATGCATGAAAATTAAAAATGATAAAAGTAACACTTTTGATATAAAATTTTCTTTTATGCATACTTCTATGCATGAAAATTAAAAATGATAAAAGTAACACTTTTGATATAAAATTTTTTCCTTTATGCATACTTCTATGCATGAAAATTAAAAATGATAAAAGTAACACTTTTGATATAAATATTTTTCCTTTATGCATACTTCTATGCATGAAAATTAAAAATGATAAAAGTAACACTTTTGATATAAAAAATTTTCCTTTATGCATACTTCTATGCATGAAAATTAAAAATGATAAAAATAACACTTTTGATATAAAAATTTATCCACTATGCATACTTCTATGCATGAAATAAAAATGGTAAAAATAACACTTTTTATATAAAAATTTATCCATTATGCATACTTCTATGCATGAAATAAAAATGGTAAAAATAACACTTTTGATATAAAAATTTATCCATTATGCATACTTCTATGCATGAAATAAAAATAGTAAAAATAACACTTTTGATATAAAAAATTTATCCATTATGCATACTTCTATGCATGAAATAAAAATGGTAAAAATAACACTTTTGATATAAAAACTTATCCTTTATGCATGATATTAAAATTCAATTTCTCCATGATTGTAATGAAATTCTTTCAATTAATCTAGGATGATAATTCCTAGAATATGGTAGGAAGTCCTCTTTTTATGCTTTGAATGAAATTATTTTATGCATAATTTTTATAAAAATTTTGCCATAGCTCCGCTGCTATGACTGATAAATCTCAATTTTTCTAAGGGATAATGCTTATCATTAAGGAAATAATTAAAATGATCTCTAATTGGATTATTAATCCATGGATTGAATCATCAATATACATAAACTAAAAGCATAGAAAAAAGCCATTAATTTGGCCTCAAGCATAGCTTAATCTTGGGTTAAGGAAAAGCTTTATGAAAAGCTTGATTTGGATTGAGAACGGGTCATGAGTATGACCATTTCTTGAGTGAGAGAGAGAATTTACATAAAAATCATTAGAATTTAAACATAAATAAAAATTAACTTCAATAGCATTTATTAAATTATGTAACTCTTCACTACTATTCAAACTTCAATAGCATTTAAAAAACCATACCAATTAAACTTCTCAAGCTTGAGAGGGTTGAGAAGAGAGAAACATTGAGAAATTATAGAAAGATCAATATTCACTAATTACCTTACAACTTGCTTGATTCTTTGTTCACGGTAGAGGCCCCCAACCAATCAATTGGTTAAGTATGTTGATGGAGCCACTAATGGGGATTGAAGAAAGAGGGAAGCTCCAAAAACTAGTGAATTATTAAATGAATTCACAGTTCTTGGCTTAGGTGGAGTGGAGTAACGATGCATAAACACTATCTATTTTTCAACAAGGGGGAGGCTTTTATTTATAGGAAAAATTGAGCTCCTAACCAAACAAACTGATTCTAGAATTTTCTAAATCAGTTTGGTCAATATTTGACCATTTTTAGGTCAGTTAAGCTTACTTTTTGGAACTAGACTTGAATGAGGAGAGAGGAGAGATGAAATATCTCAATTTTTATGAGTTTAAAACTCATTCAAGCATGTGAAATATGCACCTCCTTTAAAGAACTCCCCTTCCTTACATATGTGTCATAATGGAATCATTTTAATATTGCTCATAGTTTTTTTACTAATAAACCTTGTACATTTTCAACTCTTCATCTTATGTGAAATATGCACCTCCTTTAAAGAATTCCCCTTCCTTACATATGTGTCATAATGGAATCATTTTAATATTGCTCATAGTTTTTTTACTAATAAACCTTGTACATTTTCAACTCTTCATCTTATGTGAAATATGCACCTCCTTTAAAGAATTCCCCTTCCTTACATATGTGTCATAATGGAATCATTTTAATATTGCTCATAGTTTTTTACTAATAAACCTTGTACATTTTCAACTCTTCATCTTATGTGAGCATTTACTCATTTTTGGGTATCTTCTTTTTACAAATTTGGATTTATCTCTTTCCTACACATGGATTGATGCTATTGGCCCATAGGAACCTTAATTGGACCATAGTCTAAAGATTTCTGAAAATCTAGACCCTTAGACTAAGGTTCTTTATACCTATTTCCAATTAATTCCAATTGCACATTGAAAAATTCTTTTTTGAATTTCTGTTTCAGGGGAACTCATCTGAATTATAAGAGATATTTTTCTATCCAAAAATATTCAAAATCTGAATATTCTCTCTCTAGAATAATTTTCCTCTCTCTAGGCTAAAATAGTTAGCAACAGGGTCTTTATATTTCTGAAGAGGGTTGATTACAGGGGAAGATACTAGACATCAAAAAGGGGTTGGGGGAGGAATCTTACATTCTACCCCACTTAAAAAACGCGAGATGTCCTCATCTCGCAACTTGTGATAATTTCGCAAGATTCACGAATATGAGACTTAGAGAAAAATTTTAATCAAGATTAACCACCAAGATAAGTCTTAAAGAGAGCAAGATTCAAAATACGAACAAGATTTAAACTTTATTCATTCTCGGAACTTATACAGTAAAGATAGAGGAACTCTTTACACTTCCATAAGCCCGTCCATCATATGGTCACAAAAGCAGTCCTCACAAGCTGCACAAGTATAAGGTAACTCATCTATGGGAATGATTCTGTGGGTTATTGCTGCGCCTATCTTAGTGGTATGAGGTGTTCTAACAAAAGGACCTCTGAGAGGCAAGCCAAAAACGGGGTAAAGGCATATCTTCTCATGAGGAAGAAAACACGCCAGTAAGAAGACCCGCTCAGAAAACCCAAGATGTCTTGATCTCATGACGCAGTAGTATCGAGGACCCAAACCCAAGGCTTCGATAACCATGGCCAAGCGGACATTGTTACGAAAGTGCTGCTGACCCCAGGGTGTTACCCTAGTTATGTCTTGATAGGTCCGCCATTTGGTCTGCGCTACAGAAGTTCCTAGGTGAGGAAAAAGCGAGCGCTCATACTGCTCTATAAAATCTTTCTTCACAGACTCCCTTGCGTCTTGAAGGTGAGAAATCATCATGGATAAAACTAATTCTTGTTGCCAAGCCATGAAGGAGATTAAGAAAGAAAGAAGATCGATGAAAGTAAGATTACTGTGAATGACAAGTAAAAGTTATGACTTATATAAAGGAAGGAGCTAGCGTAACTTAGAAGCCAACGGTAACTTGCCCCACTGAAGTTTTACCGTCTTTCCATGATTTGGGTTTGGCACATTTTTCTATAGAAGGTATTCAGAACTTTGAGATGAGGAGATAAAAGAAGTTCGTAAGCTAAATCACCTACTTTCTTTGGTCTACAATATCTGGGAGATAACTTCTTATAATTCCCAAGAGATAAAGAACTTCTTTTGGGCCGTACTCGAGACCAAAACCTTGATATCCAAAACATCGATTCTCACTTTTGAACTCGTTGTTCTGAATCCTTAAAACAGGTGGGACTCTTGAGAAGTATTCAGGAAAAAGGTTTTTCCTTTTTTAGACGGAATCTTTCTTTTATTTTAGAGAGAGAATAATTATAAGATCAGAAAGGGAGATTCTTACTCCTGTATACCTCTAAGGTTGGGGGAGAATCTTACATTCTACCCCACTTGAAAAGTGCGAGATGTCCTCATCTCACAAGGTAGAGGACAACTCTTTTTCTTAAGATCCAATTTATTCTGGGGTTCCTTATATTCTGGTCAACCCAACAGAATACGGGGATAATTATCCCTTATATAGAACTCATCATTAAATAACAATTCATTCAGATCATATCATTCATATCTTTAACACGATAATGGTCCATTAGACTGAAAATTTTCCTTCTGAACATTCCTCCACAGGAATTTTAGTTAAGCAAGTTCTCAATTTGTCATCCCTTAACTTAATCTACCGTCTCAAGTATTAGCAGTAGCTATTTGACAACATAATCCACTAATCTCATAGTGATTTGCTGAATCATTTTCATCATTTATCATTACAGGGACTCGTCCCAATCATCCACATTGTGGTTTCGCTCAGCTTATTACATTTCAACCCATTTTCAAGGATCATCATTTTTCAATCGGAATCCAAATCAATTCATCAGTTCCCAAACAGAATTAAAAATCATATCAACCACATTCAAAATCATCATCTGGATAGCATTAACGCTTATAATTTCAAGTCTTAGATTTACTCGTATATACTGTCGGTAAAGAGCTGCAGTTATACCCTCGGTATATACGGATAGTCATGATACTCGAAACTATAAGGTAATTACCATCATGTCTAGGTCTCAAGCAAGTCAGGGTTCCATACAATTGCGGTACTTCCAATTGAAGACCCAATTACTAATTTACGAATTCCAATTTGAATTAATAATTTGTATGAATTATATCAAACAATTACAACCTTTTTGTGCGTCTTGATAAACTTTTGACATAATTTGCTCCTCAGTTGATCTTATTGGAGATCTATGACTTAAGTCTGATAAATAGATTTTTCTTTATCAGCAGATCGTCCGCCGTAAACAATCATTTATACAACAGAAAATTTTTCTCCGGAAAACATTTTTTTATTTATATAAAAGTTGCATTATGTACATAGAGCAGTTCGGCTCCAGAACTCAAAATCTCCTCGGGAAACGCATATGACGACGGTATTGGGCCATAGCCATGCCCTGATACAAACGTCCTGTAAGATTCCTCCCCCAACCCCTTTTTTGATGTCTAGTATCTTCCCCTGTAATCAACCCTCTTCAGAAATATAAAGACCTTGTTTCTATCTGTTTTAGCCTAGAGAGAGAAAAATATTCTAGAGAGAGAATATTCAGATTTTGAATATTTTTGGATAGAAAAATATCTCTTATAATTCAGATGAGTTCCCCTGAAATAGAAATTCAAAAAGAATTTTCCAATGTGCAATTGGAATTAATTGGAAATAGGTATAAAGAACCTTAGTCTAAGGGTCTAGATTTTCAGAAATCTTTAGACTATGGTCCAATTAAGGTTCCTATGGGCCAATAGCATCAATCCATGTGTAGGGAAGAGATAAATCCAAATTTGTAAAAAAGAAGATACCCAAAAATGAGTAAATGCTCACATAAGGTGAAGAGTTGAAAATGTACAAGGTTTATTAGTAAAAGACTATGAGCAATATTAAAAATATGAGATATTTTGGGTATCCAAAAATGAGTAAATGCTCACATAAGATGAAGAGTTGAAAATGTACAAGGTTTATTAGTAAAAAACTATGAGCAATATTAAAATGATGCCATTATGACACATATGTAAGGAAGGGGAATTCTTTAAAGGAGGTGCATATTTCACATAAGATGAAGAGTTGAAAATGTACAAGGTTTATTAGTAAAAAAACTATGAGCAATTTTAAAATGATTCCATTATGACACATATATAAGGAAGGGGAATTCTTTAAAGGAGGTGCATATTTCACATAAGATGAAGAGTTGAAAATGTACAAGGTTTATTAGTAAAAAAAAAAAACTATGAGCAATATTAAAATGATTCCATTATGACACATATGTAAGGAAGGGGAGTTCTTTAAAGGAGGTGCATATTTCACATGCTTGAATGAGTTTTAAACTCATAAAAATTGAGATATTTCATCTCTCCTCTCTCCTCATTCAAGTCTAGTTCCAAAAAGTTAGCTTAACTGACCTAAAAATGGTCAAATATTGACCAAACTGATTTAGAAAATTCTAGAATCAGTTTGTTTGGTTAGGAGCTCAATTTTTCCTATAAATAGAAGCCTCCCCCTTGTTGAAAAATAGTTAGTGTTTATGCATCGTTACTCTACTCCACCTAAGCCAAGAACTGTGAATTCATTTAATAATTCACTAGTTTTTGGAGCTTCCCTCTTTCTTCAATCCCCATTAGTGGCTCCATCAACATACTTAACCAATTGATTGGTTGGGGGCCTCTACCGTGAACAAAGAATCAAGCAAGTTGTAAGGTAATTAGTGAATATTGATCTTTCTATAATTTCTCAATGTTTCTCTCTTCTCAACCCCTCTCAAGCTTGAGAAGTTTAATTGGTATGGTTTTTTTTTTAAATACTATTGAAGTTTGAATAGTAGTGAAGAGTTACATAAGTTAATAAATGCTATTGAAGTTAATTTTCATTTATGTTTAAATTCTAATGATTTTTATGTAAATTCTCTCTCTCACTCAAGAAATGGTCATACTCATGACCCGTTCTCAATCCAAATCAAGCTTTTCATAAAGCTTTTCCTTAACCCAAGATTAAGCTATGCTTGAGGCCAATTTAATGGCTTTTTTCTATGCTTTTAGTTTATGCATATTGATGATTCAATCCACTATAGATTAATGATCCAATTAGAGATCATTTTAATTATTTCCTTAATGATAAGCTTTATCCTTAGAAAAATTGAGATTTATCAGTCATAGCAGCGGAGCTATGGCAAAATTTTTATAAAAATTATGCATAAAATAATTTCATTCAAAGCATAAAAAAGAGGACTTCCTACCATATTCTAGGAATTATCATCCTAGATTAATTGAAAGAATTTCATTATAATCATGGAGAAATTGAATTTTAATATCATGCATAAAGGATAATTTTTTTATATCAAAAGTGTTACTTTTACCATTTTTAATTTTCATGCATAGAAGTATGCATAAAGGAAAAAAAATTTATATCAAAAGTGTTACTTTTATCATTTTTTAATTTTTCATGCATAGAAGTATGCATAAAGGAAAATTTTTTATATCAAAAGTGATACTTTTATCATTTTTAATTTTCATGCATAGAAGTATGCATAAAGGATAATTTTTTTATATTAAAAGTGTTATTTTTATCATTTTTAATTTTCATGCATAGAAGGATGCATAAAGGAAAATTTTTATATCAAAAGTGTTACTTTTATCATTTTTAATTTTCATGCATAGAAGTATGCATAAAGGATAATTTTTTTATATCAAAAGTGTTACTTTTATCATATTGGATTTCATGCATAGAGGTATGCATAAAAGTTATGGGAAGTGATAAGATACGATAAGAGGCATGTGGATGTGGATGTGGATGTATGAATGTGGATGTATGGATGTGAATGTGGATGTGGATGTGGATGTATGAATGTGGATGTATGGATGTGGATGTGGATGTATGAATGTGGATGTATGGATGTGAATGTGGATGTGGATGTGGATGTATGAATGTGGATGTATGGATGTATGAATGTGGATGTATGGATGTGAATGAGGATGTAGATGTGGATGCATGGATGTAAATATGGATGTGGATGTATGGATGTATGCATGTAGATGTGGCTGCATGAATGTGGATGTATGGATGTGAATGAGGATATAGATGTGGATGTATGGATGTGAATGTACATGTAGATAAAGATGTATATATGTGAATGGGAATGTGGATGTGGATGTATGTATGCATGTGGATGTGGTTATGGATGTGTATGTATGAATGTGGATATGGGATGTGGATGTATAAATGAGGATGTGAAAATGGAGATAAGCATGTAGATGTGGATGCATGAATGTGGATGTATGGATGTGAATGAGGATATAGATGTGGATGTATGGATGTGAATGTGCATGTAGATATGGATGTATATATGTGAATGGGAATGTGGATGTGGATGTATGTATGCATGTGGATGTGGATATGGATGTGTATGTATGAATGTGGATGTATAAATGAGGATGTGAAAATGGAGATAAGCATGTAGATGTGGATGTATGGATGTGAATGTGGATGTGGATGTGGATGTGGATGTGGATGTATGAATGTGGATGTATGGATGTGAATGAGGATGTGGATGTGGATGCATGGATGTAAATGTGGATGTGTATGTATGGATGTAGGCATGTAGATGTGGATGCATGAATGTGGATGTATGGATGTGAATGAGGATATAGATGTGGATGTATGGATGTGAATGTGCATGTAGATATGGATGTATAGATGTGAATGAGAATGTGGATGTGGATGTGGATGTATGTATGTATGTATGTGGATGTGGATGTATGAATGAGGACGTGATAATGAATGTATGCATGTGGATGTGGATATGGATGTGTATGTATGAATGCGGATATGGATG
This sequence comes from Cibotium barometz, assembly GCF_041138505.1. NCBI lineage: Eukaryota > Viridiplantae > Streptophyta > Polypodiopsida > Cyatheales > Cibotiaceae > Cibotium > Cibotium barometz. Next base: position 11,550,354 of record NC_141050.1, on the reverse strand, counting down.
TGGATATGGATGTGTATGTATGAATGTGGATATGGGATGTGGATGTATAAATGAGGATGTGAAAATGGAGATAAGCATGTAGATGTGGATGTATGGATGTGAATGTGGATGTGGATGTGGATGTATGGATGTGGATATGGATGTGAATATATGATATGTGATGTGAAGGAATCTGAAGTGAAGAGATGGAAAATGATATGATTGGATGAGTACACATATAAATGAAATGTGGAATAAGTAATGTGGATTGCATGAGGGATAATGTGGAAAAATGAGAGTTAATATAGAAATTGTATTTGTAAACTGTTTATAAATGCTGTTTGTAAATGGCTGTTTTATGTCAAGAATGCTGGGAAAGCATTTTGACCGTCTTGTGATTAAGGTCGTGGAGACCTAACTGATAAAGTTGCAACTGCTGACGGAGAGTCAATGGAGGACGTCTCGCGTAGCAAGGTCGGCCGAGGTCTTGACCAGCCTCGGTTCGATTAAAATGGTGAGCTTCCGGTACGGTGGATGAGGGACCAAGGAAGCGGCCTATGAGTGAAGCGCTAGGTCACCTGCGAAGGATCCTAGAGGGTGCTGACCATACGGTGCTCGGGCTCTGGGTCGCCCAGGATACCCACGCGTGCGTCGAGGAAGATATTGGAACAAGGAGTAAGAGTTGTTTTCTGGAACCGGGCATGGATCTGGTTGACTGACCTTGCTGGTCCTCAACGGATGAGTCCATGGCTCTTTTATATGGATCTGTTGGTTGATCTTGCTGATCTTCAACGAGAGTCCATCTTGATAAGTGATTATATTGTTGAGTATTATGGGCTAGGAACTATTGAAACGGCCCCTGTGTGGACAGGTGGTGAGCGTTCTAGTTGCCAATGATGCCATAGATACTCTGATGAAGGAATGATGGGAAATTATGAATCAACTGGATAATTTGGGAGATTGTGATCAGTGGTACTATGGTTTCATTAAAGGATTGTTTTAAAGTTAGCTGATGCTAAGAAAAAGGCAATTTTCATATTGGGTGTGTAAGTGGTGTGGCTAGTTTATGTTTGCATGAAATTCCGGCTAGGGGGCCTTGGAACTCTTTTCCTTGGTACCCGGGACAAAACCTAACCAAATTCCAAATTGGATCCCATCACTACAGTGGTTGGGCGGTTGGCTAACCCATGGGATCGGATGGGGTTAGGCTGGACTGATGGATCCGTAAATCGAGACTCAATTTCTGTTATTACGATAGATAAAGTAAATCTCGGATAGTAATTGTTCTATGGATAGGAATCAACGGCTGTGCCTCCTTGGTGGGGAAAAAAGCGTTGATCCCAATGATCCAAGTGCAAGTTTCTTCCTTGATCTGACCAAGTATCTTTATAGATGCAGTCGGATCTGTTTGATCAGTAAGAGTTTTGACTACGTTAGAGTAAAAATTATCCTGGTGGAATCGCCCGTGCTTTCCGGATAAGGGAAGTTTTTCCGGGTCTGGTTTTGGAAAAACCGACGGATTAGTCTTTTGTCCGGATATCCGTGGACGAGGCCCCGAGTGTGGGACCCTGCCTCGCGCAAGAAGTGCTACTTCCGCTGCTAGTACCCCGAATCCGTTGCGCGGTGGGAACAGGGATCTCACAGTTGGTATCAGAGCATTTGGTTAATAAAGATCAACTGAGAAGACAAATATGTCAAAAATTTATCAAGAAGCACAAAAAGGTTGTAATTGTGTGATATAATTCATACAATTTGATATTCAAACTGAAATTCGTAATTTGGTAATTGGGTCTTCAGATGGAAGTACCGCAATTATATAGAATCCCTGACTTGCTTGAGGCCTAGACATGATGGTATTTACCTTATAATTCCAAGAGCCACGACTACCCCTTATATACCGAGAGTATACTGCAGCTCTTTACTGACAGTATATACGAGTAAATCTAAGACTTGAAATTATAAACGTTAATGCTATCCAGATGATGAATTCGAATGTGGTTGATATGATTTTTAATTCTGTTTGAGAATTGATTAATTGAATTGGATTCTGATTGAAAATTCTGATTGAAAAATGATGATTTCTGAAATTAGTTGAAATATAAAAATCTGAACAAAACCACAATGAGGATGAATGGGACGAGTCCCAGTGATGATATTCATAACTGGAATGATGATAATGAATTCAGCAAATCACTATGAGATTAGTGGGTTGTGCTGTCAAATTGTTACTGTTAACACTTGATCAGTAGATCAAGTTAAGGGATGACAAATTGAGAACTTGCTTGACTGAAATTCCCGTGGAGGAATGTTCAGAAGGAAATTTTTAGGTCTAATGGACCATTATCATGTTAAAGATATGAATGATATGATCTGAATATTAATGATGAGTTCTATATAAGGGATATTTATCCCAGTGTTCTGCTGGGTTGACCAGAATATAAGGAACCCCAAAATAAAATTGGATGTTAAGAAAAAGAGTTGTCCTCTACCTTGCGAGATGAGGACATCTCGCACTTTTTAAGTGGGGTAGAATGTAAGATTCCTCCCCAGCCTTCGAGCAGGAGTAAGAATCTCCCTTTCTGATCTTATAATTATTCCCTCTCTAAAATAAAAGAAAGTTCTGTTTAACAAAGGAAGGACCCTTTTCCTAGAATACTTCTCAAGAGTCCCACCTGTTTTAAGGATTCAGAACAATGAGTTCAGAAGTGAGAATCGATGTTTTGGATATCAAGGTTTTGGTCTTCATTCGAGTACGGCCCAAAAGAAGTTCTTTATCTCTTGGGGAGTATATGAAGTTATCCCCCAGATATTGTGAGCCTTATATCTGAATTCAATGAAAGTAGGTGACTTAGCCTACAAGCTTCTTTTATCTCTTCATCTCAAAATTCTTAATGCCTTCTATAGAAAAATGTGTCAAACCCAAATCATGGAAAGACGGTAAAACTTCAGTGGCAAGTTACCGTTGGCTTCTAAGTTACGCTAGCTCCTTCCTTTATATAAGTCGTAACTTTTACTTGTCGCTCACAGTAATCTTACTTCCATCGATCTCCTTTCTTTCTTAATCTCCTTCATGGCTTGGCAACAAGAACTAGTTTATCCCTAATGATTTCTCACCTTCAAGACGCAAGGGAGTCTGTGAAGAAAGATTTTATAGAGCAGTATGAGCGCTCACTTTTCCCTCACTTGGGAACTTCTGTAGCGCAGACAAAATGGCGGACCTATCAAGACATAACTAGGGTAACACCCTGGGGTCAGCAGCACTTTCGTAACAATGTCCGCTTGGCCATGGTTTATTGAAGCTTTGGGTTTGGGTCCCCGATACTACTGCGTCATGAGATCAAGGCATCCTGGGTTTTCTGAGCGGGTCTTCTTACTGGCGTGTTTTCTTCCTCATGAGAAGATATGCCTTTACCCCGTTTTTGGCTTGCCTCTTCAGAGGTCCTTTTGTTAGAACACCTCATACCACTGAGATAGGCGCAGCAATAACCCACAGAATCATTTCCCATAGATGAGTTACCTTATACTTGTGCAGCTTGTGAGGACTGGCTTTTGTGATCATATGATGGACGGGCTTATGGAAGTGTAAAGAGTTCTTCTATCTTTACTGTATAAGTTCCGAGAATGAATAAAGTTTAAATCTTGTTCTTATTTTGAATCTTGCTCTCTTTAAGACGTTTCTTGGTGGTTAATCTTGATTAAAATTTTTTCTCTAAGTCTCATATTCGTGAATCTTGCGAAATTATCACAAGTTGCGAGATGAGGACATCTCGCGTTTTTTAAGTGGGGTAGAATGTAAGATTCCTCCCCCAACCCCTTTTTTGATGTCTAGTATCTTCCCCTGTAATCAACCCTCTTCAGAAATATAAAGACCTTGTTTCTATCTGTTTTAGCCTAGAGAGAGAAAAATATTCTAGAGAGAGAATATTCAGATTTTGAATATTTTTGGATAGAAAAATATCTCTTATAATTCAGATGAGTTCCCCTGAAATAGAAATTCAAAAAGAATTTTTCAATGTGCAATTGGAATTAATTGGAAATAGGTATAAAGAACCTTAGTCTAAGGGTCTAGATTTTCAGAAATCTTTAGACTATGGTCCAATTAAGGTTCCTATGGGCCAATAGCATCAATCCATGTGTAGGGAAGAGATAAATCCAAATTTGTAAAAAAGAAGATACCCAAAAATGAGTAAATGCTCACATAAGGTGAAGAGTTGAAAATGTACAAGGTTTATTAGTAAAAAACTATGAGCAATATTAAAAATATGAGATATTTTGGGTATCCAAAAATGAGTAAATGCTCACATAAGATGAAGAGTTGAAAATGTACAAGGTTTATTAGTAAAAAACTATGAGCAATATTAAAATGATGCCATTATGACACATATGTAAGGAAGGGGAATTCTTTAAAGGAGGTGCATATTTCACATAAGATGAAGAGTTGAAAATGTACAAGGTTTATTAGTAAAAAAACTATGAGCAATTTTAAAATGATTCCATTATGACACATATATAAGGAAGGGGAATTCTTTAAAGGAGGTGCATATTTCACATAAGATGAAGAGTTGAAAATGTACAAGGTTTATTAGTAAAAAAAAAAACTATGAGCAATATTAAAATGATTCCATTATGACACATATGTAAGGAAGGGGAGTTCTTTAAAGGAGGTGCATATTTCACATGCTTGAATGAGTTTTAAACTCATAAAAATTGAGATATTTCATCTCTCCTCTCTCCTCATTCAAGTCTAGTTCCAAAAAGTTAGCTTAACTGACCTAAAAATGGTCAAATATTGACCAAACTGATTTAGAAAATTCTAGAATCAGTTTGTTTGGTTAGGAGCTCAATTTTTCCTATAAATAGAAGCCTCCCCCTTGTTGAAAAATAGTTAGTGTTTATGCATCGTTACTCTACTCCACCTAAGCCAAGAACTGTGAATTCATTTAATAATTCACTAGTTTTTGGAGCTTCCCTCTTTCTTCAATCCCCATTAGTGGCTCCATCAACATACTTAACCAATTGATTGGTTGGGGGCCTCTACCGTGAACAAAGAATCAAGCAAGTTGTAAGGTAATTAGTGAATATTGATCTTTCTATAATTTCTCAATGTTTCTCTCTTCTCAACCCCTCTCAAGCTTGAGAAGTTTAATTGGTATGGTTTTTTTTTAAAATACTATTGAAGTTTGAATAGTAGTGAAGAGTTACATAAGTTAATAAATGCTATTGAAGTTAATTTTCATTTATGTTTAAATTCTAATGATTTTTATGTAAATTCTCTCTCTCACTCAAGAAATGGTCATACTCATGACCCGTTCTCAATCCAAATCAAGCTTTTCATAAAGCTTTTCCTTAACCCAAGATTAAGCTATGCTTGAGGCCAATTTAATGGCTTTTTTCTATGCTTTTAGTTTATGCATATTGATGATTCAATCCACTATAGATTAATGATCCAATTAGAGATCATTTTAATTATTTCCTTAATGATAAGCTTTATCCCTTAGAAAAAATTGAGATTTATCAGTCATAGCAGCGGAGCTATGGCAAAATTTTTATAAAAATTATGCATAAAATAATTTCATTCAAAGCATAAAAAAGAGGACTTCCTACCATATTCTAGGAATTATCATCCTAGATTAATTGAAAGAATTTCATTATAATCATGGAGAAATTGAATTTTAATATCATGCATAAAGGATAATTTTTTTATATCAAAAGTGTTACTTTTACCATTTTTAATTTTCATGCATAGAAGTATGCATAAAGGAAAAAAAATTTATATCAAAAGTGTTACTTTTATCATTTTTTAATTTTTCATGCATAGAAGTATGCATAAAGGAAAATTTTTTATATCAAAAGTGATACTTTTATCATTTTTAATTTTCATGCATAGAAGTATGCATAAAGGATAATTTTTTTATATTAAAAGTGTTATTTTTATCATTTTTAATTTTCATGCATAGAAGGATGCATAAAGGAAAATTTTTATATCAAAAGTGTTACTTTTATCATTTTTAATTTTCATGCATAGAAGTATGCATAAAGGATAATTTTTTTATATCAAAAGTGTTACTTTTATCATATTGGATTTCATGCATAGAGGTATGCATAAAAGTTATGGGAAGTGATAAGATATGATAAGAGGCATGTGGATGTGGATGTGGATGTATGAATGTGGATGTATGGATGTGAATGTGGATGTGGATGTGGATGTATGAATGTGGATGTATGGATGTGGATGTGGATGTATGAATGTGGATGTATGGATGTGAATGTGGATGTGGATGTGGATGTATGAATGTGGATGTATGGATGTATGAATGTGGATGTATGGATGTGAATGAGGATGTAGATGTGGATGCATGGATGTAAATGTGGATGTGGATGTATGGATGTATGCATGTAGATGTGGCTGCATGAATGTGGATGTATGGATGTGAATGAGGATATAGATGTGGATGTATGGATGTGAATGTACATGTAGATAAAGATGTATATATGTGAATGGGAATGTGGATGTGGATGTATGTATGCATGTGGATGTGGTTATGGATGTGTATGTATGAATGTGGATATGGGATGTGGATGTATAAATGAGGATGTGAAAATGGAGATAAGCATGTAGATGTGGATGCATGAATGTGGATGTATGGATGTGAATGAGGATATAGATGTGGATGTATGGATGTGAATGTGCATGTAGATATGGATGTATATATGTGAATGGGAATGTGGATGTGGATGTATGTATGCATGTGGATGTGGATATGGATGTGTATGTATGAATGTGGATGTATAAATGAGGATGTGAAAATGGACATAAGCATGTAGATGTGGATGTATGGATGTGAATGTGGATGTGGATGTGGATGTGGATGTGGATGTATGAATGTGGATGTATGGATGTGAATGAGGATGTGGATGTGGATGCATGGATGTAAATGTGGATGTGTATGTATGGATGTAGGCATGTAGATGTGGATGCATGAATGTGGATGTATGGATGTGAATGAGGATATAGATGTGGATGTATGGATGTGAATGTGCATGTAGATATGGATGTATAGATGTGAATGAGAATGTGGATGTGGATGTGGATGTATGTATGTATGTATGTGGATGTGGATGTATGAATGAGGACGTGATAATGAATGTATGCATGTGGATGTGGATATGGATGTGTATGTATGAATGCGGATATGGATGTGGATATGGATGTGTATGTATGAATCTGGATATGGGATGTGGATGTATAAATGAGGATGTGAAAATGGAGATAAGCATGTAGATGTGGATGTATGGATGTGAATGTGGATGTGGATGTGGATGTATGGATGTGGATATGGATGTGAATATATGATATGTGATGTGAAGGAATCTGAAGTGAAGAGATGGAAAATGATATGATTGGATGAGTACACATATAAATGAAATGTGGAATAAGTAATGTGGATTGCATGAGGGATAATGTGGAAAAATGAGAGTTAATATAGAAATTGTATTTGTAAACTGTTTATAAATGCTGTTTGTAAATGGCTGTTTTATGTCAAGAATGCTGGGAAAGCATTTTGACCGTCTTGTGATTAAGGTCGTGGAGACCTAACTGATAAAGTTGCAACTGCTGACGGAGAGTCAATGGAGGACGTCTCGCGTAGCAAGGTCGGCCGAGGTCTTGACCAGCCTCGGTTCGATTAAAATGGTGAGCTTCCGGTACGGTGGATGAGGGACCAAGGAAGCGGCCTATGAGTGAAGCGCTAGGTCACCTGCAAAGGATCCTAGAGGGTGCTGACCATACGGTGCTCGGGCTCTGGGTCGCCCAGGATACCCACGCGTGCGTCGAGGAAGATATTGGAACAAGGAGTAAGAGTTGTTTTCTGGAACCGGGCATGGATCTGGTTGACTGACCTTGCTGGTCCTCAACGGATGAGTCCATGGCTCTTTTATATGGATCTGTTGGTTGATCTTGCTGATCTTCAACGAGAGTCCATCTTGATAAGTGATTATATTGTTGAGTATTATGGGCTAGGAACTATTGAAACGGCCCCTGTGTGGACAGGTGGTGAGCGTTCTAGTTGCCAATGATGCCATAGATACTCTGATGAAGGAATGATGGGAAATTATGAATCAACTGGATAATTTGGGAGATTGTGATCAGTGGTACTATGGTTTCATTAAAGGATTGTTTTAAAGTTAGCTGATGCTAAGAAAAAGGCAATTTTCATATTGGGTGTGTAAGTGGTGTGGCTAGTTTTATGTTTGCATGAAATTCCGGCTAGGGGGCCTTGGAACTCTTTTCCTTGGTACCCGGGACAAAACCTAACCAAATTCCAAATTGGATCCCATCACTACAGTGGTTGGGCGGTTGGCTAACCCATGGGATCGGATGGGGTTAGGCTGGACTGATGGATCCGTAAATCGAGACTCAATTTCTGTTATTACGATAGATAAAGTAAATCTCGGATAGTAATTGTTCTATGGATAGGAATCAACGGCTGTGCCTCCTTGGTGGGGAAAAAAGCGTTGATCCCAATGATCCAAGTGCAAGTTTCTTCCTTGATCTGACCAAGTATCTTTATAGATGCAGTCGGATCTGTTTGATCAGTAAGAGTTTTGACTACGTTAGAGTAAAAATTATCCTGGTGGAATCGCCCGTGCTTTCCGGATAAGGGAAGTTTTTCCGGGTCTGGTTTTGGAAAAACCGACGGATTAGTCTTTTGTCCGGATATCCGTGGACGAGGCCCCGAGTGTGGGACCCTGCCTCGCGCAAGAAGTGCTACTTCCGCTGCTAGTACCCCGAATCCGTTGCGCGGTGGGAACAGGGATCTCACACGTCCACTTACTGACAAGGGAGCTATTATATTCCATTTAGGAATAAAACAACTAAGAAGTCTGTAGACTTGGCATGCAAGCCTGAAATTTCGAGGCGTTGAATGATATAAAATGATGCCACGTACAATTTTCAGCTTTAACAAACTCATAGCCAATGAGAGGTTCTCCCACAGCATTGCACGGCGGTCGCAAGAGGCGTGGACATATTGCCCTGCAAACCACTTATGCTGAATTCTCTCCGCTGGGTTAGGAAAATATAAATCCTCGAAATGGCGTGCAAGCCTTCTTCGGCTTATTCGAGTTGAAGCGGAAGAGATGAGATGCTCGAAGGCAAATGCAATCATATCTTGAGACTGGGTGAGGTCGGGAATACCAGATAAATGGGGAACTTCCATCTATAAAAACAAAATTTTTTTTGATTAAAATTTCTTTATTAAAGAAGCTTACGGAATGAAAATACATTATGAAAATGCTGTTTCTGAATTCTTTTTACAATTTCAAATAAGAATTTAATTATCTTTATTAGCTTTCAATTTCGCTCTGATACCAACTGTGAGATCCCAGTTCCCACCGAGCAATGGATTCGGGGTACTAGCAGCGGAAGTAGCACTTCTCGCGCGGGACAGGGGTCCCACACTCGGGGCCTCACCCACGGATATCCGGACAAGAGACTAATCCGTCGGTTTGTCCAAAACCGAAACCGGAAAAACTTCCTTTACCCGGAAAGCACGGGCGATTCGGATAACTCTTTACTCTAAGTAGTCAAGATCATTACTGATCAAACTGATCTGACTGCACCTTTAACGGTACTTGGTCAAATCAAGGAAGAACTTGCACTTGGATCATTGGGATCAACGCTTTTTTCCCCATCAAGAGGCACAGCCGTTGATTCCTATCCATAGAACAATTTCTATCCGGGATTTACTTCATCTATCGTAATAATAGAAATTAAATCTCGATTTACGGATCCATCAGTCCAGCCTAACCCCTTCCGATCCCATGGGTTAGCCAACCGCCCAATCACTGTAGTGATGGGATCCAATTTGGAATTTGGTTAGGTTTTGTCCCGGGTACCAAGGAAAAGAGTTCCAAGGCCCCCTAGCTGGAAGTTCATGCAAACATAAAACTAGTCATACCACTTACACACCCAATATGAAATTGCCTTTTTCTTAGCATCAACTAGCTTTAAAATAATCCTTTAATAAAACCATTATGTCACTGATGACAATCCTCAAAGTCTCTGGTTGAATCCTTATTTCCAGTCATTCTTTCATCGGTATACTTATGGCATCATTGGCAACCAAAACGCTCACCACCTGTTCTCTCAGGGGCCTTTTCCATGGTTCCTAGCTCATAGTAACCGGCAATATATTCATATAATAGAATGGAGTCTCCGTGGAAGATCAGCAAGATCAACCCACAGATCCATATAAAAGAGCCATGGACTCATCTGTTGAGGACCAGCAAGGTCAATCAACCAGATCCATGCCCGGTTTCAGAAAACAACTCTTACTCCTTATTCCAATATCTTCCACGACGCATGTGTGGGTATCTTCGGCGACCCAGAGCCCGAGCACCGTATGGTCAGCACCCTCTAGGATCCTTCGCAGGTGACCTAGCGCTTCACTCATAGGCCGCTTCCTTGGTCCCTCATCCACCGTACCGGAAGCTCACCATTTAAATCGAGCCGAGGCTGGTCAAGACCTCGATCGACCTTGCTACGCGAGACGTCCTCCATTGACTCTCCGTCAGCAGTTGCAACTTTATCAGTTCAGTCTTCATGACCTTAATCCTCAAGACGGTCAAAATGCTTCTCCAGCATTCTTGACATAAAACAGTCATTTACAAACAGTTACAAATACAGTTTCTATAACGAACTCTTGTCTTTCCATATTATCCACTCTCGGACCACATTACTTATTCCACATTCCATTCAGTGTGTACTCGTTCTCATCCATTCACTCATATAGACTACATTATCTCACATACATCTTCATATTCATTATTCTACATACATATCCATGTTCGTACGTCCACATCATACATCCAATTTCACATTCATACATACGCATCTACATGCATACATCCACATCTACATTCATACATCCATACCTCCATTTCCACATCCACACATCCACATTCATATTCATACATCCACATTCACATGCATACATCCATTTTCACATCCTCATTCATACATCCACATTCACATACATACATCCACATCCGTATCTACATCCATACATTCACATCCACCTCTTCATTCACAATCACATCCATACATCCACATCTACATACATACATCCACATCTGTATCTACACCCATACATTCACATCCACCTCTTCATTCACAATCACATCCATACATCCACATCTACATACATACATCCACATCTACATACATACATCCATACATCCACGTCTATATACATACGTCCATTTTTACATCCTCATTCATACATACATATCCACATACATACATACACATCCGTATCTACATCCATACATCCACATCCACATCAACATTCACATTCATACATATACATCTACATGTATACATCCACATCACATTCATACAACCATATTACATCCATTCTCGTCCTAACACATCCCATATACATCTTAACACATCCTAACTCATCTTAACACATTCTATCACATCTCATACACATCTTATCACATCTTTTTACATCTCATACACCTCTTATCACATCCTATCACTTTCCATACGCATCTTATCAAATCTTATCACATCTTTTTACATCTCATACACCTCTTATCACATCCTATCACTTTCCATACGCATCTTATCAATTCTTATCACATCTCATACACCTCTTATCACATCCTATCACTTTCCATACGCATCTTATCAATTCTTATCACATCTCATACACCTCTTATCACATCTTATCACATTTCATATCTTTTTTTTTAAAGAGAATTCTTATATTTGATATAAGATTTCTCTACACATTTATTTATACATAAATTCCATTTAAGGAGACTAACACTTTCGAAATTAAAATCAATCTTTTATGCATCTTCTTATGCATAATTTCAATTTGGTAGGGAATTACACTTTTAGAATAAAAGAATTTCTCTTATGCATCTAAGTTAAGCATAAAATCCATTTATGAGGAAAATCACACTTTTAGTATAAAAAGAATATCTTTTATGCATACCTATATGCATGAAATCCAATATGATAAAAGTAACACTTTTGATATAAAATTTTTTCCTTTATGCATACTTCTATGCATGAAAATTAAAAATGATAAAAGTAACACTTTTGATATAAAAATTTTTCCTTTATGCATACTTCTATGCATGAAAATTAAAAATGATAAAAGTAACACTTTTGATATAAAAATTTTCTTTTATGCATACTTTTATGCATGAAATTTAAAAATGATAAAAGTAACACTTTTGATATAAAAAAATTTTCTTTTATGCATACTTCTATGCATGAAAATTAAAAATGATAAAAGTAACACTTTTGATATAAATTTTTTTTTTCTTTTATGCATAATTCTATGCATGAAAATTAAAAATGATAAAAGTAACACTTTTGATATAAAAATTTTCTTTTATGCATACTTCTATGCATGAAAATTAAAAATGATAAAAGTAACACTTTTGATATAAAATTTTCTTTTATGCATACTTCTATGCATGAAAATTAAAAATGATAAAAGTAACACTTTTGATATAAAAATTTTTCCTTTATGCATACTTCTATGCATGAAAATTAAAAATGATAAAAGTAACACTTTTGATCTAAATATTTTTCCTTTATGCATACTTCTATGCATGAAAATTAAAAATGATAAAAGTAACACTTTTGATATAAAAAATTTTCCTTTATGCATACTTCTATGCATGAAAATTAAAAATGATAAAAATAACACTTTTGATATAAAAATTTATCCACTATGCATACTTCTATGCATGAAATAAAAATGGTAAAAATAACACTTTTTATATAAAAATTTATCCATTATGCATACTTCTATGCATGAAATAAAAATGGTAAAAATAACACTTTTGATATAAAAATTTATCCATTATGCATACTTCTATGCATGAAATAAAAATAGTAAAAATAACACTTTTGATATAAAAATTTATCCATTATGCATACTTCTATGCATGAAATAAAAATGGTAAAAATAACACTTTTGATATAAAAACTTATCCTTTATGCATGATATTAAAATTCAATTTCTCCATGATTGTAATGAAATTCTTTCAATTAATCTAGGATGATAATTCCTAGAATATGGTAGGAAGTCCTCTTTTTATGCTTTGAATGAAATTATTTTATGCATAATTTTTATAAAAATTTTGCCATAGCTCCGCTGCTATGACTGATAAATCTCAATTTTTCTAAGGGATAATGCTTATCATTAAGAAAATAATTAAAATGATCTCTAATTGGATTATTAATCCATAATGGATTGAATCATCAATATACATAAACTAAAAGCATAGAAAAAAGCCATTAATTTGGCCTCAAGCATAGCTTAATCTTGGGTTAAGGAAAAGCTTTATGAAAAGCTTGATTTGGATTGAGAACGGGTCATGAGTATGACCATTTCTTGAGTGAGAGAGAGAATTTACATAAAAATCATTAGAATTTAAACATAAATGAAAATTAACTTCAATAGCATTTATTAAATTATGTAACTCTTCACTACTATTCAAACTTCAATAGCATTTAAAAAACCATACCAATTAAACTTCTCAAGCTTGAGAGGGTTGAGAAGAGAGAAACATTGAGAAATTATAGAAAGATCAATATTCACTAATTACCTTACAACTTGCTTGATTCTTTGTTCACGGTAGAGGCCCCCAACCAATCAATTGGTTAAGTATGTTGATGGAGCCACTAATGGGGATTGAAGAAAGAGGGAAGCTCCAAAAACTAGTGAATTATTAAATGAATTCACAGTTCTTGGCTTAGGTGGAGTGGAGTAACGATGCATAAACACTATCTATTTTTCAACAAGGGGGAGGCTTCTATTTATAGGAAAAATTGAGCTCCTAACCAAACAAACTAATTCTAGAATTTTCTAAATCAGTTTGGTCAATATTTGACCATTTTTAGGTCAGTTAAGCTAACTTTTTGGAACTAGACTTGAATGAGGAGAGAGGAGAGATGAAATATCTCAATTTTTATGAGTTTAAAACTCATTCAAGCATGTGAAATATGCACCTCCTTCAAAGAACTCCCCTTCCTTACATATGTGTCATAATGGAATCATTTTAATATTGCTCATAGTTTTTTTACTAATAAACCTTGTACATTTTCAACTCTTCATCTTATGTGAAATATGCACCTCCTTTAAAGAATTCCCCTTCCTTACATATGTGTCATAATGGAATCATTTTAATATTGCTCATAGTTTTTTTACTAATAAACCTTGTACATTTTCAACTCTTCATCTTATGTGAAATATGCACCTCCTTTAAAGAATTCCCCTTCCTTACATATGTGTCATAATGGAATCATTTTAATATTGCTCATAGTTTTTTACTAATAAACCTTGTACATTTTCAACTCTTCATCTTATGTGAGCATTTACTCATTTTTGGGTATCTTCTTTTTACAAATTTGGATTTATCTCTTTCCTACACATGGATTGATGCTATTGGCCCATAGGAACCTTAATTGGACCATAGTCTAAAGATTTCTGAAAATCTAGACCCTTAGACTAAGGTTCTTTATACCTATTTCCAATTAATTCCAATTGCACATTGGAAAATTCTTTTTTGAATTTCTGTTTCAGGGGAACTCATCTGAATTATAAGAGATATTTTTCTATCCAAAAATATTCAAAATCTGAATATTCTCTCTCTAGAATAATTTTCCTCTCTCTAGGCTAAAATAGTTAGCAACAGGGTCTTTATATTTCTGAAGAGTAATAAGAATTCAGAAATACTGTGAGATCCCAGTTCCCACCGAGCAACGGATTCGGGGTACTAGCAGCGGAAGTAGCACTTCTCACGCGGGACAGGGGTCCCACACTCGGGGCCTCACCCACGGATATCCGGACAAGAGACTAATCCGTCGGTTTGTCCAAAACCGAAACCGGAAAAACTTCCTTTACCCGGAAAGCACGGGCGATTCCACCAGGATAACTCTTTACTCTAAGTAGTCAAGATCATTACTGATCAGACTGATCTGACTGCACCTTTAACGGTACTTGGTCAAATCAAGGAAGAACTTGCACTTGGATCATTGGGATAAACGCTTTTTTCCCCATCAAGAGGCACAGCCGTTGATTCCTATCCATAGAACAATTTCTATCCGGGATTTACTTCATCTATCGTAATAATAGAAATTAAATCTCGATTTACGGATCCATCAGTCCAGCCTAACCCCATCCGATCCCATGGGTTAGCCAACCGCCCAACCACTGTAGTGATGGGATCCAATTTGGAATTTGGTTAGGTTTTGTCCCGGGTACCAAGGAAAAGAGTTCCAAGGCCCCCTAGCCGGAAGTTCATGCAAACATAAAACTAGTCATACCACTTACACACCCAATATGAAATTGCCTTTTTCTTAGCATCAACTAGCTTTAAAACAATCCTTTAATAAAACCATTATGTCACTGATGACAATCCTCAAAGTCTCTGGTTGAATCCTTATTTCCAGTCATTCTTTCATCGGTATACTTATGGCATCATTGGCAACCAAAACGCTCACCACCTGTTCTCTCAGGGGCCTTTTCCATGGTTCCTAGCTCATAGTAACCGGCAATATATTCATATAATAGAATGGAGTCTCCGTGGAAGATCAGCAAGATCAACCCACAGATCCATATAAAAGAGCCATGGACTCATCTGTTGAGGACCAGCAAGGTCAATCAACCAGATCCATGCCCGGTTTCAGAAAACAACTCTTACTCCTTATTCCAATATCTTCCACGACGCATGTGTGGGTATCTTCGGCGACCCAGAGCCCGAGCACCGTATGGTCAGCACCCTCTAGGATCCTTCGCAGGTGACCTAGCGCTTCACTCATAGGCCGCTTCCTTGGTCCCTCATCCACCGTACCGGAAGCTCACCATTTAAATCGAGCCGAGGCTGGTCAAGACCTCGATCGACCTTGCTACGCGAGACGTCCTCCATTGACTCTCCGTCAGCAGTTGCAACTTTATCAGTTCAGTCTTCATGACCTTAATCCTCAAGACGGTCAAAATGCTTCTCCAGCATTCTTGACATAAAACAGTCATTTACAAACAGTTACAAATACAGTTTCTATAACGAACTCTTGTCTTTCCATATTATCCACTCTCGGACCACATTACTTATTCCACATTCCATTCAGTGTGTACTCGTTCTCATCCATTCACTCATATAGACTACATTATCTCACATACATCTTCATATTCATTATTCTACATACATATCCATGTTCGTACGTCCACATCATACATCCAATTTCACATTCATACATACGCATCTACATGCATACATCCACATCTACATTCATACATCCATACCTCCATTTCCACATCCACACATCCACATTCATATTCATACATCCACATTCACATGCATACATCCATTTTCACATCCTCATTCATACATCCACATTCACATACATACATCCACATCCGTATCTACATCCATACATTCACATCCACCTCTTCATTCACAATCACATCCATACATCCACATCTACATACATACATCCACATCTGTATCTACACCCATACATTCACATCCACCTCTTCATTCACAATCACATCCATACATCCACATCTACATACATACATCCACATCTACATACATACATCCATACATCCACGTCTATATACATACGTCCATTTTTACATCCTCATTCATACATACATATCCACATACATACATACACATCCGTATCTACATCCATACATCCACATCCACATCAACATTCACATTCATACATATACATCTACATGTATACATCCACATCACATTCATACAACCATATTACATCCATTCTCGTCCTAACACATCCCATATACATCTTAACACATCCTAACTCATCTTAACACATTCTATCACATCTCATACACATCTTATCACATCTTTTTACATCTCATACACCTCTTATCACATCCTATCACTTTCCATACGCATCTTATCAAATCTTATCACATCTTTTTACATCTCATACACCTCTTATCACATCCTATCACTTTCCATACGCATCTTATCAATTCTTATCACATCTCATACACCTCTTATCACATCCTATCACTTTCCATACGCATCTTATCAATTCTTATCACATCTCATACACCTCTTATCACATCTTATCACATTTCATATCTTTTTTTTTTAAAGAGAATTCTTATATTTGATATAAGATTTCTCTACACATTTATTTATACATAAATTCCATTTAAGGAGACTAACACTTTCGAAATTAAAATCAATCTTTTATGCATCTTCTTATGCATAATTTCAATTTGGTAGGGAATTACACTTTTAGAATAAAAGAATTTCTCTTATGCATCTAAGTTAAGCATAAAATCCATTTATGAGGAAAATCACACTTTTAGTATAAAAAGAATATCTTTTATGCATACCTATATGCATGAAATCCAATATGATAAAAGTAACACTTTTGATATAAAAATTTTTCCTTTATGCATACTTCTATGCATGAAAATTAAAAATGATAAAAGTAACACTTTTGATATAAAATTTTTTCCTTTATGCATACTTCTATGCATGAAAATTAAAAATGATAAAAGTAACACTTTTGATATAAAAATTTTCTTTTATGCATACTTTTATGCATGAAATTTAAAAATGATAAAAGTAACACTTTTGATATAAAAAAATTTTCTTTTATGCATACTTCTATGCATGAAAATTAAAAATGATAAAAGTAACACTTTTGATATAAATTTTTTTTTCTTTTATGCATAATTCTATGCATGAAAATTAAAAATGATAAAAGTAACACTTTTGATATAAAAATTTTCTTTTATGCATACTTCTATGCATGAAAATTAAAAATGATAAAAGTAACACTTTTGATATAAAATTTTCTTTTATGCATACTTCTATGCATGAAAATTAAAAATGATAAAAGTAACACTTTTGATATAAAATTTTTTCCTTTATGCATACTTCTATGCATGAAAATTAAAAATGATAAAAGTAACACTTTTGATATAAATATTTTTCCTTTATGCATACTTCTATGCATGAAAATTAAAAATGATAAAAGTAACACTTTTGATATAAAAAATTTTCCTTTATGCATACTTCTATGCATGAAAATTAAAAATGATAAAAATAACACTTTTGATATAAAAATTTATCCACTATGCATACTTCTATGCATGAAATAAAAATGGTAAAAATAACACTTTTTATATAAAAATTTATCCATTATGCATACTTCTATGCATGAAATAAAAATGGTAAAAATAACACTTTTGATATAAAAACTTATCCATTATGCATACTTCTATGCATGAAATAAAAATAGTAAAAATAACACTTTTGATATAAAAATTTATCCATTATGCATACTTTTATGCATGAAATAAAAATGGTAAAAATAACACTTTTGATATAAAAACTTATCCTTTATGCATGATATTAAAATTCAATTTCTCCATGATTGTAATGAAATTCTTTCAATTAATCTAGGATGATAATTCCTAGAATATGGTAGGAAGTCCTCTTTTTATGCTTTGAATGAAATTATTTTATGCATAATTTTTATAAAAATTTTGCCATAGCTCCGCTGCTATGACTGATAAATCTCAATTTTTCTAAGGGATAATGCTTATCATTAAGGAAATAATTAAAATGATCTCTAATTGGATTATTAATCCATAATGGATTGAATCATCAATATACATAAACTAAAAGCATAAAAAAAAGCCATTAATTTGGCCTCAAGCATAGCTTAATCTTGGGTTAAGGAAAAGCTTTATGAAAAGCTTGATTTGGATTGAGAACGGGTCTTCACTACTATTCAAACTTCAATAGCATTTAAAAAACCATACCAATTAAACTTCTCAAGCTTGAGAGGGTTGAGAAGAGAGAAACATTGAGAAATTATAGAAAGATCAATATTCACTAATTACCTTACAACTTGCTTGATTCTTTGTTCACGGTAGAGGCCCCCAACCAATCAATTGGTTAAGTATGTTGATGGAGCCACTAATGGGGATTGAAGAAAGAGGGAAGCTCCAAAAACTAGTGAATTATTAAATGAATTCACAGTTCTTGGCTTAGGTGGAGTGGAGTAACGATGCATAAACACTATCTATTTTTCAACAAGGGGGAGGCTTCTATTTATAGGAAAAATTGAGCTCCTAACCAAACAAACTGATTCTAGAATTTTCTAAATCAGTTTGGTCAATATTTGACCATTTTTAGGTTAGTTAAGCTAACTTTTTGAAACTAGACTTGAATGAGGAGAGAGGAGAGATGAAATATCTCAATTTTTATGAGTTTAAAACTCATTCAAGCATGTGAAATATGCACCTCCTTTAAAGAACTCCCCTTCCTTACATATGTGTCATAATGGAATCATTTTAAAATTGCTCATAGTTTTTTTACTAATAAACCTTGTACATTTTCAACTCTTCATCTTATGTGAAATATGCACCTCCTTTAAAGAATTCCCCTTCCTTACATATGTGTCATAATGGAATCATTTTAATATTGCTCATAGTTTTTTTACTAATAAACCTTGTACATTTTCAACTCTTCATCTTATGTGAAATATGCACCTCCTTTAAAGAATTCCCCTTCCTTACATATGTGTCATAATGGAATCATTTTAATATTGCTCATAGTTTTTTACTAATAAACCTTGTACATTTTCAACTCTTCATCTTATGTGAGCATTTACTCATTTTTGGGTATCTTCTTTTTACAAATTTGGATTTATCTCTTTCCTACACATGGATTGATGCTATTGGCCCATAGGAACCTTAATTGGACCATAGTCTAAAGATTTCTGAAAATCTAGACCCTTAGACTAAGGTTCTTTATACCTATTTCCAATTAATTCCAATTGCACATTGGAAAATTCTTTTTTGAATTTCTGTTTCAGGGGAACTCATCTGAATTATAAGAGATATTTTTCTATCCAAAAATATTCAAAATCTGAATATTCTCTCTCTAGAATAATTTTCCTCTCTCTAGGCTAAAATAGTTAGCAACAGGGTCTTTATATTTCTGAAGAGGGTTGATTACAGGGGAAGATACTAGACATCAAAAAGGGGTTTGGGGAGGAATCTTACATTCTACCCCACTTAAAAAACGCGAGATGTCCTCATCTCGCAACTTGTGATAATTTCGCAAGATTCACGAATATGAGACTTAGAGAAAAATTTTAATCAAGATTAACCACCAAGATAAGTCTTAAAGAGAGCAAGATTCAAAATACGAACAAGATTTAAACTTTATTCATTCTCGGAACTTATACAGTAAAGATAGAGGAACTCTTTACACTTCCATAAGCCCGTCCATCATATGGTCACAAAAGCAGTCCTCACAAGCTGCACAAGTATAAGGTAACTCATCTATGGGAATGATTCTGTGGGTTATTGCTGCGCCTATCTTAGTGGTATGAGGTGTTCTAACAAAAGGACCTCTGAGAGGCAAGCCAAAAACGGGGTAAAGGCATATCTTCTCATGAGGAAGAAAACACGCCAGTAAGAAGACCCGCTCAGAAAACCCAAGATGTCTTGATCTCATGACGCAGTAGTATCGAGGACCCAAACCCAAGGCTTCGATAACCATGGCCAAGCGGACATTGTTACGAAAGTGCTGCTGACCCCAGGGTGTTACCCTAGTTATGTCTTGATAGGTCCGCCATTTGGTCTGCGCTACAGAAGTTCCTAGGTGAGGAAAAAGTGAGCGCTCATACTGCTCTATAAAATCTTTCTTCATAGACTCCCTTGTGTCTTGAAGGTGAGAAATCATCATGGATAAAACTAATTCTTGTTGCCAAGCCATGAAGGAGATTAAGAAAGAAAGAAGATCGATGGAAGTAAGATTACTGTGAACGACAAGTAAAAGTTACGACTTATATAAAGGAAGGAGCTAGCGTAACTTAGAAGCCAACGGTAACTTGCCACTGAAGTTTTACCGTCTTTCCATGATTTGGGTTTGGCACATTTTTCTATAGAAGGTATTCAGAACTTTGAGATGAGGAGATAAAAGAAGTTCGTAAGCTAAATCACCTACTTTCTTTGGTCCACAATATCTGGGAGATAACTTCTTATACTTCCCAAGAGATAAAGAACTTCTTTTGGGCCGTACTCGAGACCAAAACCTTGATATCCAAAACATCGATTCTCACTTTTGAACTCGTTGTTCTGAATCCTTAAAACAGGTGGGACTCTTGAGAAGTATTCAGGAAAAAGGTTCTTCCTTTTTTAGACAGAATCTTTCTTTTATTTTAGAGAGAGAATAATTATAAGATCAGAAAGGGAGATTCTTACTCCTGTATACCTCTAAGGTTGGGGGAGAATCTTACAGGGTCGGCCGGCCATGTATGGGTGCCCAAGTGTGAACGGCCAAGTCACCTATAAGAGTCAAATGTAACCCTAAAATCCTCATTCTCATGTGTTGTGAATACAAGAGTGCTCTTGCCTTATCTCCTTGGTTTCCTTCTCCTACGTGTGTGTGAGAGAGAGAGAGAGAGTGAGAGAGCGATCGAGCACTGTGTAGCGGCACGGCAGCGGAGAGGCGGTAGAGCGGCGACGACGGCGGCTCCTCCTTCACGGCTCCGACGCGGGAATCCTTCAAGGCGGCGGTTGAGCGGTGAGTGACACACCCTTTGCATTCTGTTTGAGCTTCCTTCCCTGGTTGTATGCTTGGAGCCATTCGTGGCTCGCATACGGTGTCCGGCAAGTCCCCAGCTACGACCTGTGCGGCAAAAGCACACACCTAGGCGACCCAGAGCCCGAGCACCATATGGTCAGCACCCTCTAGGATCCTTCGCAGGTGACCTAGTGCTTCACTCATAGGCCGCTTCCTTGGTCCCTCATCCACCGTACCGGAAGCTCACCATTTTAAATCAAACCGAGGCTGGTCAAGACCTCGGCCAACCTTGCTACGCGAGACGTCCTCCATTGACTCTCCGTCAGCAGTTGCAACTTTATCAGTTAGGTCTCCACGACCTTAATCACAAGACGGTCAAAATGCTTCCCCAGCATTCTTGACATAAAACAGCCATTTACAAACAACATTTACAAACAGTTTACAAATACAATTTCTATATTAACTCTCATTTTTCCACATTATCCCTCATTAATCCACATTACTTATTCCGCATTCCATTTATATGTGTACTCATCCAATCACATCATTTT
>NC_141050.1:10768200-10923200 GCF_041138505.1 Cibotium barometz | reverse complement strand
CCAAATTTAGCCGTTTTGGGTATTTAAAGCGTATCTATCTGACTGAATACGTATCTAAGTGCATATTTTAAAATCTTAAAAAATAGATCGTTTTCATGCTACTCTTTAATGGCTCGTCTCGAAATTTGTCCTCTTTTAGTGACTACGTGGCAAAATGACCATTCTCTCCAAACGCGCTCTTATCCATTCTCCAAAAAAATTTCACTCCTCTGCTTCTCTAAAAATTTCACAAGCTACATCTCATTCTCATTCTTCTGTGTCTCTCATGATCTAATAGCTCTGCTTATACTTTTTGCTCGGTTAGTAATGAGTGATACATCTAATCGAAAGTTTCATTTGAACATCAAGCTCAACCAAGAGTATGCAACTACACGGAGTGTCTATCAAAGATCCCTATCATGTGCAAATGAAGCTCAACATCTTCGCAACGAAGGAAAGAAGCATATTGACCTATGGACAGATGGAAGTCTATATCCACCGGATCCCAAAACAGGAAGGTATCCTTCTTTTCACACACCACATGATTTGATTAGATTTGTTGGTGATGGGGAGGATGGCTTACTTGGTTATAGTTCAAGACTATCTCAATCACATATTAATTATGCAGAATATACTACATATCTTCAAAATACTTCATCTTTGAATGCAACAAAAATTTTAGAACTTGAAAACGAAATAGTGTCTTTGAAACAAGAAAATGATCAATTGAAATCCTTAAAAGAAACTCCAATAGGATTAAGAGCACGAGTAAAACGAATGCGGGATGTAGTTAACTTAACAGAGAGATCTGGACAAAGAAAAAAAAGGTTAAAACTTGTAAGAGATCATGTTACTAACCTTCTAGGATTTGACATGTCTAATGCTCAGGAAAGGGTGAGATTTTTGAATGAGCTTATGAATAGGTCGGATATCCTGAAACTTTTAGAACTTCCTGAAAATCAAACTCAAAAAAAACTGGTCTTTCAACATCTATTAAAAGATATGGACTTATTAGTCCAGCCTTCCCAAATGCAAGAAGTTTGTGACACAGTGGGAGTGAGTAGAAAGGGATACAGAGCCATCTCTAAAACCTGGTTCAGGGTCCTTAAGTATTACAAAATCAAAGCTTTTGGGTTGCCTAGACCTCACAATGTTGGAAAATATAGAACTATGTTAAATGAGGAAATTTCTAAACATTTCGGAGAGTATTTCCATATTGAGGGAACAATGCCATATGAGAGACAAAAAAAAAATCGTCTTTTGAATACAACGTTTATAATAATATTTGGATGAACATTAGAAAAGTCCAATCTTTTATGGTGAGATATTACAACATAAGAGAAATAGATTGTGAAGGAAAACTTGTATTTGTTTTAAAATTAGATGAAGCTCAAATCCAAAAGTGTCAAAAAATGGAAAGAATATCTATATCCCTAATGAATAAAGCATTGGACTATAGTCAGGGTAAGCTTGATTCTCCATACCACAAAACTCAATCAGAAATGGAGCTATGGTGGATTGGATCAGCTCAGGTACCAGTAGAGAGTCATGAAACATTAAAGTGGCTCTTCTCAAAAACAGACATTCCTTCAGTTATTCAGAGCCAGAATACAGGTGAACACCTTCATGTTGATGACATAAGTGATTTCATTGTGGAATGGCATTTGAGTGCCGACCTCAAGGCGTTGAAGTGTATGTTTGGTGTATGTGGAGGAGCAAATACCAAATATCCATGTCTTTATTGCATGGCAAGCACAGGGACAAAAGAATGGCTTGCAGAAAATGAGATTGGAAAACCACCATCCAGAAATAATGTGAATATTGTCGATTATCCAACTTCTGTTAAAATATGGGATCCAATTCTACCAATACATTTGAAAAATGTGCATATATGTACACTGCATGCAGAGATAAGAATCTTGGACAAATTGCTCAGACTTCATCTGGACTATGCATATTCTATTAAGCCGACTAAACTTGCAGATGAGTGCATAGAAAAGTGCGAAGCCTTGCTCTCTCAAATGGGTTTTCATGGTGGGGAAGTGCATCTTAAAAAAGATCCTGTTCTTTCTGGAGGAACAGGTGATGTTCTGCAAGATGTTTCAATGGGAGGAGCAAAAGCGAGAAGATTTTTGAGCAACCATGACACCAAACAAGTCAACGCAATGTGGAACTGTTGGAAACAGCTATGTGTCATCACCACAAATGTCAAAAGTAGACCAGATGTAGCCAACAAACGTATGGAAGTTTGGAAAAAACTCGACAATTTTTTCAAAGTCCTTAGACGACAAGTTGGTTCAAATACTTATGCAGATGATTTCAAAAACGCAATAAAGCTTTTGATCAAAGTTATCACAGATGCCTGGGGAGAAAAAGACATAACTTATTACTTGGTGAGAATTCAGACTTATCAAAACAGTTATATATTGGTGTGTCCAGACTTATTACTTGAAATTTCTTAAATGTACTAACAAAAATTTTCTTTGTAGCATATTCTTTACTTGCATGGACCATATTTTGCTACAGAAGGACCACTTGCAACATGGAATACACAAGGATTGGAAAAGTCTCATTATCAAGCGAGAACTTCCTTTTTTAGATGTACCCGAAGAGGAGGAGGTGGACAAAGAAGAAGCAATGCACTAAACGAATTATTCAATTGGTTCTACAGGAGGCAATTACAAAGGATGAGATCAAAGACCCAGCAATCTGAAACTACACCAACACCTCAAGAAAGAGACTAATGATTACTAACACATTTGTACCTCTAACAAAAAGTTTTGCTGAAATAAAGTCGGTCCTTGCAAAATATTGTGTACATTAGTATTTGATTCTCTTGGGACTTCTTGGCATGTCACCTCTGTATCTCAAAAATTTTCTCCTTCTATAACCTCCAAGGAGATTGATATCTGACACCTCAGCTGCAGCTGCATAGCTAGAGTAGCAAAGAAAGTATCCTGCTCTTGAGGCATTGAAACCTGCAGCATATCCAAAGATTCTAAGAGCAGCAGCTCTCTCTAGAAGCAAAACCTTGTTAGCATTTATTTGAAGGGGAGTATATCCCATAAACCTTGACAACACCTTGAAGGCAAATATTGGCAACTCAGCATCTTCAGAGAAGTTCATGTGGAATGCACAGAACACAGCCTTATCCAATGTAGGCAAGTAGTGCATGAGAGCAGATGAAGGCCTTCTTGACCTTGTTTCTGTAGATTTCACTCTGGTGCCTCTAGCTCTTGCCAGAAAATCATCCTTATCAAGCAATTCAATCTGCAAGACAAAAACCTCAATAAAAAAAAATTACAATCACAATAACATTTAACAAAGGATTAAATGGAAGCTACCTTCTGCAACTCATCCTCAATTACTACTTTGTCTTTCATCAAGTTGCAAGAGCCAACCCTTTCCACTTTATCAGAATCTGCCTGAAGCTTGAAATCTCTGCCAAAAGACTCAATACCTAACTCAATGAGCCTGTCCTCAAAATCCTCATCACTCAAGGAAGGTTTCCCCTCTTCCATTTTTTTAAGGCACAAGGCAAGTGCATCAGTAGCAGGGATAAATGAGTTGTCAGATGTTTGCAAATCAAGTGCCAAAAACTCTTCCTTTGGCTCTACTTCTGTATCAATAAAGTCTTTGGCCACTTCACAAGCTTCTGAAATTGCTGCAATACAATAGTCTTCTCTGATATTGAAGAGACTTTGAAGATAGGAAAGAGGAATAAAATCTTTCTCATTGATATAAAAGAAAGGAAGGTTTGGAAGAGTAACAGAGGATTCAGATATACTTGCTACCTCTGAAGGCTCCTCAGTAATAGTGGAAGCCCTAAATTCTGCAACATCAAGATTTGCACTTTCTCTCTCCTCAGCTTGAACATCAATTTCTTCCTCTTCTAAAATTTCACATTTCTCTAACTTTGAAACTGTGGTGACAATTAAGTTTTCTTCCTCATTCTCTGCATCAATTTCTGGTTGTTGCTCTTTATCTTGTATTTCTGCTTTCAAAAATAGGAAGAAAAGAAAGGAGACATCCTTGGGGACAAGGTTGCAATGTTTTTTATGGATAGGACAAGAAATGGATGAAGGGCATGTGAAAGAAGTTCTATTTGAAAATCTACTGAACCTCTTTGTTACTTTGGCTTTCTCCACAGATAGCTGTGTAAAATCTGTAAGGTGACAAAAATCATGGTCTCCGACACGAAAACAATGAGCTTGAATTGACATTTCAAATTGGTTGTACTCATCTTCAAGAATGTCCTTGAGCTTCAACAAAACATCTGAAAGAGAAAACCTTGGATTGAAAATCTCCACTGCATCAAAGTATACCTTCATATCATGACCATCTTGCAAAATAGCATTCAAGAGCTTCTCACTTGGGCTTTCTTCAACAAGCTCATGTCGACCCGCAACACCTTTACTCATTGAGAAATTTGACAAAAATGCCTGAAAAATTCTGATGTGCCAGAACCAAGCGAAAACGAAAGGTCCAAAAAAATTGGAATGACTCTATCGCTTGGTGCGGGATTTGACAATTCCAAGGTCTCCAAATTAATTCTGATTTTTGCAAAATAGGGTTTGGAAGAGAAAACGGTGCACAGCTTGATCTGACGCAAACGAGTGGTCCAAAAATGGGGAAAAATTTTAAAAGCGCGTGACTAAAAGACATTAAATAGTGACCGTTTACGCCACGTGGCAATAATGATTACATACCACGTGCACTCAACGGTACTTTGTACGACATATCCGAGGTATAAAAACTTAATATTGTTAAAAATATTCATTTTTTTCTCCGTCACTGTATCAAGCGAAACCAGGCGACCTTTTGTTTCTCAACCCCACTTTTCCCATATCAAGCGTTCTCAATTCCCTACCCGAATCAAGCGATAACGAACATCCGAGATCCTCGCATTCTCCGCATCGCTTCGTTCCTGCCCGAATCAAGCGATTACTCACATCCGATCCACTAGGATTTCACACATCGCTTCGTTCGGGTCTTCATTTTTTTCTCCATCCCGCATCAAGCGATAACACAGATCCGAACATCCCGGATTTCCATCATCGCTTCGTTCGGGAATTTTCTTATTTTTATTTCGTGCCCGAATCAAGCGATAATCACCATCCATAATCTTTGGAATCCCTTTATCGCTTCGTTCGGGCTACTTCCTTTTTTTGTCCTATCATACAAATTCCTTGATCTGGTCTCCTTTTCTAGCTTCAATGGCAAGGACGAAGCAGACTGCAAGGAAAGGTTACCCACCATTGGAGACTGCAAAAACTGAAGACAAGCCAGGTCCTTCCGAACAGGAAAAGCCCCTCCCAAAGCCTCGTGCGAGGGCGACAGCAAGAAAGAGATTGAATTATCAAGTGAAGTCCTTAAGAGAGATAAGAGCAGCACAGAAATCTACAAGTCTCCTCATCCCTCGACTGCCATTTACACGGGTTGTCAGGGACATATCAGAAAGGTTGGTTGGTAAAATGAGAAACACATATCTTCAGAAAGTTCGATGGGAAACCCAGGCTCTCATGTGTCTTCAAGAGGCTGCTGAAGATTTTTTAATCGACTTTATGAATGATGGCTACATTGCTGCTGCATTTGCTCATAGGATCACTCTTATGAGCAAAGATTTTGTGCTGGTGTCCAGACTTAGATATAAGTTTGACAAAGCTTTGGAGCCTATTCCAAGTCAAGACATGAGAGCTTTTGAAATTCTTAATATCCCTCCAGCAAGGCAACCCAAGCAGTCTGTTGTTATTGAAGATATTTCCCATCCTTATGATACAAGAAAAGCTCAGGATATCAAAGAAGAAGTTGAAAAAGAGAGAGAGCAAGAGAAAATTTCAGAGGATGCACTTCTTTCTCAGCAAGCTGAGATTCTCCATTCATCCAATTCAGAGCTTTATAAGAATGTGACAGGTCAGATGATAGTTGATGTGTCCATGCCTGGAGAGGATGAGGTGTATTGTGACATTGCCCCTGAGGATACAAGCATGCTTGTGAATCCTAATATTGAGATATCTGACACAGTCCTCTTCATCTGCCTGAGGTTTGTAGGGATTTGCTTTTGTTTTCTTGATGAATTTCCCAGGAACCATATTTTGTTGACATGTTTTGTTTGTGTATCCAGATGTCTAATGAGGGATCTTCATGAATCAATGGCTGTGCAAGTGACAATTCTTGATCCCCTTGTTACACAGTGCCTTTTCAATAGGCAAGGGGATCTTGCAAGTTTTCTCAAAAACTTTGATATGCTTACCTGCAATTACATTGTGTACCCTTATGTTGAAGTGTAAGACTCATTCTCAATTACCTTTTGCTTCTTATAGACATGACAGTATTCATTACTAATTTCAGTACTCATATTATCACAGAGGCCATTGGAGTCTTATTGTTATCAATCTATTGGATAGAGATGTGATATTTATGAACTCTTTGGCATCCATCCATGGGAGAAGTAAAATGTAAGAATCAATTTTACCATGTGTTGACCCTCAAATTTCTTGCATGATTTCAATTATTTGGTTGACCCTCAAAATTTTATGTTTACAGTGCTGCCAAACTTATCTTGAGTTTTCTAGCCTCTACCTATGTAGACTACAAACTTGAAGATTTTAAGTACTTCAATCAGGAAGTTCCCTTACAGAAAGACTCAACATCTTGTGGATGGATGGTTCTTGCCAATGCTTGGAGATTTCTTGAGTCAAGATTCAGAATGACAACACTTCCTGTAAGTTCATGAATAAAAACCATTGATTGATTTAGTGAATACATTGAGTGACCTGTTTTCTTACTTTCTTATTTTCTTTTGTCTTAGTTGCATGAGTATTCAGATTCTTGGGTGAGTTAGGTAAGGGAGAAGGCAGTTTCCATGGTTTTGAGCAGATCCATCAATCCATATGATCCTGATTCTCCCTTTCCACCTGGATCCAAGGATACAACTTCAAAGAAAAGGAAAAGGGAGAAGAAGGAAAGCAAAGACAAGGATGACTCATTCAAGAAGGAAAAGACCTCTGCCAAAGAGAAGAAGAAGAGAAAGAAGAGCCCTTCCAAGAGCAAGTCTTCCAAGGGGAAAAAGAGCCATTCTAAAGAGAAGAGCCATTCTAAATTAAAGATCCCTCAGGCTACAGAGAAGATCCCTACCCCTCCTGTTAAAGAGAAGAGCCCTAGCCCACTTGCTAAAGAGAAGACCCCCAGCCCTCCTGCCAAAGAGATGAGCTCTTCACTAGCTCAAGGGAAGACAACTATCAAAGAGAAGATCCCTACTCCTCCTACCAAAGAGAAGAGCTCTTCTCCAGCTCAAGAGAAGACCCCTGTCAAAGAGAGGAGTGCTGCTAAAGGTCTTCCTTTTCACTCACCAGTGAAATTTAAAATTCAGAAGCGTCGTTTGTCCAACAAAGGTAGTAAGAGGGCAAATATTGGCTCTCCATTTAATTTCTTGTTCAAGCTCCCCAAGAAGACTGCCAAGTCTCCAAGGCCAACCTCCAAAGAATCTTCTCCAAAACCAGACCCCACTGCCAAATCTCCCTCGCCAACACGTGAAGGTCTAAAAGAGGAGCCCAACTTACCACCATTAGGGGAATCCACTCTAAAGCCTTCCTCTCCAACACCTCAAGTGCTGAAAACTCCAGAACTTGAACCTCAATCAGCAAAATTTGATCGAAGCAAACAAAAGAGAGAAAGATTCTCTAAAGATGCAGGGTCATCTCATGCCAAAAGGAAAGTTGATTTTGCAGAGTGATTCCACATATTGGATTTTGTTTTGTTCATTTTGTCCATATGAACACACATTTTTTGGGTTAATTTTCTGTAAAATTCTGTATCAATAATTTGATATCAGTCTGTTAAACCTTGTTTTGTGTCGCGAACAATATGTTAACCAATTTTGTGAAGAAGACGAGACGAAATCTAGCAGAATATATTGATTACATTATCATTTTCAACTATACAAACTTGCCCTTGCAAGTGGCTCAAATACAACTTTTTTTGGGGGGAGACATGTGATGCATGAGGTTACACTCTCCATCCTTGTACGGATAACAATATCATCTACTTTGAATCTATATTCAGGTGATATTTCATCCAGAAACTCAAGCGACTCTCTAACATGTTGTAGTCGCCAGTTTGATGTTACTATGAGTTTCCTAGGATCTATGAATGGATGGACTATGATGTTAAATTCAAACTCTGGACAATTCTCTTCAGAGTCCAAAGGGACCCAACTACCAAGCTTGCTTTTCCATCTCCTATAGTCATAGCCCAAAACTAAGGATTGGCGACACAGTTGGTATGAGATGGACAAAGAATTTGGGCTTACTCTACAACTGATATTGTCCCCCATATGAAAAGTTTCCTTGGTACTCCATCCTTCTCCAAGTACAGTGTCCAGATCAGTCAGAGATAGTCTTCTATTAAGCCACATCGTTCTTGTCCTCTCCAATTCCATTGTTTTGAAACATGCCACAAAGACATGTATAGGCAAGAACCATTGAAGTTTAATCCTTCTTGAAATCCTCCCAGGAGACATTGCTTTAAGAATATCATCTTTGATTTTGGATTTGAAGCTTGTTATGGTATTTGGATCAGGAACTTCCCATTCTAGTGACATTATTGTGGGAATAGGTATGTCATACAATTCTCCATGAACACCTTCTCTTGATGGAACCCTGTATTCTGCAAAATACACAAATAAATCCACTGATTTGTAAAATGAAGGTGGTTTGTCTGCGTACATGACATCTGCAATCCCCTTGTGAATTGCCTTGAATGTGCCACTTAAGCTCTCAACAGGCTGCCACTCCACAGCTGTTGACGGAAAGATAACTGAAATGAAACAAACAACAAATATATCAGAAAGAGAAATATTGTGTTGTGTCAAATAGATAAAGGTTTGTTGAATTACAGTAAGAATGGAGAATTGGATGTTCATCCAAGTTCAACACCATGTCTTTGGCCATGTAGACATGTTGAACTTTTGCAAGCCAGCCATTGTCGGTCACTTTGAATGCAAGAACACGACCTTTCCAATGGGATTTCACTTCATTTCGCTTGGTTCTTTTCACCCTGTGGGCACCTTTGCAAGAGGGAAGCATTGTTACCCAATCATTCACACGAAAAGACATGGGTTTCCAAACACCATCTTCTCTCGTGTTATGAAAATCACAAGAAGTAATATTATGAGAAGGACGACGTGAGGACGCCATAGAAGCTCACAGATAAGAGAAAAATAGTAAATCTTTTGAATAGTGAATCTTTTGAATAGTGAATCTTTTGAAAGTGCAAAGAAGAAAGAATAAACCATATGCCAAAATGAAAGGAAGGCGGAAAGTAGACGTCTGATGTTTTGTCATTAATAGCGTTGTTTTCAAGGCCTGAAAAGAGGATTTCGTATCTTAATGCTTGATTTTTTGAAATAAAAAATGGAACAAGATGTCACTATTTTGGACCCAAACTTTAATGTTAGCCATCGTAAACGTCTAAATTTAGCCGTTTTAGCCGTTCGCCACTAAAATAGAACCGTTTAGAAGACATTTGGAGGAGACAAGAATGCCATACTTTTGTATACGTGTCAATTCACAATTGGACAATTTCTTAATCCTTGGATTAACAAACAGCCCTTTTCTAGCCGTTTTTGGCCCTAATGGTGCAAGGCGATAAATATGCAAGATCATAACTAGTAGATAGCCACCAATTTGCAAGGCCGTAATTCCCAAGTCTTTACAAGGCCATAACTCCCAAGTCTTTACAAGGCCATAAATCCCTAAGTCTTTTTTTGGTAGGTTTGTCCGTGTGAATATCTCCAAATTAATTTAAAATAAAGAATTTTATTATGTCCTATAGTTTATGCTTATTTATTTGGGTTTTTGTGTTCATGAATTAGTTTCCTAGGCTTGAAATTCTAGTTGTTTTAGTTTTGTTTTTGTGTTTGTGAATCAGTTTTCTAACCTTGAAATCGCAGTGGTTAGTTTTTAATCATGTACAAGCTTCATACAAACAATCTTAATTGCTATTATATTTTTTTCTTTGTAAGTTTTTTGTTTAATCTATCTACCATGTTTAGTTTTTTGTTTTTTTGTTTATGAATAAGTTTTCTAACCTTAAAATCCCAGTAGTTATTTTTTCTTTTCTTTGTAAGTTACTTGTTTAAACTATATACCATATAAATTATTTTTCTACATTTTAATTTATTTGCTCTTTTTACATTATAGTATTATTGATTATACTTTTTTTCATTGAATATTAACATTCACCCAAAAAATAGTTTTGGGATTTAAAGTTAAAATATTAAAAAAGTTCATTTATTTGAGTGTAAAAAGAGTGATTTAACATACTGATGAAGAAAATTTTTATAAATGTCAAATAGTTCATAAATCATGTTATAAATTGAAATGTTGTTAGTCAGTTCATAAATCATGTTATAAATTGAAATCTTTATTTTTTTTAATAGTAATGATGCAAAAGCAATCAACTTTGTTAGTGCTCCCTGGCTTTACACGTTCTATTGCCGTATCCAAAAAGAAGGCTAGAAAGCACAGATATTCAAGTTTGCATGGTTCTGAAGGTGTCTCTAGTAACACCCAAGAGTATGAGGTAGAGAGAATTAAAAATGCTTGTAGTAAGTGGAATGATGCATGGAATATACCTTTTGATTGGGTGCATTTTGATGCTGCACGTGGTCGTATATTTTGCACTATATGCCAAAAAATGAGAAAATGTAGAAGTGAATTTGGTACATGTGGATTAGTGAATATACAACTAAGTACTATTAGAGTGCATGCCTCTTCACACCAACATATATGGACTGCTTACTCTGCCCACTATGGCAAAAATGCTTTGAAAGAAGGAATAAAGCGACAATAAGGTGATGTGGATTTGGGAGTTTTAAATTTGTTTCGATGTGCCTACTACATTGCCAAGGAGGATCTTGCTTTTAATAGGTTTTCAAACCTTGTTGAACTAATGTCTATGTGTGGTGTGCAAGCTCTTCCCAAAGAATTTTATCAAAATGATAAGGTTACAGCCTTGTTTTCCTTATTCATTAGTGAATCGATATGCCAGTCTGTCATCGAGAAAGTGAAGGCTTCTCCTTTCTTTGGACTCATGGGTGATGAATCAACAGATATTTATGTTATGGAGCATCTTATAGTGTATGCAAGCTACATGCATGATAATGATGTGCAAACTTCTTTTTTGGGTTCGCTTGAGGTCATGGATCATTCAACAAAGGGATTAGAAATTGCCTTGGTTGGATTGTTAGATGAATATGATCGTTCAAAACTAGTGAGTTTTGGTTCAGATGGAGCATCTGTAATGACATGTGTAACAAATGGTCTTGCTGCCTTGATGAAAAAGAGGAGTCCTTTCGTGAGACTACCATCCATTGTGTTTCTCATAGAACAAATTTATGCGTGTCTGGTGCATTCAAAAACTCACATCATGCTAATTTTATGGATACAACCTTAAGAAGAGCTCTAAACGTTCAGCAAGGTTAGCTCAATTGCAAGAAGAATTGGACTATCCACACCTTAAGATGGAGAAAATCCATAAACTAAGGTGGTTAAGTCGGCATAAAGTTCTTGTAAAAGTATGTGAAGTACTTGAGCCACTTCTCCTATGCCTAAGAGAATGAAAGATTGTATTGTATAGGATAGTTGCCAACTTCAAGTTTATATACATGTTGCATTTCTAAGTAGATGTGTTAGATCACTTGGCTAATTTGTCACTAGTGTTTCAAAAAAGTTTTGTGGATGTGACAAGCATACCAAGCTTGATATCTTCTACGAGTGCCTTTTTAGATATGGAGTTTTCAAGTGGTCCATATTCTATATAGATATGAATTTGCAAGGTCATAATGGTTATGGATTTCCATCCATTCCTGAATTTGGTTGCCAAGCATGGTTGGTCGTGGACAATGCGTAAGGCAATTAAAGGTGATATGTATTATGGGGTAAGAATTGAGAGATGTGCTGTTGGAAGGGGTTGCAGCTCTTGATTTTCAAATGGAATTTTGCAATGAAGTTAAGAATCACTTGAATACTAGATTTGCTGATTCTTCTATAATGAAAAATTTCAATATTCTTCTCCTCTTGGATTTCCATTATCCAAAGAGTTGAAAAAATATGGTGCTGTTGAGTTGGATGCCTTGGTTTTGCATTATGGATATGTTGTCACGTTGGAAGATGGTACACATATTGATGCAATGTTAGATGAGATATGCTTAAGAAAAGAGTTTCATGTGTTCAAAATTCAAGGTGCGTCAGATTGGAAAGGAAAGTCACTCAAGGACACTTGGTGCTTGATCAGGAGAAATGATGTGTGGCGTCAAAAGTATCCTACATTGTTATCTCTAGCTCAAATTGTAATGTTGCAATGTAGTAGTATTGCAGTGTGTGAAAGACATAGTGTGCAGAACATTATCTAAAGTAAGTTGAGGAACCAGTTGGAAACGAAGAGCATGGATATACTGATGCGCATTTCTGTTGAAGGATTGCCACTCGTGTCCTTTGATTTTACAGATGTTGTTGGTTTATGGAGAGTTGGAGCAAAAACCTCAAGACATGTTTATTCACACGTGTCTTGGGATATTTGATTGATTTCAAAGTACTTCAAAAATGTTATGTATTTGTCTTTCTATTGAAGTGTGATTGCCAAACCACTTCTATGGTTGTCTATAATCACTTCTATGATTGTATCAAATTGACTATGTAATGCTTTATCAACTATCAAGACGGGTATGATGATTTTTCTTACATCACTGTGCAATTTTTAATTTGTTAATATAAAGTTTTTAAACTTTAGTTTTTGATGTGAAAAGGTTTTGTGCTATTGTATCTCAGAAGGTAAAGGTTTTGTGCTATTGTATCTCAGAAGTTGAAGGTTTTTTCTTGAGAACATTAAAATTTGAAGTTTTGAACTCTTGAAATTTGATTTTTTTTTTTGCAAGTGTAAAGTTCAAGGGTTTTTTGGTGAAAATCATATATAGTTTTTTGGGAACACTGCCCTGTATGAAACTCCAGTGGCAGGATGCCCAAAGGGCCCCAAACCCACTTGAATCCAACTGAATATTTGAAAACATCTAATCATAGTTAATATCTATCATGATAAGGCTAACTATGATGTGGTTAGAAATAATCTTAAACCTCCACTTACAAAAGGGATGAACTTTTTTAATGTACTTTGGAGCTTTACATACATCTTCCCTTTTCAGTAGAAGGGAGATTCTTCGTCCATGAGGGAAAGGGCAAATGAGATGTCCCCCTTTTCACACACAATTTCCCTTGTCACGGACAGTTTAGGGGCGGGCAGGTGAGATTTCCCTTTCTCCTATGGGCAGCATGTGCATGAAGCTTCTTGGACATCAAAGTTTAATCCGCTCAAAATATAAACATCAACGCAATATAAATGTGGAATAACCTCAAACCCCTTTTTAGGGCCATCACAAGTTTAGAATGTTGGAATGTTAAGTTGGCATAGTTTTTCACTTAAAAGTCCCGAGTTTAATCATTTTGTACTCCATTTGATCGGAACTGTAGTAATAAAATCCATTCATGATGCTAATCATCAACAAATTCGGGACTCAAAATCTGATCTCGACCTTTTTTGATAAAATGGAAGAGTGGAGCAATGTAATTTTCAAACCATGGTTATTCAAAGATTTGGTGTAGTAGCTGCATGTCTCAGATCTCACAATGTCTACTCCCTGTGCTCCATCACAGTGTATGTTTTTCTATTGGTGAAAGCTTTCTACTCAAAACTTTTAGAACACAATTTTCCCCAATGCATTGACAAATGCAATTGTGGATGAATCAACATGTGCATTGGAATGGCCATTTATATATATGTGTCCAACTGTATGTCCAAATAATGTGATCAATCTGAGCATGTTGATTAGTAGTTCGTCAAAAGGCAAGTGCCAACTGTGTTGTTTGCCACGGGTCTTAAAAAATTTGCAACTTTGAAGAAAACCATTGTTAAATCACTCCTTATGTTCATTAGATATTGTTCCTTCCGGTTACTAAATGCTCTTTTGTAGTGTCTAAAAATATGTGCAAATCGAAGATGGAAAACACCAGTATTGGCCATTGAGCTGCTCCATGAAATGGATCGTACAGGCAAGCAATTCACACTAGCTTAACTTGCATCTTGAGGACAAGAAACACCACCATTACAGCGTGAAACATGTTCCCCCATGACAAAGCCCAAGTATGCAGAGAAAAGGCTAGTTAATGCACTGTAGTTTGATAAAGAAAAAATGGCTAATCTTATTGTCAATAATGCTATGTCCACCTGTACACTATATTTCACAGAAGCTTCTACCTTATATTCTTGGTAAGAAACCAGAAGACATCACAGGGCCATGTAGGCCGAGTGTACATATCTACTCGTTTCGCATTTCCCTTCCATGGGGCTCCGTGCACTTTTTCTGTTCACAAAGAACAGCCATGTCCGTACCAGTGTCGAGGCTTAAACCCATGCCCTTGGCTTGGTAGTCCGGCACTGCACAAGCTGGACTACATCTGTTTGTCGCTGGTGAAATGCAATAAACTGAATTAAAGTTGTGTAGACACATTTCTCATCCTCTGTCTGGCTGCATGCCCAACATCCACCTTGGGCAGATGATGGTGTGAACCCAGCAATAGCTCAAAAGTAGAAGGAAACACCCTAGGGGAATGAAAGCTTTCAAAGTAGCCCATTCAGGAAAAGCCACCTTTTTCCCATGTTCCAGTAGTACTTTACAACGAAACGGTTTCTAGAAGTGTACATCAAATCGGTATGTAACTTTCTAGCATAATCGTGACTATCAATATATCAGTATTTTGATATCCAACAATAAAAGAGCTATGAGAGTTTCCAACTTCACATACAAGTAAAGACAGAAAGTCAATCTTTAGACTACCAAAACCCAATTAATCTCACAACACACGTCTGACCTAATGCAAAATCCATGGTTAGGAACGGCTAATTGGCTTTATTTAATGGTGACATATTTGTTGGTACCATGTTTTGCCCAGTAGTTCTTCAAGTCTATAGAAGCTGTAATGTCCACACCATCTGCCACTAACCTTTCCAGAAGCTTCTTGAATGCACCACCACTCATTTTACGGCCTGAAACTCGCGAGCTACGCTTCACAGGATTCATAGGAAGAGGGTACATGGAGAGAAAGTTAGTGCAGCATGCAGATTGCCACCCCCCTTTGCCCCACCTGTAGCACTGTTGGTTGGATCCAGTACAAGAGCAGTATGGGACGGGGGTGACTGACGCATGGAATGGAGCCAAGGCTCCAGGGTTGCTGTTAAGGCCATCATCTTGCCTGTGCTTTTCCACTTTGATTATTACTGCATCCTGATGAACTTTCTGCTTACGCTGCTTCTTAGAAGGTGACTTGGATCCTCCTTTGCTGTTCTGGCTTGTCATTGCAGAAGACTTCCGTTTCTTTGGAGACACTTTCTTCCCCTGCTGTTTCGCTTGCTTCTCCGGCTGCTCTGAATGATTGACAACCTTTGGCCCACCTTGTATGTTCCCCTCCACAGCAGACACAGGAACAGCAGCCAGATTAACCATTTGCATAAGCTTTGCAGCAACCTCACTGTTGTCCTTACCAGCTCTCACCATTGAGAGTGCTGCTATTGCCGCATCACGCTCCATCCATGCAGAATTTCTATCAGCATAGGCAACGTCTCTTTGTAGCAAAGCTGAATCGCGTTCAGCGTATGCTGTCTTCTTTTCTGCTATTGCCGTATCGCGTTCAGCAATGGCACCATCTCTTTCAGCCACCACATCCATTAGTTTCAATGCAGGGTGATCCCTCAGACAATCTTTCAAGTGAGAGGGATCAAAGTTAGCCCAATGATGTAGACCCATTCTTCCAGGATCATCCATATTGACAATGTTAACAAGGTACCTAACCCTATGCACGGCTAGCCAAGGGACTGTGGTCCTTAAGACTTCATTGCAAGCCAATCCACTTTAGATCTTTATTGAACCTTTGAAATATCCTGCACATATATCAACGGAAAGTTTACGTTATGACCCAAAAATAACAAAAACAAGTGCGATCTTTGACTCTTCAAGAATCTGCTCATAAAGTTTCAAATCATCAACTCTGTCATGCATGGCATAGACACCATGCTATGACATCCCCTCTCACGCACATCATCTGGCCCAAGAGCAGCAGGTGCACCTTTCATGCATGAAGATATGTGCCCATATTAGTGGACAAATTTTCATGGTTAACCATCATACAAATTTCTATCACTCCACTCCAGAGGTAAAGGGCAGACTTGACCATGATGACAGCTAGCACTAGAGGGGTGTACCCGCGAGCACGCTCACGCGTGCGTGCACACACAGAGGGTAGCTGTTCTTGGAACACATACCTCCATAGGATTGGAATATAGCCAACCTGACAAAATTGCAAAAATAATCATACTTATTTAACAACAAACAAATGCAAATAAACATGAAAAACACACAAAAAAAGGTATTGCAAAGAATAGCAGGACAAAAAAAAAGAATTTTTTTTAAAGATTTGAAGTTAACTGAGAAAGTAACTACTAAAAATCTTCTTTTCGAAGATCCTAAATATATTGAATCCTAAAATCCAAAAAAAGGCAAATATTCCTTTTAACACATCAAAACTTTTCATGATCATCTTACGATTGTTGCCCTTGCAAAGAAGCAAGCAAAAGAATCCAATTACTAAACCAACACACTTGTGCAAAGCAGATACAATCTATGAAATTGAAAGTAAGACAATTTTAGACCTATTCTTGAATCAGCTAAGCAGCAGTAAAAACCACACATTCAAGATGAGGACACAGTATACTTATTCAAGTTCCTTACTATGTTTTATATGCACAACTCAAGACATAACTCAAAATCATCCAGTTACACTGCAATACCAGCCTAAAATCTTAACAAAGACCTTAAAACGCATAAGGTTGGGAGCACTTGCTATTCCTTTCAAAACAAGGGACTGAAATCGTGTTGCAGAAAGACTCAAATATGAAACACTAAGAAGTTATGAAGCGAGACCGTTTAACCTGCTTAATGACCAATAACAAGAAAAATGCTCAGACAGAATGGATCCATAGTGTTACATCATGTATGAGGACTGATATGATGTACCTGCAGGCACAAGGACGGATGTGATGTATCTGTATTTACCAGGATTCCCCTAAAGAGTATCTGCACGCACAAGGCGCACAGTAGCCAACTGTAAGGGTTCTTCCTAACCTAACTGGTACGTCCCGACAAACCTAGAATTAGGGCTAGGGGGGTGTGCTTACCCAGGATTACGGTTAAAGTTAACCCAAAATTAGGGTTTGTCAGAAATATGGCTTATGTAATAATCATAAGGCTAATCACATGGAAGAAGCATGGCTAATGACTTAAGCTAAAGATTAAGACTAATTAAAATAGATTAAGCATAATGACAACATGAGAGGAGAATGAGAGTGCACCGGCATAGGCAGAGGACTGACGGTGCTCAACAAATGACCAAAAGCGATGATGAATAGTAAGGAGGGAGGGCCAATATATATATACTATCCACATGAAACTCTCTCAAGTACTCCTACACCACCTGAAAAAATAAAAGCCATAAAAAAGAGTGGGCAACCCACATCACAGGCCCAATAAAAATAGAGAAAAATATGGGGAGTGCCTGAGCATGAAAAGGGCACCCGCAAACACCAAAATAGTCACCAATAGGAGTTGATATATATTAGCACCCCTCTCAAGGAGCTGCCATGAATGCCAACAGCTGACTGAGATAATCCTTTGGTGAATAAGTCTACACTATTGTCCTAGATAGGACAATATTCAAGGATAATGTCTCCCTCCAAGATCCGCTCTATATGCTTGGTCCGCGCATGAAATACCGGATTCTTAGCAATAACCAACAAACTCTGGTTGTCGCATGAGATAAGGGTAGGTTGTTGTTGCTGTCGTCGAAAACCGATCTCCTTAGTAGCCGACGCAACCAAATCACCTCACAAGCAGCCGAACAAGCCGCTCGATACGCCTCAATCAATGAAAGCACCATCGTAGGCTGCTTTTTACTCATCCATGCAACTGCTCCATATCCAAGAGTAAAGCAATACCCTGTATAGTAGACCGTCGGGTATCCGCATCTCCAGCACAATCGGAGTCGCTCCAACCAAGTAAAGTGGCCCCCTCTCCACAGAAAATACCAAAATCCTTGGTTTGCAAGTACCGCAACACACGGAGTGCTGCTTGCCAGTGAAAGTCCAAAGGTGCCTACATGAAAGCACTAGGAGTTCCCACCACAAGCACACAATTAGGCCAAGTGTTGAGCAACCAAATCAAGGAACCAACCAATTTCCTGTACAGAAGTGTATGTCGCTAGATCGGATCCAGAAGAGGAGAGTTTAATGCCGGAATCCATCGGGGAGGTGAAGGGCTTACAATCTATTATCCTGAAAGCTTCTAGCAGCTCTGTAACATACCGCTGCTAAGAAATGAATATGCCATCTCAGCACTGAAAAATCTCCTATCCAAGAAAGAAGTGAAGCAACTCGAGATCTGTAGTCTACAGCCTGTAGAGGAAAGTGCAGACTTGGAGAACAAACGCAGCCGCCCAACTGAAGAGTACAAAAGCCGCCTGTAGCGTAGAGGGAGCAGACGCCTTTGGAGTGGAGAGGCGCAACACCCTGTAGAGTGGGTGTGCAGCCTGAGAGCTAACGAGGAGGAGATGATCGCCGGTTGTATGCTTCAACGGGTGGGTGGGTCACTTTCTTTTGTAGAAGTTGGAGAGGAAGTACACGACCACAGCTGGCCAGCTCCGCACACTTGCATGGGGGCGGCCAGCTTCAAGAAGTGGTGTGGGTAGGTGGTCATGCACCCACCTCCACACACATAAGGGGTTAAGTGTGGGGTTTCCCTCCCCACCTTGGCCCATATGTGGGTGCTCACTTTTAAATGAATGTGAACTTACAACCTTATAAAATTAAAGGTTAGAAATAAAACTAGTAAACAAACAAGTGCAATACACTTACCACCTGTTTACACGCAACAAAACTCGTCAGAAGACACAGCAAACTTCACGACTCACTGGCAGGCGTCCCTGCTCAGTAAGTGGCATGTAAAACAGGCAAACACATGAATACAAGTCATGCGAAAACAGTTCCATTCATGCAAAACATGAATGCATGTGCAAATAGTATCATGGACATATCTCCCGTTCATGGAACAAGTACAAAACATCTGTTGGGCACAAAAATGGCACGACAAAAAACATAAATCACGGTCTTCCTATGGAGTGATAGCCCCATAGGTAAGACACAGATCCAGGCACGAGCCTCCCTATGGAGTGACAGTCCCATAGGCAAGACACGGCACAAATACTGGCTCTTCCATGGCGTGACAATCCCATGGATAGAACACAGTCCAAGTCATACACGGGTGGCACCAGTTTGGCTCCCGTCCATACGACACCATCCGGTGGCACCAGTCTGGCTCCCATCCATGTTAAGCAAAAATACTGGCCCCTTCACATGAGACACCGGTCTGGCCTCAACAAGTGAACGAGACACAAATCTAGAGATGGACCAAATGGTCGGCCAATTGGTGACACATATAGCACTCTCGAGGTGTACTTCCCTCCATCGCCATCCGGAATGAGGGGCATTGTCCCTTCGCCAAGAATGGGAACAGTAGAGTTATCTCCAAAGACAACTTTGCCGCAACGCTACTGCAATTCATCAAGCCACACCTTGCGGGCGGTAAGTCATGTGTTGTGTGGTACCGCTGTCCAAAATCCATTGAGGAGAGTTGAAACAAGAAGGAAAAGCCTACTCCACCACTACATGGGAAATATCGGACTCGAGGTCAATCAAGGTGACAAAAGCTGACTCCTCCACAACTTTGACAGATGAACTCTCGCGCCTTTGTCCTTTGACTTCCCTTCCAAGTCCCGCATGCGACTCCAACATTGTCACCATAAGTGCTCTTGTTTGGAGCAATAATCACAAGCCTTCTTGTTGCCAAAAGAATTAGGAGCTATAGAGTCATTGGAGTCTTTAGAGGGAGAGGTGCCCCACCTTTGCCTTTGTTCGACTGCCCCCTTCCCTATCCAAATAAAGCATGCTTACCTTTCTTTAAAGAAAAATCCTTGAATCTGCTCTCCTAATCAAGGACCATAAGCACCATCTCATCCCAGGTAATGGTTTCCATCTGTCCTGAGGTAAGAAGTGAAGAATACAAGATCTCATATTTTGGGGGCAATTGAACAAGTAGCCAGATGGCCATATTCTCAGCGGAAATCTCCTTCCCACATCCAAAAATCTCACATCGCAATGACTCCAGTTTGTTGATGTGATCTTGCATGGAAGTAGAATCAGTGGGTGAAAGCTTCAACATTTGAAGCTCCAAGGAACCTCTCTTCCTTCCAGTCGTAGATGTCGAAGAGTCTCTTCCAAGCAACATGTGCATGGGTATCCCGTTTGATGTGGGCAATGACTGAGAGTTGAGAGTTCAAAAGGATGAATGATTGAGCTCAAGCCAATCCCATAGACCAGCTTTGTGAGTAAGGGTATCCCTCGTATCCTCATCCTCTACGGTGTTTGAGTTAGGTCGGAGGACTGGGCAAGTGATGAACTCCAAAGGATCGTATGTCTCCAAGACTGCTTCCACCATGACTTTCCAGATGTCGTAGTTTGTGCCATCCAACTTCGCATTAGAAGCAAAAGTCGAAAGAGTGGGTATCTGAACCGCCCGAAGTTGAATGAGTGCCATGATGTACCCACTCTAAAAATAGCAAACACCAAAAGAGCCCAAGAGCTACTCTCTGCACAAGTAGGATCGGTGGACGAGATAGAAAGTGAGTGGAGAGGAGAAAAAAATGCAAAAAAAAATGTAGATCTGCCTCTTTGGACAAGAAAACGGAGGCGTGATACATTGTGGGCAACCACCAAGTTTGCATAAAAACCAGCAAAAAAACAACACCAATCAGTCAGTGATGAGTACCAAGGTCACATCATCTTCAACTTGGCAAGCTGTTTCATTAAGGACTTCATTATGTTCACATGAGCATCAAAGCTCTCCTATGGTTACATTAAAAGACTATAGAACTTTATTTGCAAGGAAACTTTGGAGTTCTTTGCCTCAGCTCGAAAAAGATTGTCCATCTTTTCAAAGATCTGCAACATGGTGTATGAAATTGTCGGAGACTCCAAAGACTATGAGGCCAAAGACTCTTTCATCCCTAAGCTTCCATTCTTTCTAAGTTGCATCTTCAATCTCGGACATCTTCTCTTCTCCTTCAATGAAAGCCCATATGCCCTCCTTCATGAGACTAAATTTTAGTTTACCCTGCCAGGTATGGAAACTTACCCCATTGAACTTGTCAATGAACACATGGGTAGCCATAATATGCTATGAATCTAGGAAGGTCTTAGCAAAGGAGAGTGTCCAGCGCCAGTGTCTAATCCCTTAGAGAAAATGCCCTCAAAAAACTAGGATATCCAAAAATTAGTGTTTTTTGAAATTAGGGTTTTCAAAAATTAGTGTTTTTTGAAACTAGGATATCCAAAAATTAGTGTTTTTTGAAATTAGGGTTTTCAACAATTAGGCTCTCTAAACAAGGGGGTTTTGAGAAATCATGATGTAGCATAC
Organism: Cibotium barometz; assembly: GCF_041138505.1. Lineage (NCBI taxonomy): Eukaryota > Viridiplantae > Streptophyta > Polypodiopsida > Cyatheales > Cibotiaceae > Cibotium > Cibotium barometz. Next base: position 10,901,590 of record NC_141050.1, on the reverse strand, counting down.
TATAGCAATACTTTAATGCTTGATTTGTACCCTTAATTGTGAAAAATAACAAAGTAGTTAGGAGAGATTAATTTGATTACGCTAGATGTTGCAAAGAAAGGAAAAAGGCTCGAATTGTTTTTTCTGTTTTAATGACTTGCTGAAGTTTCTGCAGATACTATGGAGACTCTTCACGCGAGGAAGAAAATAAAAAAAATATCAGTTGGCTGCACTGATTTGCGACATTTTTTCTTCGAGAAGGATTACATCAATGTGGGCTTCTTCTTGGCAGCACTACTCTTTTTTTCTCTCTTCTGCTCTGCGGCTCCTTCATCTATGCACGTTTGCACATTGGCTGCCACGAAAGCTTTTGCTTTAGAGTCAGAAGGCCCCGCAACTACTGAGTTGGGGCATTTATAATTCGTGAAGTTCTTCTTGGCTTTTACAGCCTGGTGTCAGCTCCACAGCCTATGGTGGCAGTAGCTGCAATGCGGGGGTAGCAGGTGCACAGGGGCTGGTTTGGCTGCTTCAGCTGTGGCAGTGAGCAACTCAGGCAACATGTGTACAGTGGAGGAAATGGCAGCAGAATGAGGGCGAAGATGGTGGATGCCAATGCTTTGATACCAATTGTTAGAAATGAGGCCTAGTGTTAGCTGCCTGCACACAAGATATGGTAGCTTTTACTGAAACATGACTATGTCATTGGAGCAGAGAGAGAGAGAGAGAGAGAGAGAGAGAGAGAGAGAGAGAGAGAGAGAGAGAGAGAGTGTGCACAAATTAAGAGAGATTTGCATGATTCAAACGATATGACTTGTGTTCTATTTCTTTACTCAAGTACAATGCTTTTATAGGCTTAGAGCCTCTCCTGTATGATGTCACTGCTTAAGCAATATAATATCTAGATATATAGGTGCACCCCTCTAAGAGAGTAGGTTCACACACACACACATACATCCTTTTGTACTTGGATAAGGCTTGTTCTCCAACAAGTATTGGCATAGAGAATTACGCATCAGCAGGCTGCCAATCGACAGATCCCGAGTTCAAGTTCCCTTCCTTGCACTTCGGTGGACAAGGGCATGTCTGATGCTTTGTTCAGATGAAGATGTATCCTCCATGGCAAGGTGTCTCTCCTTCCTTGCTTAGCCATCACTCACTAAGGTTGTGGTGCTAGACGTCATCTACTGACTGGACAAGGAGGAGGAGGAGGAGGAGGAGGAGTGCACCCACTCTTTCAACATATACCTTCACAAAATGGCATATATACCTTTCCACCCACTCTCTCTACATACACCTCCCTTGTCTGACCAACCTACATGAGCTAACACTGTCTCGCATCACTGCCCTTAGTGTGTAGTGGCTAAGCAAGCAAGGAAAGATGCCTTGCCAATGAAGAGGACACGGTCGAAACAAAAATGGCTGCATATTTAAGAGAACTTAACAACAAATGAGGACCCCTCGCCCATGGCCTCCCAGCAATTGCAAAGAAAAAATCAGAGTATACCTTCTAATTTATTTATTTATTTTGGGTCTCTCACCCATGGCCTCTCAGCAGTGCAAAGAAAAAATCAGAGTATACCTTCTAATTTAGGATGCTTGGGAAAAAACATATATGGTTTTCACTATAAAATCCATAAATTTCCACACAATAAATAGAGCATAATATTTGACCTAATTCGAAAAGAGGGGAAGCGATCCATGAAATGTTGAACCGAAACCGCATCGCGAAGGCGACATCAGAGGGAAGTAAATGAACTTAAAAAAATTCTACATGGAGAAAGAAGCAAGCCCGCCATAGCCAAGACTTCCACGATGCTTGACAGTAGGCACATACTTCAGCTTGCTACTACCCCCAAAAAATGAAGAGTCGAGAAAAGATATTTTATAAAATTATTAATTAACAAGGGCCTTTACACACGTGTGTGGGGCACGTGCACGCATTTGTGTTGGCACTTCGTAAATGGCGCATCATGCGACTTGGGAATGGCTGATATTGAGATTTCTGTGTATTATTCTTGTTGGCCTAGGTTTAGGGCGCATTCACGCGGAAACCTTGGAACGTGTGTTGTTGGTTGCCTTTTTTAAAGTCAAAAATTGCAAAGCGGAAGCATGCTAAGTGCCCCACTGAGCCCTCCCCTCAAATGGCTTGAAATAGCTCCAGGGTCCAACCTCCACGGCCTACACGTGTGATCCTCAAGGCTAGCTCCTACACACTAAAGTGCTCTGATTGCAACCTCCACAGTCTCGCTGAAGTGGCATTTGAAAGGGAGAAGGGGATTTTTGGCCCAGCTTCTAGTAAATGGATGCCTCAAAAAAGGGTGCCTTAAAAAAAAAGGTGTGAGGGCTATGTGGAATGTTTATTAGGTTTGAGTATTCCCTATTCTTTAGGGTTTATTCCTTCATTGAGTTGGTTTTAACCCCTCGTTCATCTCTTCTTTTTTGTGGTTCTTTAAGATACACTTTGTCCTTTGTGTAGTCAGTTGGTTTGAAGCTTCTTATACACCATGTGAGGTGAAGCCCTATTTCTAGGGGTTACTTCATGATTTTGTTTTTTTGTCACCCTTGTTGGCTTGCTTTAGTAGGACTTATTGGTCGCTTAGAAGGGAGAAGGGGATTTTTAAATGATTTGTGCTATTCATCTTGCTAGTCGTGATGTACACAAAGGAGTGGAGCCTCGAAGCTATTACTCTATATGGGGGTAAGAGTAAATAGGGCATGGGAAGTGAATTTGTAGGGTTACTTCATGATCTACAGATGGTTCATGTGTTGCTTGGTTGTTAAATGTATGTTGTACAATCAGGAATGGAGCCATGAAGCTCTTTGTTTATGAGGCCAAAGATTAAACTTGATTTCCTAAAGCTTTTTCTTGCAATGCATACTTTAAGCTTATTACATAGATGTATGGTGAAGTTATTTGGAAGTTGTATGCTTTAAGCTTATTCCATAGATGTATGCTGAAGTTATTTGGGAGTTATGATTCGACCTTGGGTTAAGTGAAGATCTAGCAAATCCCTAAGCTCATGACACCCTATGGCTATGGATTGAAGCCCTATTCTCTCCAAGATCAAACATGAGAAAGAAGGGAAAACATAAACATTTTGGATTAGCAACTAATCAAGATTAACAGGTTTCCCCCAAATTTGGTCCAACTTTTTAAAATTTGGAGCACCTACCCTAGATTTTGGTCCACAATGATCCATAGCCCCAAAAATCTTAGAACAAACCAAAAATTAAAGAGATTTCCATAATCTCACCATCACCATATCCATTTCTTGATCAAGAAATCAAGACAATCAAGAAAGTCCAAGAAAATCAAGAAAATACAGAAGATTAAAAAAAACAAAAAAGTTGGATCAAAGACATGGGCTTTGATACTAATGCAAGAAACTAGGATTGACCACGTTGGGGCAAAATATGGAGTATTTTGCTACAATGTTGGGTAGCAAAGCCACTAGCTGGTATGCCCAGTGCGAACTGGAGCACTTTTAGACATTTGAGGAGCTGAAGAAGGCTTTCCTGAAGAGATTTAGGAAAGACAAGACCATAACTAGAAAAGCTGCAGAGGATGACACAGAAAAAGAGGCTAACAGAAGACTACGCAGCTGAATTCAGAGTAATGTTGATCCGCTTGGACCAGCCCAACGGTCCCGCCCCAGCCACACTGAGCTAGTGGTTTGTGAGAGAACTGAGGGAAAATCTCCAGAAGGCAGTAGCCTCATACGACCTGTGGAAGCCCTGACCTTCGAACAAGTTGTGGCAAGAGCCGTTGCCAGAGCTAAAGTAGTCTTGAAGCAAACAGACAAAGAGTCCAAAAAGAAAAAGGACAAGAGGAAGAAAAAAGAAGAAGTAACCTCGGAATCTCATTCCAAATAGGATACCTCTAGTCAGAATCCAATTAGGAGTTGGATGCCAAAGAGCGAAAACCTCAAAAAAAGAAAGGCAGGAAGCAAGTAGAGAAAGTTTAGGAAAAGAACTAAGGGCCGCCCTAGCCAAGATTGCCAGAGGACATGTATGATCTGGACTTAAACCAGATGTATGATGCACGAGGTGCAACAATCAAGGGCTCACAAAAGAGCAGTGCCAGTTAAGAGGCACACAACAAGTGTGCACCATCTATGGAAGGGACAATCACTCTACAAAGACATGCTACTATAACATACAAACCAGGAACCCAAGGGTGGTGGAAAGGCACGGTCGCTGTCAAACCAGGTCACCACATGACCTCAAATCAACTGGAAGAGGAGGTGGAAGATTTGGGGGAGGTGGAAGATTCGGTCTAAGAAGAGCTTGTTTCTATTACAATGGTCTGGGGCACAGACAGAATGATTGCCCCATATTTCAGTGCCATTAGCAAGAACTGTAGGAAACAAGGCCAGCAAGGGAGGTAAACACGATAGGAAATGATGCAGTTGTGAATATGGTGAAAATAGACCATAGAGAAGGAAGGACAAAGCCACCAAAAGTGATGGATGTGACAAGATCAGAGGGATACCAAACAACGAGCGAGTGAGAACAAGTGAATCCTGTCAATACAATCTCGAAAAGAAAAGACAATGCCATCTACAATGTGTGTTGAAACGAGCAATTCATGCACAAGATCACGCCACTTTGGCATAAAAACTCTCTGCATACACTGACACCATACTTCACATAGACAAAAATAACAAGAAGAAATTTTAGGCCAAGTCATAATCTATGCATACAACAGAGAAAGTAAATGAAAAATTGCATCTCCCTTTAAAGCATCTTTCAATCAACCACCAACCAAAAAATGTTGATATATGAATAGATGATGGAAGAATAAAAATTATTGGAAGGTTCCAAACATAATAAAGTAGCACCACTGCACCTAAGCCATAGCCAATATTCCCATGACATTCAAGAATCCATACCAATAGTGTCACAACAAATCCACCCAAAAATGTCCTAATAGGAAACAAAATAGTAATTAATAGTGTTAGTCAATATGAGGTGAAGGTGCTCACTAGTCGTAGGATTGCTCCCTCTGCAAGTACATCCACCATATCATCACCAATATGTGAAGCACTTCCCTCCTCACATCAAACTCTATTCTTGCTATGAAAGAAGAGGCTACACACAAGACGTGATCACCATGTCTTCCACATTCATCAAAATGCACATGTGACCAGTGTGAAGGCATGCCCTCAGGATTGGGGCTATGAAGCGACCGAGCTCCCCTGCTATACCACCACGATGGCACAATAGCTCCACTGCTATACAATCGTGATTGCAATGTCCCCCAGACACCACAAGATCAATCCAATTCAGTTTTTAAAGTCATTGAGTTTTATAAAAAGTAAGAAGATTATATGCGTGTGATCTCAAACTTCATGCATCTCAATGATCCCCAAGAAATATAGAAGAAAAACATGATTACTAGAGTGACTAACTTTATTTAAAGATACAAAGATGTCCTAGATCAAGTTGTAATGGAAATAGTTAGGTCCTTTAAGCTTATTCAAATATTATTTAAAGATACAAGCGTTAGGGGGCACCGACTACAAGTCGGGCTGTTTTCGGCGGCAAGGCGGGTGTATACCAGCCGACCGTCCCAAAGGCTGAGCCGAGAGTGGATACAAACAAGCTTGAGGACGCCATCGTGATCACGACCAAGCAGACAAGCTCGAGGGCTAGAGAGAAGGGTTTGAAAACAAAAATAAAAAACCGGCCCGATACAAGCAAAGGCCTAGCTTGTGCCGGTGCGGGCTAGAGAGAAGGGCGAGCTGGCTACAAGCCGGACTGTTTTGGGCGGCCATCACATCCACAGTGGGCACCCGCCGTAGTCCGCACCGACGTGGGCTAGAGAGAAGCTAGGTTTGAAATCGAAATAAACACCCCCTGCTCGAGCGGGGGCCGCCTACAAGGCCGTCGAGGGTGCTAGCGCGATGATGATCAGGCTTCACGGAGCGAAATGCGTTGGCCGCGTATCCATTTCATTCTTAGTGGTGGCTGGCTTTGCCAATGGCTCCTTAAGCAACCTCACCAAGCTTGGCAATCCCAACTCGTTGGGAGGTTTTACTCCTTATGGAGCAAAGGGCATTTTCTTTTAGCTACATGGGATATGATGCTGTGTCAACAATGGCCGAAGAAGTGCACAAACCTTCCAAAACAATGCCCATTGGCATACCTGGCTCCGTCATACTAGTTACTGTGATATATTGTTTGGTGGCACTAGCCATTGTAATGCTACTCCCATATGATGAGGTGTGAATAGCTTCCTTCTTTCAAGAACTAATCTCAATTAATCAAAAGTATACCTGCATAAATTGACTCACTAACCCAACAACATAGCTCAAATCTGGCCTGGTGATCGTCATGTAGATCAAGCTTCCTACTATGCGCCTATACATAGTAGGATCCTCCAAAATCTCTCCTGAATCTGCACGTAACTTGCCATTCTGATCCAATGGCACTGAGATAGGCTTACAGCTTGTCATACTATACTTGGACAACATGTCCAAGCCATACTGTCTATGCAGTAATCCAATACCATATGGTGACCTAATCACCTCAATGCCCAAGAAATATCTGAGCTTCCCCAAATCCTTCATCTCAAACTTCTGTCTAAGCAAGATCTTTACATCAAGATTCAAGGATCTCTGCATCATGGTCCCCCATAATGATCAAGTCATCTACATAGATGACAACAAGCACAACCCCTCTATCACTGTGTCTCACATACAGCGAGAAATCTGCATTGGCTACATGAAAGCCAATAGTGACAAGATATTCAAAAATCTTGTCAGACCATGCTCTTGGTGCTTGTTTTAAGCCATACAAGGCTTTCTTCAACCTACAAACATGCTCGGGGTGACTCACATCCTTATAACCAGGTGGCTGCAACATATAAACCTCTTCCTGCAAATCCCCATGCAAGAATGCATTCTTTACATCCATCTGATGTAAAGACCATTGCTTTGACGCAGCCACTACTATCACAACTCTCACTGTTACCATCTTGGCAACTCGGCTGAAAGTTTCCTCATAATCAATGCCATATGTCTGCACATATCCTTTGGCTACCAATCTAGCCTTGTACCTGCTTATGTTTTCATCACTATTATGTTTTACTTTGTACACCCACTTGCATCCAATGGCTTTCTTGCCTTCAGACAATTGCACTAAATCCCAAGTCTCATTTCCATATAGTGCATCCATCTCCTCATCCATAGCTTTCTCCCAACACACATTTCCAACAACAGCCTCATCAATGCATGTGGGCTCTATAACCTGTACAACTTTTGCCATGTATGCATAGTGATGTGCCACATAACCATCATAGGTAAACCTTTGCACAGGATTCTTCACTCTCCCAGATCTTTGCAGCTTTGCATTCATGGCTTCCATAGCCTTCTTTACACGAGGTGTTCTCATAGCCTTCTTTACACGAGGTGTTCTCATAGCCTTCTTTACACAAGGTGTTCTCATAGCTGGTATCCCAGGATCCTCATCAAGGCTCATCTCTGAGCCACTAGACTCTCCTTCAACATGAGAATGCCCTATAGAAATGTCAGGCATACTAAGGGGCTCAATCACTTTCTCTTTGCCTTTATGTGATGTACTAATCACATTTGCAGGACTGGTATTATGATGCAGCCTGCCACTCCATGGTCTATCAACTGAACCACTAGATGAGGACTCTCTTGGTCCACTCAAAGACTGTGATTGGTGACTTGCATTATGTGCAACTACATTTCCACTCACATCAGCCCCCCCAACAGCTTCTTTTTCAGCAGCATAACAGCTGCTCATCTCATAAAAAACAACATCCCTGCTTACCCTCAACTCATGTGTAGCAGGGTTATAACACCTGTATCCCTCCTGTATCCCTTTTGCTCAAGGGAATATCTAATAAACACACATTTTTCAGCTTTTGGATCGAGCTTAGTTCTCAGCTCATCTGGCACATGCACATATGCAATGCATCCACCAAACCAGATGAGACAAATCAGGTTTTCTGCCAGTAAACCTCTCCTCTAGAGTTACATCATGTATGGCTGCAGTTGGAATCCTGTTCATGATGTAAATTGCTGTAGAAACAGCCTCAGCCCAATAGCTATGCGGCATATTCTTCTCTCCCATCAATGCTCGCATTAGGGAAAAAGGGAGCTCATTTTGGGGCCCTGTAAGAAATTCACTATTTTTCGATTTATTTCTCTCCTAAAAGATCTCAAAAATAATAAAATATGAAAACGTGGCTCAGAACTGTCAGTAAGGACTACTGAACTATCAGTTCAGAAAAGAATAAGATAATCTTTTGTCTAACTAACACGATTTTGCATTAAATATCTCCTTAATTTTTTTTGTTTCTCGAAGATTCCGCATCTCTTTTGACGACGTGTGCAGGCCTCTCATAAAGAATCTATCACTGAACTTAATGATTGTATGGATATCGCCACACTTCCACAATTCATGTTACAAAAAAACTATGAGATTGACAAGCCAACTTTGCAACCTCAGAAGCACAAAAAATGGCCGATGCTAGTGAGTTACAATCTCAGAAGAAGCGATTATACCATCTTCACATCGACTTAGAAGAACAATATGCTCCAGCACAAAAAAGACGAAAGGATACGGTGCTGAATGCTCAACAACGGAAAAATATGAGAAGAGAAGGGCTCCAACATATTGACTTATGGTGTGATGGAAGTATATATCCAAAATGTCTAGTAAAAAACTCTACACCTCCATTTGTCAATCCAACCACACTACTGAGGTTTGCGGGCGATGGACAAAATGGACTTCTTGGTTATATTTCAGCACAGTCTGCATTTGCAGAAACATATAAAACAATGTACCTACAAGAAAAGGGGGCCAGGATTCAAGAGATAGCTATTCGTGCAAAATTGGAGCAGCAGTTGCGGAATGAAATTGAGGAGCATTCAAAGAGTAAAAAAGAGTTGACAAGATCAAGAAGGAAGAGAACCGTGCTTGGAGATAGACAACGAAGCAGGAAGATTAAAAACATGGCAAATTTGAAGGCTGGGACTAGTGGATGCAAGCGAAGAATTCAGGAAGCAAGGTTAGTTTATAATTTTTTAATTTTTATACTCAAAAATGCTCTCAAATGACTATATCTATTTTGTCCATTAATGCAAAACAGGATTGGAAGTGTTGAATAATATAGGCATATTGTGTTGTTACTATAGGAAACTATTGGAGCCTGCAAAAGAAAATATGGATCCCAACCTTCTTCCCGTTAAACAAATGAAAGGATTGCTTTCTTGTGGTGTAGCAAAAGGTTTGATTGAAGAAAAAAAATACAAAACAATCAAACGCAATGTTGTAGAGGACTTTATATCCAATAATCAAGTTGATGGTACTACAATCCAAGAGGCTCTTGATGTTAGTGGAGTTAGCAGGAAGGGATATAGTTCGATTTTCAACTTTGAGAGATCAAAGGATTAAACGAGTTTTACTGCCAAATCCAGCAACAGTGTGGAAGATAAGAGGTCATTTGAATGAAAGTATAGATGAGTTTATTGGATCATATATCCATATTGAAGAAATATTTCATGGTGCTAAAGGAACCACTGTGTATGACCCTTGGAACAATATATTTGTAGATCTACAACAACTTCAAAGAAGAATGGTCGAGTTTTATGGAATAACATTTGAAGAGTGCAAAGGCATTTTGAAATTTGTTACCAAACTAGATGAATGTGAGGTTGTAAAGGAAAAGAAAATGGAAAGGATTACTATCACATTGATGAATGGAGCACTTGATACATCATTGACTAAAGCGAGTTCGAAGTATTTTAGTGTGCAGTCGGAGAAACACATATGGTGGTTGGGCTCGTTCCAGGTATGATCATTTTTTATTTCGTACTTGATTTTAGTCAATGTTTTCAAATCTTTTATAGTAAGACTTTTGTTTTGTATAATCACAGGTAAAGACAGAAGACCATGAAACACTAGATTGGGTGTTTCACCACACGGAAATACCAAGAATAATTAAAAGACAAGTGCAAGGAGAGAATCTCCATGTTGCAGGAAAAGGTGATTTTCAAGTAGAGTGGCACATGGCGGGGGATCTTAAAACACTTAAGTGCATGTATAACGTTAGTAAAGGAGGTAACTCAAAGTCTCCTTGTCTTTACTGCAAAGAATCAGCTCAAGTAATGGATTCCAAATGGTGGAAGAGAGCACCTAATAGAGATAAAGTTGACCCTGACTTCAAGGCCATTCTTGACATTCCACTATGTAATGTTCACATATGCACATTGCATGCTCTATGTCGAATTATTGAGAAATTGGTATTTTTGTATATTGGATTTGCTTGGAAACTCCGTCCCGAAAGAAATAGAAAGGATGCTCTTCATGCATTGGAAAAAGTGTTATCCGATATAGGTCTGCATGGAGGTGATGTTCATATCACAAAGGATTTTAAAAAGTCTACCAATGGCAAGGAGGTACCAATCAAGCCCTCTATTGGTGGTGTTAAGGCAAGAAGATTCTTGTCTCGACCCAAACACAGTAGTAAACAAGTAAGGTAAGGTAGAACAGTTTCAAAGATTAGTTATGGATTGTGGAAGCAAGTCCATAATGCCGTGAAAGATCATGAGGCAGATGGGGAAGCACAAAATGTGAAGGCAGAGGTGTGGAGGTCTCTTGATCAACTCTTCATGTTCTGTGACAATGTAACATGGACAAAGAGTGATTAAAGAACTTTGAAGAGGCAAGTAAACATTTTGGGAAGTCAATGAAAGACGCGTGGACAGCCTGCAATATAACTCACTACATGGTAAAGTGATGTCTTCTTCTTTTACTTAAGTGTGATCCTCTTTTCTTTTATAACTTACTATGCAATCTTATGTCTCTGTGAAAACAACATATCATCTACAACCACCTTCCCTATTTTGTCAAAAAGTATGGATGCCCAGCAATTTGGTCTACCCAAGGCATGGAGAAGTCTCACTACATGGCACGTAATGCATTTTTCAGACACACACAACACTATGGAGGGAGTCAAAAGGCAAATAGTCTGAAGGAAGTCTTCCAATGGTTTTACCGAGGCATTCTACAAAGGCTGCATGCTAAAAGAAAAGTTGCTAGTTCCAAAGTCAAGCTTGCTTTTATTCTAGCCCAAAAGCAAAGACGAAGACAAACTTTGGACAATTCAATGGCAGTAGAGAGACATAGACAATGGAGGGATTCGAAGATATTTAGAAACCATAAATGGACAAGTAAACATGAATAGCAGTTTGTAACTTATTGGTGTTATGTCCACATGTTTTCAAACTCAATCAATAGATTTTTATTCTGTGGAACAAGTGACTCTTGGTGTTATGCCTATATGTTTTGAGACTCCATCAAAAGTATTTCTTTTGTGAAACATGTGATCTATATTAACAATTATCAATACATCCATGAGCTACACACAAAAAATTCAATCAATACTACTTAATTATGCTAGACACACTATTGATCCTTACCAATAAGGTACTGAGTGTCAAACGCTTTTAGAAGCTACTGAGTGTGGGAAGAGTACTGAAGTGTCGTATGGTGATCGGACAAATGCAAAAGGGTACTAATCGTCCGTGTATACGGACAAGGAACTGATGAGGATCAAAGACTTTGTACAAATCCGTTCAACTTCAACATAATGTTTGTGCTATAATTTGATGACTAAATCCTATTACTCCCAAGGCCTGCGAGTCGGAACTCTCTTTTTGAACTTGATTGGACTCTTTTTCTTCCTTGTTGGCTTGATGTCGACTTTCTGTTTATCAATGCTTGCCTCTGTTGCTTGTCTGAGAGGGGTATCCTTGTCTTCAGCTATCTCCACGTGTTCTCATTCTTGGATTGTGTGGCCTGATGCAATCATGGGTGGCTCTCGAAACCTTATGAGCTTGTGTTTTCCATAGCCCTCTAGACATTTGGGCTCCTTAACACCACATGCTAATGCATAAGAAGTGTAAGACAAAAAGTAAGAGGCCCTAGAGGCCTGCTTATTCACATAATCTCAAAATATATCTATGGCGGACAACCTCTCTATTAAAATGATCTTTTCCTTTTGCCATGGAAGATCATGTCCACCTAAAAACCTAGACAAACATTTAAAGAAGTAAACAATGGCTTCTCCATTGTTGCTCAACTGCCTATGGTAAATCAAGATCTTAGCACTGCCTAGATCATGAATATAATGAGCTAGGCTTGACATTTTGCCAAACCCAGCCGGCCTGCTTTCACTTGTTCTCTGGAGGAATGTGTCATCCTCAATTTGTAGCTGCCATGTATCAAAAGATTGGAGTGAGACAATAATAAATAACTACAAAACATTTAAACACAAGATAAAGTATTTGATTTGAAGTAATAATATCATACCTTCTCATTTTCATCAGCAACAAGAAGTTCATCTTTCCAAAGATTTATTCCTCTCTCCTCCAGTCCAGCCTCTTCTTTAAGCTTTTCCTTATGCAGTGCTGAGAGATTCATAGCTTCCTGGGTGAGCTGGAAGGCAGCTTCATCTGGCTCTTGGAAATTTTCAGCATCTTTGAAACAAATAGTAAGGGCCTCTGCAGGATCAAAAGTTGTTTCCAAAGCTAGCAGTGAATGGTCATCCTCTATGCCAACCTCCTTGTCAAGCCTTGAAGCCTGGGCAATAAGGGAAATGGCATAGTCCTCCCTCAAATTGAACATACACTCTATATCATGGAGGAAAACATAATCTTTACCACCAATCAAGACACCTGGAAGCATGGGCACTGCATAGTTGCTGCTCTGAACATCAAAATCTTCAACTGGCTGTGCTGCCCTAAGAGTTTCAGTCCTCAGTTGAACAAGGTCAAGAGCAGCCACTTGCAGCCCCTCATCCTCGAGGTTGATATCTTCTTCCTGCTCTGCCATATCTGTTGCCACAGGAATATCCTCTTTTACCTCCGCTACAGATATATCTTCTTCTTCAGCCTCCTGCCCTTGCTCTTCTAGAGATTGCTGTTGGAAGACAATGTACATAAGGAATGCCATGTTTTCCTCAAGCACTCTACACTTTCTGGTGTGCAAGTTACAACTGAATTTATATTCCTCAGGCAGGCTGTCAAACCTTCTATTCACATGGTACCTCAGCCTGTCAATGGAGACAATATGATTTAAATACACAAAAACCTTTTCACCTTCCACAATCCTTCCTGCCTCTGTCAGTTGTTTGAAGGTATCCCAATGGTCTGAAAGAAAAGCTCTGTGATGCTCCAAAACAGAGCTCATAGTGAACTCCCTGTTGAAAATACTGTGGTATATGTGGAAGTTCCTCAGAGCCTTGCACTTGTGAAGAAAGTCAAATAGGAGCAAATCTGGAGATTTGTCCTCTTCTGGTTCCCTTTCTTTTGAAAGGGAAGACTCACCTTTCTGCTCTAGTCTCTTGCTTTTGCATGAACAAAAATTTATATACCATGAATTCTATATGCTGACATATGCAATCAGGTAATGTATAGGATATCACCAAACAACTCTCTTCATGAGCACACATGAATCACCTGGTGATTGCTGTGGTCTGAGTATAGCAGCAGAAAAGTCCAGCTTCCTCTTGAAAGGAGGGGCCTGAGAATCAACTGTTCCAAAGCAAAAACTTTTCTCATCATCAAGAAAGAAATCCCCAGGGACATAGAAAGCAAAACAATGAGGAAACAGTGAAAACCAAAAGGGACACAAGAATTTGCAACAAAACGCGATGCAGAACCATTTGAAAAATGTCAAGTGCTCTCCTCGCATTTTGTTGCAAATTCTACATTTCTATTGACATCCATCTCCAATCAAATGCTAGGGACATCTCACAATGTTCTGGACAGTAAATGGCACTAGGAGGAATTCTCCAGGGCAAAAGAGAGCAAAACAAAGAGGAAGAAATGAAAACTGAAACTAATATCAGAATTTGTAGGAAAACGCGATTTGGAGCATTTGGAAAATGTAAAGCACTCTCCTCGCATTTTGTTGCAAAATTCTAAGTCCTATTCATATCCATCTCTAATCAAATCCTAGGGTGATCTACCAGATTCCTAGGCACAGAGATTCAAGAATTCTATAGATGGAAGAAATATATATCAGAAAACATTGGAAAGGGTATAGATCTCTGACCTTTCTTTTCCTCTTCCATACTGTTGGAGTTGCCCTGGTGATTCTCTTGCTCTCTTCCAAACTTGAGCTGCAGCACAGGTAACCTGGAGATCTGGTAGTGGTAGTAGTCTTCAGACAGGTTGCAGAGTGGATGGAGTGTGTTGGGTAGGAAGTGATCAGAGTACGAAGGAAAAGGATGATGGGAGGGTGCTGGCACGGATGGAAGACGGGGAGGGAAGAGTGTTAATGGATCTGATTATGAAATCATGATTGGCACAATTTCCAAGGCAAAAAGTGACTTTCACACGTGTCAAATTTCAAATTCCAAAAGATCTGGGTGGGACCCACACGTGTTAAAAAACGATTACATTTCACACGTGTGGTATTTAATAGCTCCTTTATTTGTATTTTGCAATAATCTACTCTCCTAACTCAGTTCTCTTGCATCTCTACCTCCCTACTCTACACCATCAGCATCCAGACCAGCAACAGAGGTTCATCCCCAGTACATGATACTCATCATCAACACAGCACACCTACAGATAGCTTCCAGGTCAGTAAGACAATCTATTTCCTTTTCTTCTTGTTTAATAGTATATTAGGGTAAGGTACTGATTGATGTGATGTAGGTTAGATATTATGATAAATATTATATGCATTTCTTAGATTTTTTCCACTGCATGTAGAAGCAGGAATACTTTTTATTTGGGCTTGTTGACTGAGAGCTTGATCACTTCTTGCTTTCTATAGGCTCAATCCATGTTGCACCAAGCTGTATACACACTGAAATGACTAAAGGCATGCTCAAGTATGCTGCCTCAAGAATTTGTAGTAAAACGCGAGGAGAGGGCTTTAGAAATCTCAAACAGCCCAAATCGCATTTTGTTGCAAATTTGAAAATGCTTCTTCATCCACCCCTTTCATTGTGATTTTGTATCTTTCTAGGCTATTCAAGGTTGCATACTCCTTGCATAAACTCAATACATATTGTTTACAGTTGAAAAGACAGAGAATTCAATGTAGGAATGCAATAGCATGTTGTTTCAAGTATTTGCAGAAAAACGCGATGATGAGTTGTTAGAAATTTCAAATTATCATAATCGCGTTTTGTTACAAATTGTTCAATTTTGCTTTATCCAATTTGTCATTACCTTCTTTTATCATTCCATGTTCTCCATGGTTGTAATCTTTTTCCATTGCTTTGTATGCAGCTTTTCAGAGTGATGGCAAGAACCAAGGCAACTGCAAGGAGGTCTGGCAAGGGGCCAGGGCTTGCAGCAGAGCAGCAGCTGGGGCTGATATCAAGGAATCTAGTGTGCCTCCAAAGGGAAGAGTTGCACATGGTAGGAAGGGGAAGCCAATGAGCATGCTGCAGCAAAAGTCCAAGAGGTTAAAACATTCTGCAGGTGTACTAAAGGAGATCAGGAAACAACAAAGAGCTATAGGCTTTGCAATCCCCAAGGCACCTTTTCAGAGGCTAGTGAGAGAAATTTGTGATAGCTGGCACCTTGGTTTTAGGTGGAACAGGACTGCCATTCTTTCCTTACAAGAAATGGCAGAGGATTACTTGGAGAAGTACTTTGAAGATGCAATGCCTGTAGCAGCCCATGCTCACAGGATAACTCTGATGGCCAAGGACTTCAACACATTGTCCAGAGTGAGATGGAGGTATGACAAGCTGGTCCATCCTGTGGAATGGCAGGACATAAAAATGAGAGACATATTATTAATTCCACCTACAAGGAAATTGAAGGCAGACAAGGTGAAGGTTGTTGAAGTGACCCACTCAAAGAGCACCAGAGGGAAAGCTGCTTATGAGGAGTCACTGAAGCAGCAAATAGAAGAATCCAAATCTGCTATAGATGTGGAGACTGTACAGATGGAGCTGTAGATACAGAGAAGGTTGCAGGAGCTGGGCCCTAACATAGTTGTCCATATTGAAGATGATTTTTCAGAGAATAATTTTGACTTGACAAAAGCATGCTTGGCAGCATTGGCTCATAAGAATGAGTATTGCTCAGATACTATCATTCTTGCAATGCTCTAGTAAGTGTCTTTTATTTTACATTTGTTTGCAAAATAATCCTTATTGTACCTCCTCCCTTACACCTTACCCTAATTATTGTTTTGTCTAATGTAGCATGATGAGAAGCTGGCTGAACCATGCTGTACAGCATACAGTTCATATTATTGATCCTGCAATTTCCTTCAAGTTAAGAGATCCAAAGGAAACTCCCATGGATATTTCCAATTGGTTCAGACACTGTGATTTTGATCATGTTGATATTTTGCTACTTCCATACCATAATAAGTATGTGGGTGGCTGCTTCTTTTGGGATTTTTCTTCAAGATTGAGTACTCTTGTAGCCTTTGATTTCTTAATGCTTTTTTCCTTATGCAGTGCCCACTGGAGCTTTGCTTCTATTGACATCCAGCAGAAGCAATGCTTTTTATTCAACTCTCTTAGAAACACACACAGAGAGGTGAAATTGTAAGTGGTTTGTGTGCTATTTTTAACTTTAAACTTCATTATTTGGATTTAATGCACACTAACTGAATTATATGTATTGCAGTTGTATTAGAAGACTTCTAGATGCATTGGATCATTGTCCTCCTAATGTCAATCTTTTGGATTCAATAGAGCCAATAGATTTAGAGGTAGAAAGTTGTTCCCTCTACTGATGTCTATTTCATGCTATGCCTTTGAACTTATTGAATAATTTTATTTTGTTCAGATATTAACAGTTTCTAACATATCTTTCCAACTATCCAGACACCACAACAAGATGATTCAAGTAGCTGTGGGCTGGAGAGTGCTGATTAGTGCCAAATATATACTTTCAAGCTATTTTGAGATAGGACAGCCAGAGCTTGTAAGAAAAAATAATTTTCATTTAGCTTCAAAAAATTTGATATTGGTACAAAGTGTTCTAAATCATCATATCTCATTGCAGATGAGAGAAGATAGCTTCAGCTCGAACTATGTGTATAGTTTCAGAGCTGATATAATTTGAAAGTTTTTGAAGTATGCCTCCCCCAAACCTATTGTACCAGCTACTGTCGAGTTGGGTGAGAGCTCTAAAGTCCAAGAAGGTGTCATACACCTTGATGACACAAATGATGCAGATGTGGTGCCACAGGAACAAGGACCTAGTGCTGATGAGGAGAAGTCACAAGAACAAGGACCTGCTGGCTGCTGATGTTATTGAGGAGATGATGGAGCAGCAGCAAACAGATGCTCCAGGGGCAGTAGAGGAGACAATGGAGCAGCACCAAGAGACTGTACACGACAGGATGGAGCAGCAGAAAATAGATTCTCCAAATAAAGATGATACGGTGAGCTTGGACCATGTAGAGCAGCCTCTAGATCAGCCTGTAGATAAATAGAATTTGAATTTAATCTCTTCGTAATTGAAACAATCTTGATAATCCAAAATTAATTTCAGGGATTTAATCTATCCTCGGCCTTTACTTGTTTAGAAGATCAGTTTCCTTTCTCACTAGAATTTCTCCTTCTTTGTCTAGAATTCTCCTTGTTTTGTTCTTCTCTCGCTAGGAATTGCTTCCTAGATTGATTCCTTTGATTTGGGTAATCCTATCTTTCTCTAAACTTGATATCTCTATTTATTTATTTCTACTTGCATTTAGAATCTCTTTCTCTTTAAATTGGTGCAATTTATCTATTCTCTGTCCAAAAATACATAATAGGCTACCCTAAAATTCAACCAAGCTTAGGGCTTTAATGATTAAGCTTAAGAAATTCCATTTATAATTCTAGTTACTGTTTATGTACGCAAACTACTCATTTTGTAACACTCTCTCTAGATTCTAGGTTCAATCCTTAATTATCTCGCTAGGTTTTTTTCCAAATCTAAATCTAAAACCTAATTACATGTATTTTCATTAGAATTGTGGAATACTATATTAAAGGAGACTAGTCCAAGTCCTAAGTATAACTGTTACACAAGGTACAACATTGAAATTTATGCAAATTTGGACTGTCTATCTCTTAAGAAGGGGGTGTGGAGAAAAAGAGACCCTCCCCCCTCCCCTATTTATTGAAAATTGTGATGTTGGGAAGTCTATAATAGGCTTAGGTCATATTGACAGGCCTCTAAAGCTTTACCTTAATTTTTGGCTTATTTTTTCAATTACTTCATGATCTCCACTCTTTTACCCATTATTTTAGCTATTCATATGTAGCCATCCCTTTTTCCAAATTTTATGGGTTGGATGTGTACGATAGTCAAAATTTCTTAAATATAATTTATAATGAAACAAGTTGTTTTTGAATTATCATTATTCATAACTTCCATTCAAAAATTATTGTGAGAATTTTCTTTTAAAAAAATATAATGTATAAGTTTATAGTTAAGAAACTTTATTGTACCTTTCTTTGAGATTTCAACGAATATTCATTTTAGATTGGCGACATGCTTTGAAGTTTTGCTATCTCAATTTAAGACTTAGTATTGATGTGCTAAACAAAAGAAACCATCTTTAAGCACAAAAGAAACCATCTTTAAGCTCATAAGGAAATGCTTGTTTTTTTTTACATGGACTAGGAAAATTATGGACTACAGTAAAAGGCAAACTTTTTTGGATTGGCAATCTAGGGAATATTCACAAGGCAAAAAATTTATTCATGGCAAAAAAATAGCTATGTGGAAATAGATTGGCACTTTAGGAAATAAAGGAAAATAAGTAAGGCTAAAATCTCTCTTTACAAGGAAAGCTTCATGCTACATGTTATCTCGAGAGGTTTCCCTCATCTATCCATCTGTGGGACCATAAAAAAGCTATGAAGAAAATGGTGGCAAAAAAAGAAAGATGGGCAGGAAGTGTGTGTGTGTGTGTGTGTCTGGAGAACTAAGGAAATGTGGATGAGTGAAAAAGACATAATTCCTAGATTGGTGTGAAAGAGAGAAAAAGAACGATGGTGAGAGAGAGAACCGGTTGAGAGAGATGAAAGCTGTATAACTAATTAATGAATTAGATTTTTCACTGATTATTATTATTGTGCCCGTATTTTGGAAGTCTAATGGAAGGTTTTCGTCGAAAATTAATCAAGCAAAAGTAGAAAGCGAAAGCAAAAAGCAAGCAGGAAAAGCGCCCGAAAGCAACGGTGCTACTTATAGGCGCTGGTAGACTCATTTCGCATCATCATCATCATCAGCAACAACAAGCAATAACCAGCAGCCGCACTAGAAAAGGCGACCTCTGCATCTTCTTCAAAAGGCTGCTAGTAGCTGTGCTCGACTCAATATCATCGACAACAAACAACTGCCTGCTCATCATCTCCTCTTCTTCTATAACATGCCACAGCCAAATGCACTCCTCTTCTGCCTCTTCTGCATCGTGATCGCAGCAGCTTCTTGTGCAGCATCGACTAGTGCGCCCTGGAGCTCGCCTGCTGCCCCTGGCCCAGCTGCTGCTGGCGGGCCATCATGCAGCTTCTCCTACATCTTCGGCTTTGGAGACTCCACCAGTGACACCGGCAACGCCGTGCGGAGCGGGAAGCCGGCCATCTACGGCCCTGCGGAGAGGCCTCCATACGGCGCCACCTTCTTTGGGGAGCCAAGTGGCCGCTTCAGCGACGGGCGCCTGATGGTAGACCTGCTCTGCCAGTCTATCCACCAGCCCCTTCTGCCGCCGCACCTCCAGCCTTCCGATGACGGTGTTAGGCTTCGCAGCGAGAATTTTGCCGTGGCCGGGGCTACGGCCCTGGACGCGGCCACGTTGCTGCGCCTGGCTAACGCCTCCTCCACCACCGAGTACTCGCTGGATGCCCAGGTCTCGTTATTCCTGGAGGATGTGGCCGGCGCCGACCTCAGCCAGGCCTTGGTTTACCTCGGAGAGATCGGCGGCAACGACTACAACTACGCCTTCGGCAGCCACTCCCCATACCCACCCCCCTCCCAAGTGCGCCAGCTCGTCCCATACGTGGTGAGGCAAGTCCAAGTCCAGCTCGAGCGCATCTTGAGGAGCGGTGTGAAGAAGGTTGTTGTACAGGGAGAATTCCCCATGGGATGCATCTCCGTCTACCTCCAGCAGATGGCCTCCCACTTCTCTCTCGATGACCACGGCTGCATCGCCGACGTCAACGACATCAGCAACACCCACAATCACATGCTTCGCGCCGCCCTCCACAAGCTTTCCGCCAAGTACCCTGATGTGCAGATCGTCTTCTTCGACACTACGGCAGCCTACTTCCAAGTGCTTGACCATGCCGCCGGCTACGGATTCACCGACACAATCAGCCCCTGCTATGTCCCCGGCCTCAACCGCCTCATCCACGGGGCCTCTAGCAGTACTAGTGCTCCGGCTCCCGCTCCCGCCGCCACATCCCCAACGGCCACCGCAGCAGCACTATCAGGGGCATGCTCCAACCCTGGCAACTACCTCAGTTGGGACGGCATCCACCTCACCGAGGCCATGCACCGCGCTCTTGTCAGCCTCTTCCTCTATGGCGGACACCGCTTTGCCTACCCCCACCACCTCAACTTCCTCACCTCCTGTACCTGACCTGATATTCATCAACACATTATCTCTTCTCACTACCTCTCATTTCAAGAGCATGACGTTTATTCAAATATGTAGTGGAACTAATGCTTATTTAGTGCCGTGCTGCACGAGGCTTTTGCCCTAACTTTGCAAAACTAATGCTTATTTAGTGCCGTCCGCATTCAATTCATGACGTTTATTCAACTATGTAGTGGAGCTAATGCTTATTTAGTGCCGTGCTGCATGAGGCTTTTGCCCAAACTTTGCAAAAACTAATGCTTATTTATTTCGTGTCGTGCCCTAACTTTGCAAAACTTACGATTTCGAATTTTGTTCATTTCCTTATCCTTTCTCCAAGGTTTCTGTATGTCATTCTAGCCTCGAGTTAATTTGTGAGGTTATTGTAAGAGTTTGGGACCCTCCTTCCGAACCTTTTGTGTTTTTGTCCGGTTTAGGTCACTTTAAAACATCTCCCCATCGTTCTTAGGCACAGTCTTCCTGCCATGATCCTCATGCCAATATCATCTTGTATTCCTGGAATCCATTTTCTATGGCTGCCACTTAGAAGTTTCAAAAGTTCATGGACATAAACATTGAAAAACTTGGTATTTCATACTTAATGGAAGTCTCTTTTCTGCCACCACAGCTACAACAACAACACACAAAAACTCGGTATTTGTTGCCAACATGGAGAGTTTCAAACTTTCCCTAAAGTTGGCCATCGAGATAGAGGGGCAGCCATCACCAAAGCCCCCTTTGATTTCCAAGGTGCCTTTTGGATGAGGTCAAAGAACCTCTAGAGTGACTAGTTTAGTTTATAAGGAGTCAAGTGTAGAAGGGAGAACGGAACTCATCTTGGTAGACGACTCTTCATGGAGAAACCATCAGACTGATTGTCCAGAGGTCAAGGGAAAACTCAGCCACATGAACTGAAAAAAGTCAAGCCCCTACCTTGGTCACATAAGACTGAATATAGTATGTCTTGTATATTTGCTTTTTCTACTTTAGTGATGGTCAATTTGTCAATTTTGGCAGCACACCACTGAGCACAATTGCTGCATTGCCTCTTGTGGTCATTTGATGGCCACCATCAATTTTCTTCCTCCGCCTCCACTAGCTCAACTTTCGAGGAAAACAATGGGTCAAATCTTTACTACACTTTCAAGCTACGAAACATGGCATTCTCTTTTTTTGTATAAAGGACATGCTGTTACAGGCAAATAGTCCTACACGTCAATTTAAAAAAATAATTCATGCAAGTGCTTTGTTGATTCAAACAAATATAAATTGGTTACAAAGTAGCCACTTTATACAGCCCCACTGGCCCAAAAGATCTCTTTAAAGACCCTCTTACAAATCTAAAAGCTACACCAAACCATAAATTCCTTCGTACACGCCATTAGTAGCATGTGTGAAGAAAAATAAAATTGATGTTAATGTGGCCATCTAGTCTAAACTCTATACTTACGAAATTATGAAAACCTAAAATTTATATTTTTAGGGACCTAAAGGCTATACACAATAGTGTCCTGCCTAGCATGATTAAAAACAACACTGCACTCTAATTGAATAGATAACAATACTAGAACATCCCTAGGTAATGACCTCACAAATTACTGCGAAGCGCGCCCCTCTCCCCACCACACAGCCCCCCCGGCCACCGCATCTGGGAAATGGGATTGATTAGAACCTTCATCATTGTTATTAGTATAGCGAGACACCGATTTTCTGTGAGCCCTGAACCCTCACCAAGAGCTAATCAGCAGCGTTGCCGCATGTAAGATGATCTGGAGGACGCGAAGCCACGGGACCGTCATGGTCGTGGGTCGACAGAGGGGGGATCTCAGCCATCAAAGCACCAGGCTTTTAAAAATGGAATCATTTGCAGCAGTTCATCACCTGCTGCCAACTTACCAGTGGGAATGCAAAATGCAGCAGCTACTGCTAACGCAGCGACGGCAAGAATTTGGAATGTAGAAGATGCTGCCACACGTAACTGCAATTGCATCGTACTCAATGACCATGATGGTGGGAATGGCCATGGGTCGGCCATTCCCAAGGGAATTCGGTTGCCAGCTGGTGTTGGCTTCCCAATTCCTCCCGGGAATGGCCGACCCATGGCCATTCCCTACACCATCTAGGGCACTCTGCAACCTCTAACACAGGTCATCCACCAACCTCATCCACACTCTTTGTGGGCACTAAAAGTGCATGCAGGGAAGCTCCTATGTGTTATTTGGCCTTTCTTCACACTTGGAGCCCAGGCCCTTCTCTGCGTAGGGGCGAGGGGGGTGACCTCACAAATTATCAGAGCTTACATTGAAAAGGTATTTCTGAATTGATTTTGTGGAGTGTAAAAAGTCCAACAATACCGCTGATTCTCTTGTTAGAATCTCTTGGTTGAGTGTGGTCTTCATGGCATACTATAACGGCTTTATCAGATAAAATCAATTCTTTGTGTTAAATCTCTGATTTTAAATAGCCCATTCATAAGGGGGGATACCAAATTAAGCTTATTCTGTAGACAATTGATGTCTTGCGATGAATTAGGCATTATGTATGACTTTAGACTTGCGGCACAAGGTTCTTGACAAAAGTCACACCCAGGACAAAGAGGGAATATGCCAACCTTTAAAGAGCCTTTAAATTGAGTAACATTTTTAAGAATGAGCTTAGATGTACAAAATTGTCATGTTTGATTCAAAAATGCTACCAGTATCAAACAAATCTGAGTATAAAAATAGGACTTGAAAGAAAGTTACATGTTTAAGTAAGCATACTAGAGCTAGAATTGTTATTGTCCAAATCATTTGAGAACTTTTTAAAGAATTTAAGAATCCCATTTTGAGGGAGTCATGATAACCTTATGTATGTGATATAGTAATAAGTGATCAACTTTAATAACAACTTTATTCAGTTATCTGCACAGGCATGTGAAGTTTCAAGGCTACAACCAACCAAAAACAAATTTAACAAAGTCAAGATACCAGAAACATCTTGCATGTATATTTACTGAAATTTAAGCTGATGGCCTCACAAATTGAGTGGAAAAGGAGAAATATAATTATGTAATAGGGAGAGGTGAGATGAGATAAATATTTTAACATCATAGCCAAGCTAGTGGACCAAATATGGTCCATATGGTGGAACCAAAAAGCACAGAATGAGACTCTCAATTAGAATCCCAACGCGTAAACTCTAATCTCTCTCTCTCTCTCTCTCTCTCTCTATATATATATATATATATATATATATATATATATATATATCCCTCTCTCTTTGAAGCGGAGGAGGACTAAGGCCTTACACATTTTGCGTCACATGTATGGTAGAGGGTAGCTCACCCAAAGCAAGCCTTGGAGCTATGCAAGAAACTGAAGGTGGAAGGTTCCCCATTTGTGGATGTATGGAGAGTAGGAAAGGATACCACCCGCCGACCACGTCCGCTTGTCCTCCATTTCCCGGACATAGGGAGTCGCCAAGAATTTTTAGATACCAAGGTGGCCTTTAAGGGGGGCAGAAAATCTACTTGGACGAGGATCTGATCCCGACACATATGGTACATAGGAAGGCCTCAATCAAGAAGGTAATAGGAGCCCGTAAGGAAGGGAAGTGGGCAGTATGCCAAGATGGGAGAGTCATCATTATGGAGAGGAACCCCACCCCTAAATAGGGGCACGGCTACACGCATGAAGATGACAGCCTGGAACTGTAATGGCACTCTTTGGTCAGATGTGGGAGGCTTCTAAAGAGACATTTTATAGGATGAGATATCGTCTTCTATATGGAAACTCAGGGGATTGCCTCGTGTTATCATATACAAGTGGGAGTTAGCTTATTGTGAACATACCCTCTGCAGCGCAAGGAGTACGAGGGTCAATAGGAGTAGCAGTCCTATTTAGGTCTCACCTTCAGGGTATGATTAGTAAAGTCAGGCGAGATGAGGATGCCAAATACATGTGGGTTAGGCTACAACTTACACCCACTAGTTTGCTACTTTGCACTAGATACTTCGCAATATGCTATACAAGATAGTCCGGATAGCCTAACCACTCAGGGAAAGGAAAGGAAGGAATCCCCTTATGCATCAATGTTTGATGAGATCTCAGCCATGTTGGGACTAAGTGAACTTCTCCTCATTGGGGACTTCAACACTAGGACCAAGAGTGAGCAGTCTCAGTTATATAGCTTTGAGGACCCTATCAGACTACAAGCACTTGACCAAGAGGGCACAGGATTGTAGTGGGCTTCTGAGGACCTTGGAGCTATCACTAGATATGTGAGGCACCTCCTGAAGTTGGGTTCTTGATATGGTCTTGTTATTTATAATGGGATGGCATAGTGGCCCCGATGTGGCAGACTCACAAGCTTTCCTCCAATATATAGTGGAGGATCAAGCATGGTGGATTATATTATGGGACCCGCTTAGGTTGCTTCACTCATCTTTGAGTTCACCATCCCCACATGCCCTCTTGGAGCTGACCACACCTACCTCTCCTATACACACCACCCAACCCACTGCCACCCCACCCACCTTCAACTATACAAAAATCCACTTCACACAAGAATGTGACCACATAAATGCCAACATTGATTGTGGTTTGGTAGATGTGGACCCTTCACTTCCCCTTACCACCCCACCTGAGACCTCCCAACTCACCCACACCATACATTCTCCAGCCATAGCCTGCTTTCCATACACTCCTTGCTCCAATGCTAAGCCTTAGACAAGTACCACGCCCCAGAATGGTTGGTATGACAAAGAGTGTTGCACCGCACATGCTCGACTCAAGAGAGAGGTAGCGACTGGTCAAATCCTCGAGCATCATGCTCAAAGGAATAACATTTCTCTTACTCACCACAAGAAACAAGAATATGTGATAAAGCAATACTGAGCGATATACCAACTCTTCTTTAGCAGTAACTTTGAGTAGGCTTGGCAAAGGTTGAAGGAACAACACCTACCCACACCCATCATAGATCCTCACATCTGGCACACTTCCGCACACTCACTTTACCATATTCCCAATAAGCCTCCACTACCACACCCACCCGAACCTCGCTCCCCTACATCCACTTTCTTCACATCAACCTTGGTGGAAAAGGCCATCCGGAAACTCCAAAACGGTTGCTCCCAAGATTATGCGGGGAGTAGATCAGAGCACCTATCTATGACTCGTGCTATGAGTGATGCAAAATTACGGCATGCATGATTTGGCCATTTGAATAATGGCAGTTTGTTACACATTCAAAGGCATGATATGATGTCTGAGTTGCCAACTCTTGAGACCCCTACTAGACATGTATGTGAGGGGTGTATTCTTGGTAAAATGCATCGGGCATCATTTACAAAGGATGGATCTGTGAGAGTTGTTAAGAAATTACAGCTTATACATAGTGATGTATGTGGTCCTATGAAGACACCATATATTGGGGGCTATGTCTACTTTGTCACTTTTATTGATGATTACTCTAGATATAGCTGGGTGTATCATTAAAGCACAAGTCAATTTTTATCTGCTTTAGGCACTTCGTCTCTAAGACTGAAAATGCATGTGAATGTAAAGTTGGCACCCTTCATTCAGATCGAGGGGGGCAATATATGTCCAAGGAATTTCATGCACATATGGCTAAAAAAGGCATAAGGCATCAATGTACAGTGCCATACACACGTCAACAAAATGGTGTGGTGGCTGAGAGGAGAACATGTCTCTCATGGAGATGGCATGATGTATGGTGAAAGCCCAAGATTTACCTCATGGTTTTTGGTTAGAGACAACTATGTACGCAAACTATGTGTTGAACAAATACCCTACCAAGGCCTTGCAGTCTATAACTCCTATTAAGCTTGGCATGGAAGGAAGCCAGCTTCTGTGGCTCATTTGCATGTTTTTAGTTGTCTTGCTTATGCTCTTGTGCCTAAGCAACAATGCCGTAAGCTTGATGATAAGGCAGTTAAATGCATATTTGTGGGATACAATTCAGAAAGCAAGAGATATAGACTCTACCATCTGGCCTCAAAGCAGATTTTGGTAAGTAGAGATGTTGTTTTTGTCAAAAACTCAATTCAGAGCCCATGCTTTCATGTAAAAAATAGCAGAATGTATGCTCACAGGACATGTCTAATTTGCTCCTACCTTTGTTTAATGGAGGACAGTCATATGTAGGGCGATTGAATACTCAGCCAAGTGTTGAAAGTCCGCCTTTGCAGGTGCAAAATCAACCTTTTGATGAGGCAATTATTGAGGATGTAGTGAATGAGGAGAGAACAACCATAGAAGAATATAGGCGTATGCTAAAATGGCTTGTGCAGACATTGAGGAATAGCAAGTTGGCAGCTCCTTTACCTAGCAAAACTCATGTAGGTTCTCATCATGCAGATTATTCTCATGTGGATCATGTTCTCATTTTTACTTTATGTAAGGAGGAGGAACTTGTTTCCTTTGAGGAAGCACATGATGATGATCATTGGATGCATGCTATGCAAGATGAGTATAACTCTATACTCAAGAATGACACCTAGTATTTGACAGATCTACCTCATGGTGAGAAGGCCATTGGTACTAAGTGGGTTTACAAGTTAAATGCAAAGAGGATGGTAGCATTGATCGCTACAAGGCCAGAATTGTTGCAAAGGGGTATGCCCAACAAAAGGGCATTGATTATGATGAGACCTTTACACCCACATCTCGTATGACTACCATTAGCTGTCTCATTGCTTTGGTAGCACATCATGGGTGGAATGTACATCAGTTGGACATTAAGACTGCATTCTTGAATGGTGATTTACATGAGGAGGTGTATGTATCGTAGCCTCCTGGTTTTGTTGTTGTGAAAGGAGAAGAGTCTAAAGTATGTAGATTGAAAAAGGCTCTTTATGGCCTTAAGAAAGCTACTAGAGCATGGTATGAGAAGATTCATACATACTTGGTTGCAAATGATTTTTTCAATAATCCAATAGAGAGTACCCTCTATGTGAAGAGGAGTAAGGACACATTTTTGGTCATTTTTCTATATAAGTGAATAGGGTGTGTGCAGAAACAAGCCCTTAGCTAGAGGCTATAAAAGAGAATGTGAAAATGTGAGAGAACCTATGAAAAGGTGAGAAGAATCTAGTGGGAGAGAATAAAGGGTAGCATGAGGAGATTTAGGAGGTGTGGAGATATTCTGGGAGAGGTGGAGAGAATCAAGCAAAAGAGGTGGAGTGAATCAAGGAGAAATCAGTGGGATTAGATGCTTGGATGTAAACTCTATAAATTGAGGCATTGGCCTAATGAGAATTTGCTAGTTTTTAATTATCCATGCCTACATTAAGCTATCAATTAATTGCTCACTAATCACTTCTTAATTTTCATCTAATCTCTTTGTTAATGATCTTGATTCTAGCATTCGATCCACCATAGCTAATCACATTGCTGTAATTTTAACATGGTATCAAATCTTAGCCTAGAATCCATCAAGTTTATGAGCCCATTATCTAACTAATTAGGATTAGTAGATAATTAAGAAATAATCACTTTTTTAGTTATTTCAACTAGCCCACTGTACCCCCAGCCAGTGGAGGGGCTTGATCTCCCTCCAGGAGCAACATTAGTTCAAGGCACTTTAGCCAAACATAGCTAACACTCTTGTGCTCCAGTCCATCCAAACAGAATCGCAAACCGCCTACTGGAGCTGTCGATTTTTGTTGATTTGCAGGCACCGTTTTTCTGAGGAGAAATTGAAATATCTGCTTCACCAGATGCAATGGGTCTAATTCCTCTTGGCCCTAGGGGTTTTCAAGGGTGCTCTACAAGCTGGTCAAAACAAAATTTGATTTGATCAAGTCTACAGTGAGATCCAAGGTCTTCATCAAATCTACAAGTGACTTTGGTAAAACAGAGATTAAGCATTCAATGTTTGGTCAAATCTTGTGTTTCTTGGCTTAATCCTCTACTAGACTAATTGCTATTAATGGCCTTGAAAGGATTTGAGCTCATTTGAACTCTAAGGCCTCAGATCTCGGCTCCCCGCATACTCTGTTTTCTGCACACAAAATAGAGGATTAATTTGCTAATCAATGATTAATCAGTGTGCTAATCACTTTTTTGATACAATTGAGGGTTCAAATTAATCATTAGGTATCTGATACAGATCCTTATAACTTCAAATTACAATACGGAGATGGTTTGATACTCCAACTATTCCATACAAATCGATTACCCTTGATTTAATGTAATTTCTGGTGATTTTATGCTGATAAATCTATTGTAATCATCTCCTAAAAAACAGATTGAGTTGTAAAAGGGTAGATATTGCCCTTGAATCTTGAAATTGGATCAAGAGGTAAGACCCCCTTCACATTATCATGAGTACGACACAAGAAATAGCCAAATTTAATGGGGAGGAGTTTTACACATGGCAGACAAAAACCATGTATCGGCTCATGAGGAAAAATCTGTGGGAGCTAGTTGAGGAAAGAGATGAATGCCCAGAGGTGAAAGGGGAAAATGAGTGGAAAAGCAGGAATGAAAAAGCATTAGGACTTATCGCACTCAATTTAAATGATGAAAGGGTGGTTGCAAGATGAGGTTATCTAGTTTCATGTAGTGGGCGCCCTTGGCTTTAGCTGGAAAACAACCATTTTTTCAAGAAGAATAGCCAATCTCTCATAGTTAGCCAAGGAGTTTCACTTCAAGGTCTTCTAATGAAACATCATATGCAAAGTTGGGCACCTAAAACTATAATCTGATCGAATATCCAATAATTGCAAATCCCCTTTTCTTTGGGAACCAAGTTTGTATACAGGCCCTGTCCTAGGTTTAGACAGGTACAGTGAATGTGAGTAAATTGCCTATAACGTTTACGTTATTACTCATATGATGTTCCCACTTTGCATATCACAAATACAAATAACATAGAGCCTAACTTGATTTATCGAGTAATTTTTTATGTGTTCTACTATTTTCTATATTATTTAAAAGGTATTAGAATTGTTAAAAAACATACTATTTTATCCTCCCACCACATCTACCATTTAAAATGCTCAAATTGTATGGATCTAGTGATGATTAGATTGGGAAAGATTAGTATAATGTGGATATAAGGTAAAATTACAAATCTAATGGTTGGATTTTTGTAGATTTACTTTGGAAAATTTATTATGACTGTCAGAGACCCATTAAATCAATAATTTAATTCTAGAAAATTAAATATTGAATCTTTCAATCTAAAAACTCAAGGGATCAATACTCTTGTTGCCATGAATTTATTTAAAAAAAATTGGCTTGATTTGAGTATGGGAAGGTCCATTTTCAATCCTCCCAAGTGAAAATTCCCATATTGTGTCCACTCTCCCCTTTTCAAGTCTAAAACCAATCCTAGTTAGGTTTGGAAATCTAGGCTTGGTAAACTTCACAGCTTAGGTTTCATTCCATGTGTGAGGCTTGGGTAGGCACAAATCTTATATATGCATGCCACTTTATGTCCACATGAGCATCGAGAGGATCCACATAAGCAGCTTGCCACCTCACCTTGCCACCTTCACCCTCCATGTCAACATGGTCAACCTAGTTGACTCCCCACCTCATCATCCTAGTCATCATTAATGCCACATCATCTTGCATGCCACCTCGCACTTGGTGACATGGCATGCCACATCATGGAATTGCCACATCAACCATAATAGTGCCACATGTCAAGAGAATGCCACATGTCATGCACGCATGTGACACGTGGCACCTCCTTCCCACCTCCCCTCTTTTTTCAAAAACATATTTTTGAAAAAGTTAATTTAGTAATTTAGAGAAATAGAATATAAAATTTTAAATAATAAAATATATATAACTTATTAAATAAAAGAATTTAAAATCACTAATTTTAAAGGATTATATTTTGGGATTAGATCAATAATATTATTATTAAAGTTCATATTATTAATTTAAAAAAAATAAAATTTTTAATTTAATATTTCTTGAAAAATTTTAAAGTAGAATAAACCTTTGAATAAAAATTTTTAAAAAATACTTTATTAAAAAAAGCAGTTATATAATTATAAAATAAAAGATATCTTTAAAGATATATTTATATATCTAGTAATGATAAATATTTAGACTTGTTAATAAATATTATTAATAATATTAATTTTTAAGTGGATAATAGTTTATCTTTAATTATCTTTATGTTTATCTTAGTTATCCAATCAATCTTAGATAGGAAATCCAATGAGATTTGAAGTGGATAACCTATTTTTCCTATATAATCACACATCTCTAGTACTATCCCACACTTATCTCTAGTACTATCCCATCATTGAGCCTTTATAATATTTTCTCTCTTAGCTTCCTTGAGAATGGGTTCTCAAAGTCGTAGGAGTCGGAAACGTGATAGGACGAGACTTCCCCCCCGTCCACCAAGTTCAAGAGGAGGAGAGGAGAAGGGTAGCTCGTGAGAGAAAGAGAGAGTGGAGAGCACGTCAACGAGCAACACCTTCCGTTGGCGATGATCCAAGCCTTGCTCCTCCTCTTCCACTTCCTCTCCCTTCGCCCTCTTCCCCCCCACTACCCCTTAGTTTAGATAATCCACATGAACCCGCTCTTCCTGAGTCCTCTCTTCTACAAGAACCACCCCCCTCCTTTGGGCGCCCTTCGTGTGGATAGGAAAGAGATATCAAAGTCAGGGGCATATCGTCGTGCCCATGCAATCTTCCATTCCTATTTCAAAGACCTCACGCCTTCATCATAGGCATGTGTGCTTGATGCTTGAATTGATCTGCCTAACATGGCCAACCGCAGGGCGCTTTCCGACATTGGAGGTCGAAGAGAGAGGAGAGGTTGCATGGCGGTGCTACAAAGTGTTCGTCATTCCTATATAGTTAACAAGAAGAGGAACTCTATGGACGCTTTGGCTGCTCGACGGGCTATTGTGGCATCCATAAGTAGCTCCCAAATGAAGGGTAAGGTTAGTGCCACATCTCGCATCCTTTCCATAGCACCACACGTACTTAGAGTTGGGTCTATTAGACGACAAAGTTTAGATGCCAATGAGGTTGGTGCTTTGTGGGCAAGTAGTGGTCGTGTAGCTAGGCATGGTCGTCTACTAGATGAAACCACTAGAACCTTGATAGAAAGTTTTTGGGAGGAGAATTGTCGTGTCTCGGCAGTTTTCAAGAAAGCTTTGCGTAAGAGAGTGACAAGAGGAGTGTTCATTGAGCACGGTGCTTGCTTTCTTGAAATGACCCAAACTGAGTTGTATTCTCAGTTTGTGGCTTCATATCCAGAGCTTAAAATTGGGCAAAGGTCATTTGAGGGGTGTAAGCCTTGGTTTGTGAGGTACTCACATCAGCGTGACACATGTTGTTGTCGCTACCATGTTGAGTTCAAACTTTTTTATGATGTGTTCCGTTCTCTTAGTGGGCATAGAGAGTTGCCTCGTAGTCCACGTGATTTCATCCACTCTCTTTTGTGTGCACGCACAGAGGATGCCCAGTTCCATAGGATGCCTTGTGTGGAGAGCAATTGCACATCATGTGGTTCACTTGCACATCTACAAATGGTAGATCTTGATGCAAGTGACCAAGAGATAGTGGCATGGCAATGTTATGAGTATGTGACACACCAGCTCCAGAGTGGTGGGGACAGTCCAGGAAGTTGCAGCTCGTGGACAAACATACACCACGTTGTCACTTCACAGCCACATTTAGGCCCCTATATATGGCACAGTCATTGTGCCAAGTGGCAGGATCGTCAGTTCCGAGCATGCCTAGCAGAGTTTCCTATTGGTGTGGTCGTCTCTATGATTGATTTTGTAAAGAACTACACCTTCACACCTTTTCAGGAGATACAATCTGAGTATTACTTCTCATAGCAGGTAATGGTTATATTTTGTAATATTTGTTTTATGTTTGAGCTACATTACTTATTTGATTTTTTGTGTCCTAAACGTATGTATTGCTTACCTCACCAGGTTGCTATTATGGTCCACATTAGCTATCGACATGCAAAGGCTCATGTAGATGGGATAGCGAGTATCCCTGAGACCCGTGCCATTATTCGAGAGTATCATTTCTATATCAATGATGATCGTTTACATGATGCACATTTTGTGCAACACTGTTTTCGTCTCCATGATGATTTTTTAGGAGATTGTGGGATCAGACGTGTCCAGCGATGGGTTTGGTCGGATGGTTGTGGCGCACAGTTCAAGTCATCACGACAATTCTATCGGCTCTACAGGTAGTACTTATGGTTTTCTTACATTTACAATTAAACTAAATTCACTAGAACATCTTAAAGAAAACAATAACTAAGACTATCTTTTATGGATTTATAGGTGGCATGTGCAGTATAGTATCCCAGTGATTTGGTCATTCTTTGAGACTGGTCACAGGAAGGGAGAGCATGATGGTGCGGGCGCGTGTGTGAAACATGCCTTGAGGCGGCGTCATCAACTGTGGGGGTAGAATGCTCAGCGGTTCAGAGATGCGGGCCACGTAGTCGAGTGGTGCTCCCAACATTTGTGTGGGAGTGTAGCATCATCGTACCCCAAACGTGATGCTCTGATTGTCAAGAGATTTTTTTGGCATGTGGATGGTGGCATGATTGACCGTAGAGCCTCCCATGATTGTGACACAGTACCTGGCACCTTGGGCTTACATTCCATCAAGAGCACGTGCATGACGACCCCCACGATTTACACACGACGGTTTGCATGCTTCTGTGGAGCATGTATGGATGGCGATTGGTCACATTTGTGCCTCGAGAGGATGGGCAGATGCATGGATACAGACATTCCTCTCCCCCGAGCATCCTTCACATCCAGTGCTGTCTGATGAGCACACAGGTCCTGCGTTCATGGTCAGTTATGATGACCTGACAGATTTGCTACAGGAGGGTGCTCTCGGGGGGGTCACTATATGTAAATCCTCTATATCACGTGCGTTCAAGGCCTATTTAAAAAGTCCCTTATCTGTGAATTTTTTAGTGAATATAATGTATCCTTTCCTATTCAAATCTGTAATTTTTTTTAAAATACAATAAATAAATCCCCTCTGTAAATATATTTCTGTGAGTTTTAAATATTTAAAATGTCCTTCTGTTGAACCCATGTGATACTTACATATTTATACGAGTGACCCCCCGAGAGGGTGATGTATTTGCTGTTATTGCCAGTGAGGGAAATAGCGAGGGAGTAGACTACTATCTGATGAGTTGCACTAGAACACCATATTAGTGAATTTGGGAATTTTCCAATTCCCATTTTTGAATACTTAAAAAAGAGGACATGGATAACATGTTTGTAAGTTTCTCAAAACCCTATCATATGACCTATCGTTGGAAAGCACTTTTGAAAAATGGAATCTAAAGAGCTATAAAGCGCTCATTTTGGATTAGTGGTGTTCAAGTTATGGTTAATCCAAACTTTTGACCACGTGTCCCAAACTTGTGGGAAATTCCCATATTCCCCAATATGGTGTTCTAGGCCAAAGTGCATCCTTGACTGGATGATCATGGGTTTTTCTTATGACGCATGATTGTGGCAGGCCGGTTCTACCAGTAGATTCGACTTCATCGGGGAAGTCTTGAGTTCCAGCAGTGGACGTGGGAGTTAGAGGCATTTCAGTTCTCTCATCTAGTGGTTGCTACCAGGCTCACTCTTGTTCGAGTACAGAGCCGAAAACACAGTTCTCACCCTCATTTTCGGTTTCGAGTGGATGACCCCATGAGAGCATTCTAGAGCAGTTGAGAGCTAGAGAGGGTGCTGTTGACTAGATCTCTATCTTGATAGTGACTAAACTCAGACCAGCTGGGTTAGCTCACTTACATTGTACTTAGATTTTTGGGCAGTGACTATCCTTAGACTAGCTGGGGTAGCTCATTTTCATTCTGATGTACTTATTTGATGTTTATATCATTATGAGTTTTTTCATTATTGAGTATCATTACATTTTAGTTGATGTTCTTGATTTTATTATATTTTTTAACACTTTGGCTATCATATTGTTTGTTGAAAATCTCCATGCCATCATACCCAAACATGCTTCGATGGGAACCAAACTTTGCAGGCATGGGGGGGACCCACCCCCACATGCTTGCAAAGTTTGGTCACAATCAGAGTATGTTTGGATTGGTAATTAGCGCCCAGTGCGGGTTTTTGAAGTCTCTTGGTGCTTAAGAGGCCATGGAAAATCCGGGCCTTCCCCATGCCATCGTACCTAAACATGCTCCGATGGGGACCAAACTTTGCAAGCATGGGGGGGCCCCACCCCCACATGCTTGCAAAGTTTGGTCCCTATCGGAGCATGTTTGGGCACGATAGTATGGGGAAGGCCCTGATTTTCCATGGCCTCTTAAGCACCAAGAGACTTGAAAAATCTGGACTGGGCGCTATTTACCAATCCAAACATGCTCCAATGGGGACAATACTTTGCAAGCATGTGGGGGTGGGTCCCTCCCACATACTTGCAAAGTTTGGTCCCCATCGGAGCATGTTTGGGTATGATGGTATGGGGAAGGCCCGGATTTTCCATGGCCTCTTAAAGCACCAAGAGACTTCAAAAACCCGCACTAGGCGCTAATTACCAATCCAAACATGCTCTGATTGTGACCAAACTTTGCAAGAATGTGGGGGTGGGTCCCCCCCCATGCTTGCAAAGTTTGGTCCCCATCGAAGCATGTTTGGGTACGATGGTATGGGGAAGGCCCGGATTTTCCATGGCCTCTTAATAAGCACCAAGAGACTTCAAAAACCCGCACTGGGCGCTAATTACAAATCCAAACATGCTCCAATGGGGACCAAACATTGCAAGCATGTGGGAGGGACCCACCCCCACATGCTTACAAAGTTTGGTGCCCATCAGAGCATGTTTGGGTACGATGGTATGGGGAAGGCCCGGATTTTCCATGGCCTCTTAAGCACCAAGAGACTTAAAAAATTCAGACTGGGCACTAATTACCAATCCAAACATGCTCCGATGGGGACCAAACTTTGCAAGCATGTGGGGGTGCGTCCCCCCCCATGCTTGCAAAGTTTGGTCCCCATCAGAGCATGTTTGGGTACGATGGTATGGGGAAGGCCTGGATTTTCCATGGCCTCTTAAGCACCAAGAGACTTCAAAAATCCGCACTAGGCGCTAATTACCAATCCAAACATGCTCTGATTGTGACCAAACTTTACAAGCATGTGAATGTGGCTCCCCCCCCATGCTTGCAAAGTTTGGTCCCCATCGGAGCATGTTTGGGTACGATGGTATGGGAAAGGCTCGGATTTTCCATGGCGTCTTAAGCACCAAGAGACTTCAAAAACCCGCACTGAGCGCTAATTACCAATCCAAACATGCTTTGATTGTGACCAAACTTTGCAAGAATATGGGGGTGGGTCCCCCCCCATGCTTGCAAAGTTTGGTCCCCATCGGAGCATGTTTGGGTACGATGGTATGGGGAAGGCCCGGATTTTCCTTGGCCTCTTAAGCACCAAGAGACTTTAAAAACCTGCACTGGGCGCTAATTACCAATCCAAACATGCTCCGATGAGAGGACCAAACTTTGCAAGCATGTGGGAGGGACCCACCCCCACATGCTTGCAAAGTTTTGCGGAGCATGTTTGGGTACGATGGTATGGGGAAGGCCCGGATTTTCCATGGCCTCTTAAGCACCAAGAGACTTAAAAAATCCGGACTAGGTGCTAATTACCAATCCAAACATGCTCCGATGGGGACCAAACTTTGCAAGCATGTGGGGGTGGGTCCCCCCCCCATGCTTGCAAAGTTTAGTCCCCATCGGAGCATGTTTGGGTATGATGGTATGGGGAAGGCCCGGATTTTCCATGGCCTCTTAAGCACCAAGAGACTTCAAAAACCCGCACTGGGCGCTAATTACCAATCCAAACATGCTCTGATTGTGACCAAACTTTGCAAGCATGTGGGGGTGGGTCCCCCCCCCATGCTTGCAAAGTTTGGTCCCCATCGGAGCATGTTTGGGTACGATGGTATGGGGAAGGCCCGGATTTTCCATGGCCTCTTAATAAGCACCAAGAGACTTCAAAAACCCGCACTGGGTGCTAATTACCAATCCAAACATGCTCTGACTATGACCAAACTTTGCAAGCATGTGGGGGTGGGTCCCCCCCCATGCTTGCAAAGTTTGGTCCCCATCGGAGCATGTTTGGGTACGATGGTATGGGGAAAGCCCGGATTTTCCATGGCCTCTTAAGCACCAAGAGACTTGAAAAATTTGGACTGGGCGCTAATTACCAATTCAAACATCCTCTGATGGGGACCAGACTTTGCAAGCATGTGGGGGTGGGTCCCCCCCATGCTTGCAAAGTTTGGTCCCCATCGGAGCATGTTTGGGTACGATGGTATGGGGAAGGCCCGGATTTTCCATGGCCTCTTAAGCACCAAGAGACTTCAAAAACCTGCACTGGGCGCTAATTACCAATCCAATCATGCTCTGATTGTGACCAAATTTTGCAAGCATGTGGGGGTGGGTCCCTCCCCATGCTTGCAAAGTTTGGTCCCCATCGGAGCATGTTTGGGTACGATGGCATGGAGATTTTCCACAAACAATATGATAGCCAAAGTGTTAAAAAATATAATAAAATCAAGAACATCAACTAAAATGTAATGATACTCAATAATGAAAAAACTCATAATGATATAAACATCAAGAACATCAACTAAAATCAAGAACATCAACTAAAATGTAATGATACTCAATAATGAAAAAACTCATAATAAAATCAAGAACATCAACTAAAATGTAATGATACTCAATAATGAAAAAACTCATAATAAAATATAATAAAATCAAGAACATCAACTAAAATGTAATGATACTCAATAATGAAAAAACTCATAATGATATAAACATCAAAATAAGTACATCAGAATAAAAATGAGCTACCCCAGCTAGTCTGAGGTTAGTCACTGCCCAAAAATCTAAGTACAATGTAAGTGAGCTAACCTAGCTAGTCTGAGTTTAGTCACTATCAATGGCAACCCAATCAAAATCGTCATCTCTAACTGCCGGACGACGTGCGCGTCGAGGCTGCTGTGCACATCGAGGAGGTTGTGCCGGCTGTGGGGGTCGTCGAATGTCTGCGGGGAGGTATGCCTCGAAGGCAGGATTGTGAGCTGGTGCGGGTGTACTCGGGAGCTCATGAGTCCCAAAAGCTGCTATAGCCCTCTCTCTCTCTCTACGTCGTGCTAATGCAAGACGTCTCTGTCTGTAAATCCAAAATCTATAATCTGCAATGGTATGTGTCTGCCACTCTGCTCGTGTAAGCTCCTCTGCTGCTGTAAGGACACGCTGCTCATGAGAAGCAGCACTGCTGCTAGCACCATCACTCGAGGTGCCACTATTACCAGCACCACCCACGCGCTCATATGTTGTGATCTGGCTCTCATGTAGGACTCTCTGGTATGCATCAAACTCATGTGAGCTCCACTCAATCTCTAGAGGCACCTCAGGCTCCTGATCTCTATTATCGAAGGCGTCGAGTCCCAAGTCAATAGCTGATGTAAAATCAATAGGCCTGCCAGTCCTAGCATCTACTCGAACGAGGCCTGGGTGAAGATCATCAATGCCCAAAACTCTGTATGTCGCTAGGTCGACGCGTGCACGGCAAGAGGGGCATGCTAAGAACCGTACTAGCTCCTGGGTGATGCAAGACAAATGGAAAAAATGTCCACATCCCAGGGCATATCCACCAGTAGTATCAATGTCCTCGATACATAAAGCACAGCACGCATCACGTAGGAAGGGTGGTGCATCCTGCGGGAGAGGTCGTCAAAAAACCTCTGTAAACAGGTTGTGGATATAAATGTAGGTAAGGCACTGTCACGTCCGAGGATCTACGAAACTCTCGATCATGTAGCATCAGCTGCTCTGCCCTATGTTGGGCAATCGGCTCCATAATCTGATGATGCTGTGCCTCAGCTCTAGAGCTCTCTACCTCGGTCCGAGCCGATGCAAAAAAGTAAAGCATTAAAATGATTGATTAGTCTCTCTCATTAGGTATTACTTAAAGAAATTTATAACTTAGGACCTTAATTATAACTCCTTTACGTGCAAGAGAAACCTACCTGCTGGATGTTGGACTCTCTCAGATGCTGTGCCTCTACAGTAGCTGCCTCTGCCGTCTGTAATGCAACTCTGAGGCGGTCAATCTCCACTCTCGCCTCTACCAACTCCTGACTGAGTCTCTCAGTGGTAGGTGTGGGACCCTACGTGACACAATCAACCATGCCGCTCATGTAAAAATATAGAAAAGTACATATAAACATGTAAATAAATGATTAAAAAAACTTAAGAAGTAATAAATATGTAAATACCTCGACATCTATCATCGGTATCGATTGTGAGAACAGGCGCACCACATGCTAGATGCTCTCCGTGGTACTCCGTACGTCGATGCCGACCTGGGTGCCAAGAGCCTCTACTGTCGACAATGGCACAAATGAAGGATCTGTAGTAGGTGCTACACGAAGGGCTGGTGGAGGCTGCCTACCCTGGTCCTGGAGATGGCCTCGGCCAACACCACCACCCGGTCGATGGCTAGTGTAATCCACCTCCTCCCCTAAGACAAACTCCGCATATAATTGCTTTGCGAAGTATATGGGAATCTGGTGGTTGTTCGGCATCCTCCCATATGCGGCAACATATCGACTATAGATATGTGCCGCCATACGAGGATGCAAACACCGCGAAATAGTAAGGGACTTGCCCGCCCCAGGCCTCATCCCACGACTATCGAGGAAAAGATCTAAGTAGGCTCCATCCCTAATCGGAGCAAGATCACAGACCTAACGATATGTCAGGCCATGTGACACAGGAGCAGTGCGATGGTGGGCTATCCACTCATCTACATAAACAATATCGTAAAGGCTACGAAGGGACGAAAGCATCGCCTCCAAGTCTGCCACGATATGTAATGTAGACGGTGTGTCTCTAGCACTCCTACGGATAGCCGCTAACTCGCGGTCTATCTCCACGATGAGGTCCGCAATAGATGAGCGGCCCTCCTCGTGTGACTCCATGCTAAAACCTAAGCCTAACACAAAGGTCCAATGTGAAGTGTCCAATGTGAAGGGTCTAATGCTTAGTGCTAAGTAGCACTAATGAAGCTATAAAACAATGCTAATGGGCCCACTAATGCTAATCCAAATCAAGAGAGCAAGGAGAGTGAAAACGACTTGTGACAATGAGGCAAAAAAAAAAGTTTTCTGGTTTTATAACCTCGATCGAGGTTCGGTAGCATCATGCAATTTAGGGTTTGCAAGATTAACGCTCTGGATATTAGGGTTAGTGCAACATACGGCCAAGATACACACTTAATTTTAGGGTTGGTGAAGGATCGACGGTTGAGATTTGATATTACTATCTCGTTCGAGGTACATAGATGGCTACGATTTAAAGTCATTACCACGACGACCAAGGTATGTCGATGGTCGAGATTCATTATATACCTCGATCGAGATATTTAAACGGTTGAGATCGCATCTTCCAACGTACCTGAATGGACGGTAGAGATTGCGTTTACGTATCTCGAACGAGATATTTGGACGGTGGATATTGCATTTACGTATCTCGAACGAGATATTTGGATGGTGGAGATTGTATCTCTGTATCTCGAACGAGCTATTTGGACGGTGGAGATTGGATCTCAATATCTCGTTCGAGATACGTGGACGGTGGAGATTGTATCCCATTACCTCAAACAATGAATGGTCGCGATTTGATTTTAATTTCTCGTTCGAGATACGTGGACGATGGAGATGTGCTAGTCAAATATGCCTAAGGGGATACAGCGTGGCCCTGATGTGGATCCGAGTGGCATAGATATCTCGATCGAGATAATGTGGTGGCGGTGACATGTAATGGTGACATGGATGATGACTGGAAACCCAGACCTGCTAGCATGGCATTAGTTGGCATCTCGATCGAGATATGTTGATTTAGGCTTGGGAGGCACGTCTCGTGTTTTAATTCACGGTGCTATCACGATCGAGGTACTCCGCCCGAGATGCATGGATGTCCCAATTTTAGAGAGAGTGAACGAAAGTGAGTCCAAAATTGACAAATTGACCATCACTAAAGTAGAAAAAGCAAATATACAAGACATACTATATTCAGTCTTATGTGACCAAGGTAGGGGCTTGACTTTTTTCAGTTCATGTGGCTGAGTTTTCCCTTGACCTCTGGACAATCAGTCTGATGGTTTCTCCATGAAGAGTCGTCTACCAAGATGAGTTCCGTTCTCCCTTCTACACTTGACTCCTTATAAACTAAACTAGTCACTCTAGAGGTTCTTTGACCTCATCCAAAAGGCACCTTGGAAATCAAAGGGGGCTTTGGTGATGGCTGCCCCTCTATCTCGATGGCCAACTTTAGGGAAAGTTTGAAACTCTCCATGTTGGCAACAAATACCGAGTTTTTGTGTGTTGTTGTTGTAGCTGTGGTGGCAGAAAAGAGACTTCCATTAAGTATGAAATACCAAGTTTTTCAATGTTTATGTCCATGAACTTTTGAAACTTCTAAGTGGCAGCCATAGAAAATGGATTCCAGGAATACAAGATGATATTGGCATGAGGATCATGGCAGGAAGACTGTGCCTAAGAACGATGGGGAGATGTTTTAAAGTGACCTAAACCGGACAAAAACACAAAAGGTTCGGAAGGAGGGTCCCAAACTCTTACAATAACCTCACAAATTAACTCGAGGCTAGAATGACATACAGAAACCTTGGAGAAAGGATAAGGAAATGAACAAAATTCGAAATCGTAAGTTTTGCAAAGTTAGGGCACGACACGAAATAAATAAGCATTAGTTTTTGCAAAGTTTGGGCAAAAGCCTCATGCAGCACGGCACTAAATAAGCATTAGCTCCACTACATAGTTGAATAAACGTCATGAATTGAATGCGGACGGCACTAAATAAGCATTAGTTTTGCAAAGTTAGGGCAAAAGCCTCGTGCAGCACGGCACTAAATAAGCATTAGTTCCACTACATATTTGAATAAACGTCATGCTCTTGAAATGAGAGGTAGTGAGAAGAGATAATGTGTTGATGAATATCAGGTCAGGTACAGGAGGTGAGGAAGTTGAGGTGGTGGGGGTAGGCAAAGCGGTGTCCGCCATAGAGGAAGAGGCTGACAAGAGCGCGGTGCATGGCCTCGGTGAGGTGGATGCCGTCCCAACTGAGGTAGTTGCCAGGGTTGGAGCATGCCCCTGATAGTGCTGCTGCGGTGGCCGTTGGGGATGTGGCGGCGGGAGCGGGAGCCGGAGCACTAGTACTGCTAGAGGCCCCGTGGATGAGGCGGTTGAGGCCGGGGACATAGCAGGGGCTGATTGTGTCGGTGAATCCGTAGCCGGCGGCATGGTCAAGCACTTGGAAGTAGGCTGCCGTAGTGTCGAAGAAGACGATCTGCACATCAGGGTACTTGGCGGAAAGCTTGTGGAGGGCGGCGCGAAGCATGTGATTGTGGGTGTTGCTGATGTCGTTGACGTCGGCGATGCAGCCGTGGTCATCGAGAGAGAAGTGGGAGGCCATCTGCTGGAGGTAGACGGAGATGCATCCCATGGGGAATTCTCCCTGTACAACAACCTTCTTCACACCGCTCCTCAAGATGCGCTCGAGCTGGACTTGGACTTGCCTCACCACGTATGGGACGAGCTGGCGCACTTGGGAGGGGGGTGGGTATGGGGAGTGGCTGCCGAAGGCGTAGTTGTAGTCGTTGCCGCCGATCTCTCCGAGGTAAACCAAGGCCTGGCTGAGGTCGGCGCCGGCCACATCCTCCAGGAATAACGAGACCTGGGCATCCAGCGAGTACTCGGTGGTGGAGGAGGCGTTAGCCAGGCGCAGCAACGTGGCCGCGTCCAGGGCCGTAGCCCCGGCCACGGCAAAATTCTCGCTGCGAAGCCTAACACCGTCATCGGAAGGCTGGAGGTGCGGCGGCAGAAGGGGCTGGTGGATAGACTGGCAGAGCAGGTCTACCATCAGGCGCCCGTCGCTGAAGCGGCCACTTGGCTCCCCAAAGAAGGTGGCGCCGTATGGAGGCCTCTCCGCAGGGCCGTAGATGGCCGGCTTCCCGCTCCGCACGGCGTTGCCGGTGTCACTGGTGGAGTCTCCAAAGCCGAAGATGTAGGAGAAGCTGCATGATGGCCCGCCAGCAGCAGCTGGGCCAGGGGCAGCAGGCGAGCTCCAGGGCGCACTAGTCGATGCTGCACAAGAAGCTGCTGCGATCACGATGCAGAAGAGGCAGAAGAGGAGTGCATTTGGCTGTGGCATGTTATAGAAGAAGAGGAGATGATGAGCAGGCAGTTGTTTGTTGTCGATGATATTGAGTCGAGCACAGCTACTAGCAGCCTTTTGAAGAAGATGCAGAGGTCGCCTTTTCTAGTGCGGCTGCTGGTTATTGCTTGTTGTTGCTGATGATGATGATGATGCGAAATGAGTCTACCAGCGCCTATAAGTAGCACCGTTGCTTTCGGGCGCTTTTCCTGCTTGCTTTTTGCTTTCGCTTTCTACTTTTGCTTGATTAATTTTCGACGAAAACCTTCCATTAGACTTCCAAAATACGGGCACAATAATAATAATCAGTGAAAAATCTAATTCATTAATTAGTTATACAGCTTTCATCTCTCTCTCACCATCGTTCTTTTTCTCTCTTTCACACCTCTCTTTGGGAGGAGGAGGACCTCTCTGTTTGGGAGGATGCCTATCCTTTACACTTGCGCATCATGCCTTGCTCCCCACCAT
Source organism: Cibotium barometz (assembly GCF_041138505.1). Taxonomy (NCBI): domain Eukaryota; kingdom Viridiplantae; phylum Streptophyta; class Polypodiopsida; order Cyatheales; family Cibotiaceae; genus Cibotium; species Cibotium barometz. Next base: position 10,858,298 of record NC_141050.1, on the reverse strand, counting down.
CGCCTTATGTTTGTTGCTCCACACGGGTCACGTGCAATACCACTCACACCGCATCGTTGCCCTTGTGCGTAGCCTTTCACCACCCCAACTATTACTCTCCACAATGCTCGCCCTCAAACCGTCGATTTGTCGCCCACCTTCACACCGCTCATAGTGCATCGCCGACCCTTTGACTCTACCACGGCTCACACCCACGAGCCATAACATCGTCTCACGCCTGGAAAACCTACATTGCTTGCATGGATGACGGACGCATTGGCAGCAGAGTGAAAGAGGTGGAGAGAGTTTGGTAATTTTTGAAATTAAATCAATCCATGGTATTTTTCGTCATCGATAATAGTTTTGTGTTTATCTTTTGGAGTTGAGAGAGATATATTTTTTCAAGGAGTAGGGCAACTAGCATATGTGTAAGTATATATTGTTCATGCATGGACTCCGTGTTGGTTATAGAGATACTGTAACAGAACCTGCATGGACTCCGTGTTGGATTGGATACGCTTACATGCCAAGGCCATTTACGTAGCTACACCTCCTCCTCTCTACCTCCCTCTTCTCTAGTGCCACAGCTTATGCCACCACCCACCAGTACACACCCACTTTACCGCTCCCAATCAATTGCCCATGGTCCAAGCACTAGTAACACCCATGAAAAGGCATTCTATTCACTATGCCTTTCAAAAGAGTGGCATGAAATTTTACGTTGCCCACATGAATTTTTGGTCAGCCACCTCCACCACTAGGGGCCTAGGATGTTTTTGAGGTCAATAAAGTTTTTCTAGTTCATTTCATATTGATGTTTGCGTCTATTACGGCCACAACAACCCCCACCCCACCCTCCTCCTTTCGTTTGGCTCTGACAATCTAGGAATTATGTCCTTCTCTCTCATTTATGTTTCCTTAGCTCTCTCTCTCTCTCTCTCTCTCTCTCTCTCTCTCGGCCTCATGTACATATGCCAATGTAGGCCTTATGTCTTTTTTCCTCATCCATGTTGGGCCTTAGCTCTCCTTCCACACACATTATGACAATCTAGGAATTATGTCATTTTCCCTCATTAATGTTTCCTTAGGTCTCCTTACACATGCACACACACACCCTCCACCACCTCCCCTCCTTTATTTTTTTTTTGGCCTCATCCATGTTTCCTGAGCTCTCTCTCTCTCACAAACACTTCTTTGTTTTGGCCTCATGTACGTCTGACAATCTAGGAATTATGTCCTTTTCCCTCATCCCTGTTTCCTTAGCTCTAAGTTCCATACCCCCCTCTTCCCTCTTTCTTTTGGCCTTATGTGCATCTAACAATCTAGGAATTATGTCTTTTTCCCTCATCCATGTTTCCTTAGTTCTCCTTCCACGCACACACACACACACACACACACACACACACACACTCCCTGCTCCTCTTTCTTTTTTTGTTACCATTTTCTTCATAGCTTTTTTGTGGTCCCATAGATGGATAGATGAGGGAAACCTCTCAAGATTACATGTAGCATGAAGCTTTCCTTGTGTGGAGAGATTTTAGCCTTTTCCTTTATTCCCTAAGGTGCCAATCTATTTCCACGCAGAAATGTTTTTGCCATGCAAACATTTCTTGTGAATATTCCCTAGATTGCCAATCCAAAAAAGTGTGCCTTTTAATGTAGTCCATAATTTTTCTAGTCTTAAATTGAGATAGTAAAACTTCAAAGCATGTTGCCAATCTAAAGTGAATATTGGTTGAAATCTCATAGAAAGGCACAATAAATTTTATTAACTGTAAACTTATACGTTATATTTTTAAAAAAAGAAAATTATCATAATAATTTTAGAAAGGAAGTTATGAATAATGATAATTCAAAAACAACTTGTTTCATTATAAATTATATTTAAGAAATTTTGACTATCATACACATCCTAGCCCATAAAAATTGGAAAAAGGGATGGCTATATATGAATAGCTAAAATAATGGGTAAAAGAGTGGAGATCATGAAGTAATCGAAAAAATAAGCCCAAAAATTAAGGGAAAGCTATAGAGGCCAATCAATAAAACCTAATCCTATTATAGACTTCCCAACGTCACAATTTTCAATAAATAGGGTAGGGGAAAGGGGTCTCCTGTTCTCCATGCCCTTCTTCTTAAGAGATAGGGAGTCCAAATTTGCATAAATTTCAGTGTCGTACCTTGTGTAAGAGTTATGCTTAGGCCTTAGGGTCGTATCCTTTTAAACTTGTAATCTATACTATCTATATCTTGATTACTCGTCGTGGGTGAAGAGGATTAGACCCGCAGCATATAAATCTAATTCCTACACATTCCCCAAGCAAAATATTAAAAGATACATTATGCCTATATTCAAAATTTATCATTTATTTTAAATTTTTATCTAAAAATGAAATTCATTTATATTTCTTAAAACCTTTGTAATTTATTATTTGAATTTGTCCCCTCTACATAATTTTCAAGAATAAAAAATAATCTTAGGTTCGCTTTCACTCTTAGTGAATATGAACTGTAACCTATCCCTTCCAATTTGATTTTTAATGAGCATATGGATGTAGAATTGACTTTTGCTAAGAAATCGGATTGATACATAAATTAGGATAAGCCTCAATATTTTTTAAATTTTTTATGAGAATATTGGTTGATTATATTTTCGGGAGAGAAAATACACTTATGCACAAAAATTAAATTAGTTCTAGTATTAGTTTGACGTTTAAAAAATATAGTATTCCATAATTCTAACGACAATACGAGTAATTAGGTTTTAAATTTAGATTTGGAAAAAAACCTAGAAAGATAATTAAGGATTAAACCTAGATTCTAGAGAGAGTGTTACAAAATGAGTAGTTTGCGTACATAAATAGTAACTAGAATTATAAACAAAATTTCTTAAGCTTAATCATTAAAGCCCTAAGCTTGGTTGAATTTTAGGGTAGCCTATTATGTATTTTTAGAGAGAGAATAGATAAATTTCACCAATTTAAAGAGAAAGAGATTCTAAATGCATGTAGAAATAAATAAATAGAGATATCAAGTTTAGAAAAAGATAGGATTACCCAAGCGAAAGGAATCAATCTAGGAAGCAATTCCTAGAGAGAGAAGAACAAAACAAGGAGAATTCTAGAGAGAGAAGGAGAAATTCTAGTGAGAAAGGAAAGTGATCCCTAAAATTAATTTTGGATTATCAAGATTGTTTCAATTACAAAGAGATTAAATTGAAATTCTCTCAAACAAGGCATAAATTTTCTTTTAGCATAGACTCAAGAGGAATGTATTGTAGCATGTTCGCTAATGGTTAACATGCCAAAAGGTCAAGGCCAAAAGAGTAAACTTGTTAGGAAATTTGTATCCTTTGGACATTCTATAGATAAATGGGAATGCATAAGTATGGACTTTATCACTGGATTGCCTTCAATGAATGCATGATATGTCTCTATCCTGGTAGTGGTGAATCAATTAACAAAAGTTACTCACTTGATCCCTGTAAAAGAAGACTTATATAACTTGTAACATTTTCTTAAAAGAGATGATCGGATTGTATGGATTACCTGAGAATTAAGTGATAGAGATTGCTAAGAATCCACAATGTCTTCCATGTTAGTCTATTGAAGAAGTATATTCTAGATTCTAGTCACATTTTTTATAATGAGAAAATTACTTTTCGGCTCAAGGACAGATAGAACTAGAAAAGGAAGCAGTCTTACTTATCCCTATTTCGGGGTAGTTCACACACGGGCACAAGTGGGTACACATGTGGATACATATACACGTGTACATACGTGAAGGAGACACGCACACAAGGCTTTGAATACCCAACAAGGGGTCTAAGGGCTACTTATATAATAATTTATGCTACTGGTCAATGCTATTATCATGTTGTCAACCACGTATTCCAACCCATGACTTGTGAAATTAGGCTCTAAATGTTAGCACCTCACATTAATGTTGGCATTAAGTGCTGGCCCAACATTAGATGCTGGCCAACTATTTACAGCTCCTCTGAATGGTGGCCAATATGAAGTATGGGAACTCCATGATGCTTATCATGACGTGCTAGTCATGTAGCATGCCTTGTGGATGCCCAATGTGAAAAGATGCAAGGGAGAAGAGAGTTTGAGCTCTTGCAAGCACACACACACTCACAAAACCCTAAAAGAGAACACACAAGGTGAGAGGCTGAAAATATTCTTCTTCTTCACACAACACTCAACACACCATATACAACTGTTAAGAGTACACACAATATGAAAAGGTACTCAACCAAATACATACTAGGGTTCTCTATAGTGTGAACCCAACTAAATGAGCTGGCGCTATAACTATGGCAGTCTCTAGAATGGTTGTCACACAGCCTGTCATCCCATTGGCCGCATATCACCCATGATCTCACCAACCATGCCAGTGGTGTAAGTGTGGGGCTTATCCCCCAGGCGGGTCATGTCCACCGCCTCACTAGATGAGCTCCATATCTCAACACTTCTCCTCAAGCTCAACTCCATCTCATGTACGCCAAGCAAAGCCTTGAATCTGCAAAGCTTCTCTGTACCGAATGCTTTGGTGAAGATGTGAGCGACCTGATCATGTGTGCTGACATAAACAAGGTTAACGTCTCCTGCCAAAACCTTCTCTCTGACAAAATGGTAGTGGACCTCCATATACTTCGTGCGAGAGAGAAAAACTGGGTTCCTGGCCAACTGTATACAGCTAATGTTGTCACAGAAAATGACAACTTGTCTATCCACTAATAGACCCAAATCTGCAAGTAGCTTTCTCAACCAAGCTACCTCACATGCTGCCATGGCACCACCTCTGTACTCGGCCTCCTCTGTACTGGATAGAGAAACCGTAGGCTGTTTCTTGCTGCTCCAAGTCACAGCAGCACTCCCCAAAGAAAACATGAAGCCACTAGTAGAACTTCTATTTGAGATACTACCAGCCCAATCAGTATCTGTGTACCCATGTACACATATCTCTGTCCCAATTTCATAAAATAGTCCACAATGCAAAGTAGACCTCACATACCTCAGTATGCATCTCAATGCATCCAAATGCGGCTTCCGAGAAACCTGCATAAACTGACTCACCAAACCAACAGCATAGCTCAAATTTGGCCTGGTGATCGTCATGTAGATTAAGCTTCCTACCATGCGCCTATACATAGTAGGATCCTACCAAAATCTCTCATGAATCTGCACTCAACTTGCCATTCTGATCCAATGGCACTGAGATAGGCTTATAGCCTATCATACCATACTTGGACAACATGTCCAAGCCATACTATCTCTGCAGTAATCCAATACCATCATGTGGTGACCTAATCATGTGGTGTCATACCATACTTGGACAACATGTCCAAGCGATACTGTCTCTGCAGTAATCCAATACCATCATGTGGTGACCTAATCACCTCAATGCCCAAGAAATATCTGAGCTCCCTAGATCCTTCATCTCAAACTTCTGTCTAAGCAAGATCTTTACATCAAAGATCTCCGTATCATGGTCCCCCATAATGATTAGGTCATCTACATAGATGACAACAAGCACAACCCCTCTATCACTGTGTCTCACATACAGTGAGAAATCTACATTGGCTACATGAAAGCCAATAGTGACAAGATATTCAAAAATCTTGTCAGACCATGCTCTTGGTGCTTGTTTTAAGCCATTCAAGGTTTTCTTCAACCTGTAAACATGCTCGGGATGACTCACATCCTCATAACCAGGTGGCTGCAACATATACACCTCTTCCTGCAAATCCTCATGCAAGAATGCATTCTTTACATCCATCTGATGTAAAGACCATTGCTTTGACGCAGCCACCACTGCTATCACAACTCTCACTGTTGCCATCTTGGCACAACTGGGCTGAAAGTTTCCTCATAATCAATGCCATATGTCTACGCATATCCTTTGACTACCAATCTAGCCTTGTACCTGCTTACGCTTCCATCACTGTTATGTTTTACTTTGTACATCCACTTGCATCCAATGGCTTTCTTGCCTTCAGGCAATTGCACTAAATCCCAAGTCGCATTTCCATATAGTGCATCCATTTCCTCATCCATAGCTTTCTCCCAACACACATTTCCAATAGCATCATCAATGCATGTGGGCTCTACAACCTGTACAACTTTTGCCATGTATGCATAGTGATGTGCCACATAACCATCATAGGTAAACCTCTGCACAGAATTCTTCACTCTCCCAGATCTTCGTAGCTTTGCATTCATGGCTTCCATAGCCTTCTTTACACCAGGTGTTCTCATAGCTGGTATCCCAAGATCCTCATCAAGGCTCATCTCTGAGCCACTACACTCTCTATCAACATGAGAATGCCTTGCAGAAATGTCAGGCATACTGAGGGGCTCAACCACTTTCTATTTGCCTTTATGTGATGTACTAATCACATTTGCAGGACTGGTATTATGATGCAGCCTGCCACTCCATGGTCTATCAACTGAACCACTAGATGAGGACTCTCCTGGTCCACTCAAAGACTTCTCTCAGAGATGGATCAAGGGAGTTTCATGCATGTATCGTTGATGATCACAGTAGTGTGCTCACTTGCGGTGATAGAGAAGATCGGTTTTAGATTTCTCGCTCAGTACAGTAGGGTTTCCCTTTAGCCCCTTTATTATATATCATAGTTGGAGAGGCCATAAGCATCTTCCTCCGCTCGACTGTCGGTATTTTTGGATTGAGGTTGCCTCTTCGTAAATAGTCATGAGCAGCTGGTTAACTCTAAGTTTGCTGATGACACAGCCATGTTCTTGGAGGCCTCACACATATGCTTATGTTCCTTCTGGGGGGTAGCACAGGAAGAGTTTTGTTTGGCACCAGGGGCACTCATTAATTGGCAAAAATCTATTGATTTTTGGATTAGTGACTCACCGAGATTCACTTTGAGGTGCAGAGCTTGGTTTTACTTGGATCCATAGAGGATGCACTACTAGATATTTGGGATGCCAGGTTGGGATTGATATTTCTCCTGCACAGTAGTTTGCTCCAGTACTTATGAGCATCCAAAAGAAGCTTCTTCATTGAAGCTCCAGGAGAATAGATTTACCCTATAGAACTTTGGTGGCTAATCAAGTATTGCTTACCTCGGCTTGGTTTATTGCCGCTTGTTGGTGCTTCTCTCGTGCGTGCATTGGTCAACTGCGGAGATTGATCTGCAATTTTCTTTCGTCACATTTGGATGGCACCATAGAAACTCATGCTAAGGTAGCTTGGCTCTCATAGTTATTCAGCCCAGACGAGAGGGGGGACTGAATATTATTGATTCGGATGTTCAGTGCAGGGTGTTGCTCTGCAAGCATTTGGTCAGAGGTTTTCCTACCAAGCACTGAGCCTTGGAAGGATTTTTTCTTGTCTTAAATTTTCAGATGTACACCCCATGTTGGGAGATATTCGCTGCCCAGCACATGGTTTTTGTTCACAAAGGCTAATATTAGGGCACCATCTTCCCCTCTTATTGCAGCCATTGTCTGAGCATGGAGAAGCATGAGACCATTTTTGAGACAAAGGCTTCCTAGGTCTTTGGATGAGGTTGACCGACAACCTATTATGTGGAACGAGTTCATCAAGGATGAGGCCGGTCAGCCACTTGGTGCATCTTGTTACATGCAGTGTGGTCAGGATGGGAGAAATGTGCATACACAATTTTTTCTTGGAGGACCTTTAAGAGTCTTCCGGAGGATCAGAGAGATGCATCCATTCAGCATCTTAGGGGCTCTCTCATATGTATTGATCAGATTGATAGAGCTATTCCGGCATGAGTGGCTCTCTGGGAATTTTCATGGAGACTATCATCCGAGTTGGCTGGGAGTCTTTTCGAGGATAGGTATACCTCTGTAGGTCATTGCTCTCCTGGGATAGGAGGGTACAGAGTGCATCATCTACTCTATCATGCACGGAGGAAGATTGAGGAAATGTAGTATGGAGGGGATCATCCCAGATGCTAGGCTTAGTCCAATGAGGATTGTTGGTTGTTCGGGGAATAATTGGTTCATCTCAAATAGTGACTCATGGCTCTTGGTGTTTGTGGCTATATGGTGGTAGTCCTATCAGACTCTCTTCAGTGGAATCCAGGAGAGTGGGAGTGGATTGATACTTTAGATTCATTAAAAAGCCTTCCTTTTTTTAGCTTCACAGTTCAGAATGCCAAACTTCTCCACACTCTATAGATTCATAGGATCCCTACTCTCAGGCCTCATTGATGGGAGAGCTATGATATCTCTCTAGTGATACAGCACAGATATTGGCATAGGATTTGGCATTCAGACAGAAGGAGCCAAATCTCTCATTTCTTTTGGCTATTTTTACATGGTGGTCTCCCCACCAATCAGTGGAGATCAGTTTTCGATGTAGCACCTACCCACCTACCTGCCCTAGATGTGTGGTATATTTTGAGACTATATATATTTGTTTATGGGGATGTAGTAGTGCACAACAGATTTGGGTTTCTATAGCCCAACTTATGGGAAAATTGAGTGGCCGTGCCATGCATGTGACTTGGGGGGTAGTTGCTTGGCTTTGCTAGTCCGTTCCCGCAGCTGTTTTACGAGGGTAGTGGTACACACTCTGCTATTTTCATTTGTAGAGGTATTGCCTAGCATGGTTTATTGTTGCAAGATGTCCATCACTATGATTATACACCCCTCAGAGACACAGGATTGACACCACAAGTTTCTCATGGCATCATGATGCTTAACAGTGGTTGAAATCACCTTACATATTGGGGTGATTTTATTATTTTTCGGCTAATAGCCATGACTTTTGTATGTATTTTTCATACTTAATAGAAGTTTCTTTCTTGAAAAAAAAACACTTTTGGCTTCATGCCACTAAGCACAATTGATGCATTGCCCCTTCTTGTGGTCATTTGAGGAAAACAATGGGTCAAATCTTTACTACACTTTCAAGCTAGAAAACATGGCATTCCTTGGGTCTCTTTTTTGCATAAAGGACATGCTGTTACACACAAATAGTCCTACATTTCAATTTTAAAAAATAATTCATTCAATAGTTTTTTTTTAATCAAACAAATATAAATTGGTTACAAAGTATCCACTTTATACAACCACTGGCCCAAAATATCTCTTTAAATACCCTCTTACAAATCTAAAAGCTGCACCAAACCATAAATGTCCTCGTACATGCCACGAGTAGCATGTGTGAAGAAAAATAAAAATTGATGTTAATGTGGCCAACTAGTCTAAACTTTATCCTTAAGTCTCTCTACCACAACTACACAAAAAAAGAGGAGGAATTATGAAAAACTCAAATTTATATTTTCTTAGGGACCTAAAGGCTATACACAATAGTGTCATGCCTAGCATGATTCAAAACAACAATGCACTCTAATTGAACAGTTAACAATACTAGAAAATCCCTAGGTAACGACCTCACAAATTACTGTAGAGCGCACCCCTCTCCCCCACACAACCCCCCAACCGCACCCTGCCCCGCCCCGATGGCCACCACATCTAGGGAATGGGACTGATTAGACCCTTCATCATTATTATTGGTGTAGCGAGACCAATTTTCTGCGAGTCCATGGCACCCTACGATTCTCCCCAACCCTCACCACCAGCAGGAGCTAATCACCAGCATTACAGCATGTAAGATCTGGAGGACATAATGCCATGGGACCATCATGGTCATGGGTCAGCAAAGGGGGGATCTCAGCCATCAAATCACTAGGCTTTTAAAAATGGAATCAATTTTTGCAGCAGTTCAGCACCTGCTGCCACCTTAGCAGTGGCAATGTGGAATGCAACAGCAGCTACTACCAACGCAGCGCCCATGATTTGGAATGTAGAAGATGATGCCACTCACGTAATTGTAATTGCATCGTATTAAAGTTCTGAGCACTTTCTGACCTCCAGCTCCCCATGACCATGATGGTGGGAATGGCCATGGGTCGGCTATTCTGAAGGGAATCCGATTGCCAGCTGGTGCTGGCTCCCTGATTCCTCTAGGGAATGGCCTCCCCATGGAAATTCCCTACACCATCCATAGCACTTTGCAACCTTTAACAACACAGGTCATCCACCAACCTCATCCACACTCTTTGTGGGCACTAAGAGTGCATGCAAGGCAACTCTTGTATATTATTTGACCTTTCTTCACACTTGGAGCCTAGACCCTTCTCTGCTTAGGGGCGAGGGGGGGTGACCTCACAAATTATTAGAGCTTACACTTAGAAGGTATGCCATATTTGATTTTGAGTGTAATAAGACCAACACTATGGTTGATTCTCTTGTTTGAATCTCTTGGTTGAGTGTGGTCTTCATGGCATACTATAACGGCCTCATCAGATAAGATCAATTCTTCCTGTTAAATTTATGATTTTGAACACCTGTTTCATAAGGGGGGATACCAAATTAAGCTTATTCTGCAAACAGCGGATGTCTGATGGATTATGCATTATGTATGAATTTAGACTTGGGGCACAAGGTTCTTGACAAAAGCCACACCCAGGACAAAGAGGGAATATGCCAAACTTTAAATTGAAAGACATTTTTAAGAATGAGCTCAAATGTACAAAATTGTCATGTTTGATTCAAAAATGCTGCCAATATCAAACAAATCTGAGTATAAAACTAGGCCTTGAAAGAAAGGTAGATGTTTAAGTGTACTAGAGCTAGAATTATTGTTGTCCAAATCATTTGAGAACTCTTTAAAGCATTTATGAATCCCATTTTTAGGGAGTCACGAGAACCTTATGAACCTTATGTATGTGAATACATTAATAACTGATCAACTTTAATAACAACTTTATTCAGTTATTTGCACATGCCTATGAGGTTTTGGGGCTGCAACCAACCAAAAACAAAAACAAAGTCAAGATACCAGACACAGCCTACATGTATATTTACTGAAATTTAAGCTAATGGCCTCACAAATTGAGTGGAAAAGGAGAAATATAATTATGTAATAGGGAGAGATGAGATGAGATAAATATTTTAACATCATAGCCAAGCTAGTGGACCACATATGATCCATATGATAGCACCAAAAAGCACAGAATGAGACTCTCAATCAGAAGCCCAATGCATAAACTTTGATCTCTCTCTCTCTCTCTCTCTCTCTCTCTTTGTGAAGTGGAGGATGACTAAGGCCTTACACATTTGCATCACATGTATGGCAGCAGGTAGCTCACCCAAAGCAGATGGCTCAGATGTATGGTAGAGGGTAGCTCACCCAAAGCAGATACCTTGGAGCTATGCAAGCCTAACTGAAGGTGGAAGGTTCCCCATTTGTGGATGTATGGAGAGCAGGAAAGGATACCACCCGATCACATGCACTTGTCCTCCATTTCTCGGACTAAGGGAGTTGCCAAGCATTTTTAGATACAAGGATAGCCTTGAAGGGGAGAAAATCTACTTAGACAAGGATCTAATCTCGACACAGATGGTATCAGGAAGGCCTCAATGGAGAAGGTCAAGGAAGGGAAGTGGGCAGTATACCGAGATGGGAGAGTCATCATTATAGAGAGACACCCCACCCCTAAATAGGGGCATGGCTACACACATCAAGATGATAGCTTGGAACTGTAATGGTACTCTGTGGTTAAATGTGGGAGGCTTCCAAGAGACATTTACAGGACAAGATATTGTCTTCTATATGGAGACCAACCAGAGCTCAGAGAGGGTCCAAGGTATTGCCTCATGTCGTCGTATACTAGTGGGAGTCATCTTATCGCCGACATACCCGGAACAAGGAGTACGGGGAAGGCCCGGATTTTCCATGGCCTCTTAAGCACCAAGAGACTTGAAAAATCCACACTGGGAACTAATTACCAAGCCAACATGCTCCGATCATGACCAAACTTTGCAAAAGCATGTGGGAGTGGCCCCCCACATGCAATACCTCAATGTGAGTACCTTTGCATATTTAAACAACCACGTGAAGTACCTCAATTGGGTGACCTTTCCATGAATTTGGAGAACGTGAATACACGACGACTGATCTTGGAGTCCTTGTGAGTCCGAAAATGATTTGAGAATCTTGCTCAAGCCATCGTCTTCGAGAGGCATGACATCAGGAGACTGTTCATGAACGCACTCGTGTTTGCGTTGTTCTTCAAGTTGCATCTCAAGTAGAAGAATGCACTAGCATTTGCATTGTACTTTGGATTGAAACAAAGTACAATCACTGATTGTATTTTGGTTTGAAACATAATTGATTAAGCTCTTTTGATTATATTTTGGTAATTTTATATAAGTATGAAAAAAGAAAATAGTCCATATATATGGAGTTCATACATGAAAGAAAGGCATAGAATTCCTCGATTTGTGAAAGGTATGAAAACAAAAAACAAATCCATATAGTGTGTGTGTACTATAGTCGAATTGAAGTTCTTCTATTGCTCGACACTCAAGCGGCGTAGTAGAGGCTCTTGCCTATATAATAGGGGCATGGGACACACTCAAGGGAGGCTTGGGGGCTTGGAGGCTTATGCTATGGTCTCTTGTGTAGAGGTCCATATCTACTCACCTACCATTTCACACTATAGTTACATGCTCTTGGATTGTGTTATACCTCTTGATGGTATGGGACATCAAGGTAGAGGTATGATGTATTTCATTTATGATTCATGTGTGCATCCCTTGGGCTCAGGGGTGGTTGGGTGGTTGAGTTTATGGCTGATTTATGCATGTTTATGCATAACAATTATCTAGAGAGATAGGAGTAGCAGTCCTATTTAGGTTGCACCTTCAGGGTATTATCAGCTAAGTCTAGCGGGGTGAGAATGCCTAATACATGTGGGTTAGGCTACATCTTACACACACTAGATATGTGGTGGTTTGCTACTTTGCACCAGATACTTTGCAATATGCTACACAAGATAGTCCGTACAACCTAACCACTCAGGCAGAAGAAAGGAAGGAATCCCCTTATGCATCATTGTCTGATGAGATCTCAGCCATGTTGGGACTAGGTGAACTTCTCCTCATTGGGGACTTCAACACTAGGACCAAGAGTGAGTAGTCTCAGCCATATAGCTTTGAGGACCCTATCAGACTAAAGGCCCTTGACCAAGAGGGTAGAGGATTGCAGTGGGCTTCTGAGGACCTTGGAGCTATCACTAGATATGTGAGGCACCTCCTAGAGTTGGGTTCTTAGCAGCATGGTCTCGTTATTTATAATGGGATGGCACAGTGGCCCCTATTTGGTGGACTCACAAGCTTTCTATATAGTGGAGGATCACCCTTAGCTTGCTTCACTCATCTCCGAGTTCACCATCCCCACATGCCCTCTTGGAGCTGACCACACCTACCTCTCCTTCTCCATTGCTTGTACACACCACTCAGCCCACTACCACCCCACCCACCACAAAAATCCACTTCACACATGAATGTGACCACATAAATGCCAACATTGATTGTGGTTTGGTAGATATGGACCCATCAGTTCCCTTTGCCACCCCACCTGAGACCTCCCAACTCACACACACCATACATTCTCCAGCCATAGCTTGCTTTCCATACACTCCATTCTCCAATGCCAAGCCTTATACAGGTACCATGCCCTAGAATGCTTGGTATGACAATGAGTGTTGCACCACACGTGCTCGTCTCAAGAGAGAGGTAGTGAGACTGGTCAAATCCTCGAGCATGATGCTCAAAGGATTAACCGCTCTCTCACTCACCACACAAGAAACAAGCATATGTGATATTTTAAAGTAGTACTGGGAGATATACCAACTCTTCTTGAGTGGTAACTCTAAGGCGGCTTGGCATAGGTTGAAGTAACGCCACCCACCCACACCCATCACACGCACACTTTCGCACACTCACTTTACCATATTCCCAATCAGCCTCCACTCCCACACCCAGTTGAACCTCACCCCCTACATCCAATCAAACCTCACCCCCTACATCCACTTTCTTCCCCATCAACCTTGGTGGAAAAGGCCATTCGGAACCTCACCCCCCTACGTCCACTTTCTTTCCCCATCAACACATGTGCATATGACTGTGTATATGTTTATACATATGGTGTGCACACGTGGTGGAAAAGGCCATTCGGAAACTCTAAAACGGCTGCTCCTAGGATCATGTGGGGATTAGATTGGATCACCTATCACATGCATCCAACACCCTTACACCCCTCTTGGTTTACATGTTTGATAGGGCATTATTTCCTTACACTTGGTCATCACACATCATCTCACCATATGCAAATCTAGGACACTATGGAGCCTCATAACTATAGGAACATCACGATCAGCCATACCTTGGCCATGTTATATGGATCCATGCTAGAGACAAAGCTCGGCTCATTTGGCAGAAAGAGAGGGGGGTATAGAGCATGAGGCCAGATAGAGTTTAGGTAGACCTTCTCCACCCTAGATCACATCTTCACACTCAGGAGCCTCGTTGAGCAGGCCAAGGCTGGTGGCCGATACCTCTACTGTTGCTTTGTGGGTTTCCACCACAAAGCCTTTGATATACGATGCCACGTGCTCGCCTATAGATCCTTGGGGTTCCATCAGTTATGATTTGGACATTATTGCTTTATATGAGTGAGTGGTTGGGACGGTGAGATGCCCTAGAGGACTCTCAGAGGAGATATCTAGTACTATTGGGGTGAAACAAGGTTGCCCACTATCCCCCACCCTCTCTGGGCTATACATTGACAAGATCTCATACTTTATTTGATAGAGTGGGAGGTTGAGGGGCACCGCTAGCAAGCATACTTGTGTCTATTCTCTTATATGTTAATGATATGGTGCTTATTGTAGACTCACAAGAGGGACTACAGAAGCACATGGATGCCCTCCAGGATTTGCGTTCACAGAGGGGCTTGTCACTTCACCTTGGGAAGACCAAGCTTATGGTCTTTTATAATTTCATTGGTGTGAGGAAACATATAGAGAACATCTACATGGGTGGCCAGGTGGAGGTAGCAAACTCATATGTCTACTTGGGGGTCACTTTCATGAGCTCCAGCAGCAGACGCTTCTCCATGAGATAGGCATCACATGATAGACTGACTAGAGGATACGTTGCACTTTCCCTCCTAGAGAGACAGTGCTACCATAACACCTCCAAGAGCCCAAGATGAAGGGCTAGCTTTTTGACACACTAGTGACTCCGGCGATGATGTATGCATCCCCACTCTAGGCACCCGGCTTATTAGTGGGCAGATTGGCAATGCATAGAGCGTCCACAAATTTTGATGCTATCTAGATTGATACACAACAAACCATCTGCCCCTTACCATATCATTCGATCATAGTTTGCTACAGTACCTATGGTGGTAGAGGCCTTATTCCAGACTGCTAAAATAATAAAGTTGCACAATGCGGAAGCAAAGCGAAGGAGGAGAGAGTGGGAGCAAAGGAGAGAGGGCACTTTTTGACAAGATCGCCTTTATTGTAGCATGAGCCTTTTACAATGGAAATAGCAAGCAGAGAGTGTTACAATTGTGCTAGGATTGGATGAGACAAGTGATTACGAGGAGGCCCTTTATATAGGGAAGCAAAGAGCTGGCCGACTGCCCCTAGGAGCTGGCCGACTTCTCCACGACTCATAAATAAGGAGAAAAATGTATAAAATCCCAATAAAGGTACAACCCCCAAAACACTAAGATGCACAATACTCTTACACCCCCTCTGCAACTCATAGCATGCAAGAGTTTGATGAAGATCCAACCATGGACCCTCCAGTACTGCAGATATTAGAATCACCTTGGAGAGAGCACGTACCAACCTATTTCCTCGAAACACAATGCCACCACGAAAAGCAAAGAAATATGCTTGGCTTCGAATTCCCACACTAGTGTGTAGTGAACTCCAAGTATAGAATGATGAGGTGTCAGACACACCGCGCCCATTATCCCCTAATAGTGGACTGTGAACACATCACGTTTCAAAACCTTGAACAATGAACTTGGAACAGATCCTTTCCATAGTCTCTACTACACCATAGGCTGACCTTGTGTCTTCTGAGAGATGAAGACTTTCCCTTGGTCTTGTCTTTCTTCTTGGATAAACAATCCTTAGACAAATGTCCTCTTTTCCCACACGAGAAGCACTGACTCCGATCTTTCTTTTGTAATGAAGCAAGTGCCTAATCTAAACTATTAAGAGACACCTTGATCTTACCCTGAGAAATCAGGAGGGACTCTTCTTCCAAGAGAAGGGAGCTGAGGTCATCAAAATCCAGTTGAGTGGTTGTGACCTAGCACCTCAAAGCCCGAGAATCCACATCATACTTTGAGGGAATCTTGGTGAGGATGAGTGCAGCCAATTGCGGAGAGGACAAAGCCAACTAAGTCGTTGTTGTGACTTGGAACCTCAAAGCTTGAGAAACCATATCATACTTCAAGGGAAGCTTGGTGAGGATGAGTAGCCAATTGAGGAGAGGAGGACAAAGCAGCACCCATGGCCAATACTGGTCATGGATTCTAGTCGAATTTACGGGTGGCCAAAAAGCTTGAAATATAGCTGGTTGTGCGAATAACTGTGTGGACAGCTCTAAGGTAGAGGGTGTGATTACGTACTAGCACTCGAGTGGGCGTGACAGGTGCCCCGAGGTAATAAAAAAAGCGGTTGGTGACTGCTTTGCCCTAGGTTGGTGACCAAGGGCTTGTTTTCCTTTTTGTATTACATTGATTTGGATAGATCTGGTGTTGACGGTGGAGTATGATCTCATGGGCACCCGCATCTTGTACAAGAAAATACTATGTTTTGGTAATAAAGACAACACTGGCCCAACTTCAACCCCTAGTGTTGTGTCATCTGCAAGGTTATCTTTTGGTGTTTAGAGGATGTATTTGTTTTTGATATTTGTGACAGATGTATTGGAATATGTTTTTGTATTTTGGTTTTTAGAGGATGTATTTGTTTTTGATATTTGTGACAGATGTATTGGAATATGTCTATGATGTGATGGATGTTGAATGTATGCTGTGTTTTGGGAAATAGTTTCTGTATTCACGTGCAAGCTTCCGCTCCCACCTCCCGACACAGCCCATTTGCGCTTTAGCAAGTTGCCTCTACGTATCTCTTGTGTTTGCCGCCCTTGTTCCATGACCACCTTCATCACCTGAGAACACCATATTAGATAATTTGGGAAAAATCCCATTCCCATTTGAAAAATGGGAGCATGGTGAACTTGTCCACAAAAGTTTGTCAAAACCCCCTTATGTGACATATCATCGGAAAGATCTTGAAGAGTAGAATCTAAATCTATGATCTCCAACAAATTTGGAGTTAGTACGTTTAAGATATGTCCAAAACTATATGGAGTAATTGATTCCCAAAATGTGAGATTTTTCTTAAATTACCTAATATTGACTTTGAGGCAGATCTACTACCCTCGCCATCTGCAGGCCCATATTGCAGTGCCTATACCTGCAGCTCACCACCATACAACACCACTTACTACAACATAATCATCAGCATACAATTTTGGGGATTTCTCAAATACATGGTAAAATCATCAAATTGAAGGTGTCTGCATCACAAAAAGATTAGGGGCTTTTTTGAAATTTCAATACTTAGCATGAATTGAAGCCTCTCTGTAGCAGGGCTGGTTGCCCGATACACTATGTGGTGGCTCTCCTCCGGACAGTATGTCCATAGTCCTCTATGCTCATAGTGTATCACATAAGCTCACATCACAACACACGAGACGCTACATAGCAAACACAACACAAAGAGATGAGACGAGACTGCGGAAGGAACAAAACGCTTGCACTAATCGAAGAACACTTGATATAGGTCCCTCACTGTCTCATGCACACTCAGCAGAGGTCACAGGTCAAGAGGGCGACACAACACAGAGGTACAAATGGTATGACAGAGGTACAAGTGGTATGAGGGAAGAGCATAAGGATGTCCTACAAGGTGTGAGGATGATGCCGAGGATAAGGATCTCCTCCAAGATGGGTCAGGAGCCATACATGCTGAAGTCAAGTCGGTGGCATCACCTATCTTTGGTGGATGCCATTAGGTGCCAGTGTAGCCTTGGTGGAATCTCCTATCTCCAGAAGATGTTGTTGGAGTGTCAGTCGGTGCCGTCAGTGCCATTGGAGCCTTCAATGCTGCGTGCACCTCCTTGTGTTGATTGTGGAGGTGTGTCTTCACTTGATGATCCGCCAAACAGTCACGCTTTGTGGTGGACAGTCCAGGTGGACATTCCATGTTGCATCTGCAGGTGGACATTCCAAATGTGTGGGCACCCTTGGCTACAGGTCGCTCGCCCACCACTAGAGTGCTCATCGTCCTCGGTGAGGAAGATAGAAGTACGTTGCCTGGAAAAGTACCCTTCGGGAGTTTTTTGGTTTTTTTATCTTTTTTTTTAATTTGTTCCACCTTCTTGCTCTTGGAGCTTACATAGGGCCCACTTGTGACCTATTGACATATTGCATTCCTTAGTCGACTTTAAACCTTAAGACTCAACTAGAAGCCAATTGAGATTTGGTAACCTGACTGTAGCTCTAGCTCCCTCACAGTGAGCACCTTTACATCCTAGAGATAAGGGGGGGCTCCCGAGTCCACCGCTTGAGTAAAATAAAGAAAGAGTGTTCAAGCTCCAGCAATTTGGAATGGAACTGAGCTCAAGAGATCCTGAGAAGTTCAACCACAAGAAATCCAAGGCAACTCCAAAACTGCAAGGAACCAATGGAAGATCCCAACGAGGTGCTGTGTGCAACACCAGACTGCACAAAATCACAATAGAATTGTAAGGAAAAGGGTCCACCTTGTAGGAAACTCTAGAACTGCAAGTGGACCCAACCAGAAGGAAACACCCATACCACTCAAAACGCAGGTGCTGGTGATGCCTTGGCTAGTGGCCTGATCCTCCATAGGGGTCCTTGTTTGAACATCGGCTAACGGAAGGTCTAGGTGATAGGAACAGGTGTCCAACTTGTAGGAATTAATGCTATAATGCCCGCATGTGTGTGAACCCATGTGAGCAATGAAAGGACACACGAAGAGGTACAACTCAATAACTATAAATAAATGTATTCTCTCATTAATAAAAATAACGATTCATAACTGTGAGCGCGTCTCTCTCCTTCTCCCTCTCCCTCTCGCTCTCGTGTATGCTTTAGCCATGGCAACACCAGCATGGCTCTAGCCTCTTCCCTCGATTTCTACACAACCCAATGCTTCGGATTTGGTCATGGAGAGTGGGTACCAAGGATGAAACACCACTGGGAAAAGGGTAGGCAGCAGGGGGGTGGTCGGGTCAGTTGACGAGACGAGGTGGGCTGGTGATTCGACGAAGGGGAGGGGGGGCTGGTTGGATGAGACAAGGAGAGGGAACGGATGGGTGAGTCGATGAAGAGGTAAGGGGGAGGCGGAAGGTCTATGAAAAGGGAAAGGGAGAGGGGGGTGGTCGCCAAGGGTGTGGGTTTCTGTTGCCGTTGGCATTAGCGAAGATGATGCCTGCCAAGAGTGGATCAGTAAAAAAGTACGTCGACGAGGATGGCCGCCAAGAAGGTAAGGTGAGAGTTATAACAGGACGTTCTCTCTACTAGAGAGGACGATGAGCAAGACGTCCGCCAAGAGGTGGTCGCGGTGAAAAGGACATCTGCCAAGAAGTGGATGATGAAAAGGATGTCCTCCATAGGGAGTTGAGGTGGGAAGGAGGGCGTCCATTAAAGGATATCTGGGATTTGGTGCCATTGCCTGAAGATAAGAAATCTATTGGTTGCAAGTGGGTGTATAAGGTGAAACATAACAATGATGGTAGCATAAGCAAGTACAAGGCTAGATTGGTAGCCAAAGAATATGTGCAGACACATGGGATTGATTATGAGGAGATATTTTTTCCAATTGCAAAGATGGCAACTATAAGAGTTGTGATTGCGGTGGCAGCTAAAGGCCGATTTTTATATCAAATGGATGTAAAAAATGTGTTCTTGCATGGTGACTTGCAAGAATGGATCCCACCAGGTTTTGAGCATACAGGTCACCCAGAGTATGTGTATAAGCTTCCTAAGGCTTTGTATGGGTTGAAGCAAGCTCCACGAGCATGGCATGACAAGATTGCTGAGTATCTTGTCACTATTTATTTTCATATGGCAGATGCAAAGCACTCTTTGTATGTGTGCAAGAGTGATAAGGGTATTGTGATCATCACCATATATGTAGATGATCTTATTGTTGGGGGTGACAACTTGGATGAGATTAAGCATGTGAAAAGTCTTCTCAAAAGGAAGTTTGAGATGAAAGATTTGGGAGATCTGCACTACTTTTTGGGAATTGAGGTCATCCGCACACCTGAGGGTATTTGGTTGTCACAAAGATAGTATGTGTTGGACATGTTGTCCAAGTATGGGATGGTTGATTGTAAGCCAATCTCGACACCATTAGATCAAAATGGCAAGCTTAGTGTGGATACATGTTATGTGCTGGAGGATCCCACTATGTGCAGGAAGATTGTGGGGAGTTTAATCTATGTCATGATCAGCAGGCTAGATTTGAGTTACAGTGTTGGCTTAGAGAGCGAGTTTATGTAGGTTTCGCGCAAACCACATCTTGACAGTGTGCGACACATGCTTCGATATTTGAGGGCCACTGTTAATTATGTATTGTTTTATGCAATAGGTGTACCATTGGAGCTATATGGGTACACAGATGTAGATTGGGCTTGGTTACGTAAGCTACTTTGCTGATTTGGGGTTGCATGTGGAGAGAAAGGTTGTCATATATTGTGATAACCTTAGCAGTATATAGGTGGTCAGTAACCCGGCTTTTCATGCACGGATGAAACACATTGAGATACATTACCACTACATTAGGGAGAGAGTCTTGGCAAGCGACATCGACTTGGCCTACGTCAGCACACAGGATCATGTCATTGGGAGCTGAGAAGCTCCACAGATTTTGAGATATGCTTGGAGTTCATGAGCTGGAGTTGAGCTTGAGGAGGGGAGTGTTGAGATGTCAAGCTCAACATGAGCTGACACTCACGAGGCACCTGCATGATCGTTCGCCATTTACATCACTGGTGGGGTTGGTAGTAGCTGGCATCGATATGTCTTCACCAGAGATTCTATAGCTGGACTACACCGACTAGTCCACATCTACCCACTCCTCTTAGTTTGTTCACATTATGGACCGCTTGTAGACCTCTTTTGTTGTGTGAAAGAAGAAGAAGAAATTTTCAGCCTCTCACCTTGTGTGTTCTCTTCTAGGGTTTATGTGAGTGTGTGTGTGCTTGTAAGAGATCGAGCTCTCTTCTCCCCTACATTTTTTCATACATGAGCTGGTTATATATAATGGGTTGTCCAGATGGCTGCAGTTAGACAGCCTTACATCTTCTCCACATGGGGGAGTCACTAGTATAGTGGATTACCTCATGGGGTCTCTCGCTCTTATACCACACATCCCAAGCTTCACCATCCCTCCTCCCCCCATACCAAGCTGACCACGCATTACTTTCTTTCATGATCTCATGCCCCACCTTACTGTCTACACCCACACCCCTTGTCACCACCTTCACTCGGATTCATTTCCATCATGATCTTGACCACATCTCTAAGGACCACCTCTCCCGCCACATTTCAAGTCTCGACTTATCCCTCCCTATCTCCACCATTACATCCTAACTTTCCTCCAACATCCATGACTCAGCCCACGCCAGCTTTCCCTACACCACATGCTCCACCAGCAAGTTTGCTAGTCCAACCCCAGAATGGATGGTATGATGAAGAGTGCAAAACCACTATGCTTTGCCTCTTACGCGAGAGGGAACATGGGCTAATTTGAGCACATAAGATGCAATGTATCTTCTGTACACTCACTCGCCTGAAAGAAATGGGCATTTCTTCTGTACACTCACTGCCAAAAGAAATGGGCATTTCTTGCCAGATGAGAACAAAAGTTAAACCAGCTCTTTTTGAGCAAGGACAACTCAGAAGCTTGGCACATTCTTGAAGAAAAAAAAGCATCTGCACCTATCACAGATCCTAGCCTTTGGGAAGCGTATGCACGACAACTGTATGATGTGCCAAACCAACCTATACCACAAATGTCACACATCCCTTGACCTACATCATCTTATCTCTTTGATTCCCCCAATGTCAATAGGGCTCTTAAAAAGCTGCATAATGGGAGAGCAAAAGATCATGAGGATCTATGTGCGGAACAGTTTGCTCATGAGCACCATGTATTGGCTTCCATTCTTGCCAATATTTTTAACAAAGCACTCGGTGAGCTTCCCACCCTCCTGGAATACCAACACCATTGTCCCCATCCACAAAGCAAGAAACCCCATGGACCGGTAACTATAGGACTATCATGATTGGTCACATAATAGCATAAATCTATGGGGAAGTACTAGAGGACATGATGAGCTCTATGGCAGAGAGGATGGGAAACAGAGCATTAGGCCAAGAAAGCTTCAGGAGAAACTTCTCCATGCGCTAGACCATATCTTTACTTTACGGGCTATCATAAAGGAGGCGAGGTCCTCAAAGAGACAAGTGTATTGCTACTTTGTGGATTTTCGCAAAGCCTTTGACTTCGTTGCTCAATCCCGTCTCATAGGACACTTGCAGGAGTTCAAGCTATCACATGAGATGATATGGAGTGTGATGGCACTATATGAGGCAGTACTCAGCTGAGTACATGCACCCGGTGGGACCTCGAGGGATATATGTAGCACTATTGGGGTTAAGCAGGGCTACCCACTCTCACCTACACTCTTTGGCCTATACATTGATGAGATCACAGTATTTGTGGATAGTTTTGGAGGTAGAGGTTCACCATTGGCTGAGACAGTAGTGCCATATTGCTATATGCTGACGACATTGTCTTGATCTCAGATTCAGCCGAGGGTTTATAGAAACACTTAAGTGCATTGGACAGATTTTGCAGGGAGAGAGACCTTATGTCAATTTGGGCAAAATCAAGATTATGGTCTTCAACACATATTATGCATTTGCCTCACAATTTTCTTTCATATACAAAGATGCCCTAGTGGAGATTGTGTAGAAGTATGTATATGTAGGAGTCACTTTTGCAGGCCCTTTGTTCTACATGACCACAGCTGCCACACTGACCGACTTGCGAGGGGGCATGCCTTCCTAGCCCATATGGAGAGACGTTGCTTCCAGGAACATTTCCAAGAACCTCGCGCTAAGTGATAGCTCTTTGATACTCTAGTACGACCAGTGCCTATGTATGGTACAGCCTTTTGGGGGCAAGGCCTAGGGAAGGATCACTGGTGGAGGAGCGGAGAGAGGCTACAGGTGATGATGTTGTCACGCATGATTAGGAGTAAGCCATCTATGCCACATGACATTATACATGAAAAGTTTGGGATGGCCCTACTAGTTACAGATGCCCTTTTTCAAAATGTCACTTATATTCAACATGTATACACGCTTGATAGAGATCACCTCCCATGACTAACACTACAATCTTTTATGCAATTATACAGCAAGAAGGAGAGGGAGGGATTGAGATGAGTTGGACTGCCCTCCTCCTTAGTGACACGGCCGCCACCATTACCAACACATGCATGGTACTCTGAGGTAGTTGAGTGGTTTCATGCACATGGCATACAGATTGTCAATATCCCCCCATTTCAGTATAGCCTGGATTCCCCCTACCTTAATCTCTCACACAGGAGATCAACTGGATCATCCGCTTAATTCTACTCGGGCTACACATACACCAGACATGGGTGTCTCCGTCAAAGATTGGTAAAAAGAGTGAGTTCTATAGAATGGTGAATAGGACACCTTTTCTCTTAAAAATTAATCTCAAAAGCATCCTATTTTATGTTGTTCCTTTTTTAGGCCAAAAGAAAGGAGAAGGGAGGGGGGATGACATAAGGAAACATGCATGAGGGAAAAACACATAATTCCTAGATTGTTAAATGTACATGTGACCAAATTTTATTTTTCTTATTTGGAAGTAGATCAAGGGAATCAAGGGAATCAAGGGAAAAAAAAAAGGGGGAATAAAAGCACAAGGATCGTTGTACATGTGGCCAAATTTTGTTTTTCTTATTTGGAAGTAGATTGGGAATCTAAGGAAAAAAGGTGGAATAAAAGCACAAGGATCATTCTACATAGGTAAAGCTTTAATTCCTTGAGAACATTTCCTCATTTAAGGATGTTTTCCTTTTCTATTTTCTAGAATTCCTAATTTATATTTATTTTAATTTTGGAAGTTATGTAGAGACTTCCTATTTTTTCTCTCCATAGGAGTTGAACAAAACATCCCTCCTTGGGGGAGGAATAAGGCTCCACTTGGAAGATGGGAAAATCTAAGCATTGTAAAGTAACATTACTTCTATCTTAAGGAAGGAATAAAGGCTCCACTTGGAAGATCGGCATTGTAGACTTATCGCAGGGGGGTGGCACTACACACAAACATCAATATGAAATCAACTAGAAAAACATTATTGATCTCAAAAATGTCCTAGGACTCTAGTGGCTGACCAAAAATGCATGAGAAATGTAAATTTCATGCCATTAATTTTTAAGGCATGCTGAATAGGACACCTTTTCTGTTGAAACTTTAATCTCAAAAGTATAATCCTTCATTTTTTTATGATAGTCCTTTGATCAGTTGCACAAGAGCCTGATTACTATTGTTCGATTCATATTTATAGCAATTATATAGGAGGATGATTGCATGAGGATGAGGAAGGGGATTTGAGAATATCTTAGTGGGAGTTAGAAAAATAAAGGTTGTACCTAGGGCTTGGACTATAGGCAATCAGGAGCACTAGAGAGAGATGGAGTAAGTGGATAAATTATGGATCTCAAAAACATCATAGGCCTCTAGTGGTGGTGGCTAACCAAAAATTCATGTGGGAAATGAAACATTTATGCCACTATTTTCAAAGGCATGCTGAATAGGACACCTTTTCTCTTGAAACTTTAATCTCAAAATTATCCTTCAATTGCCTTTTTGTATTGTTCATATGATCAGTTGTAGAGGAGCTCAATTTACTATGGTTTCCTTTGATCAGAACAAAGGAAACCATATGATCAATTATATAGGAGCTCGATTGCTATGCAAAAAGTTAGAACAAACCTTAGTTCAACGGTGCTTTTGTCGTTAGCACTCTTTTGTTCATTAATCAAGCGTGTTCGAGAGTTTTTGGTAGTACCGACGTAGTATGATTATATGAGGATGAGGAGAGGGTTTTGAGGATGGTTTCCTTTATATTGTTCATATGATCAATTGTATAGGAGCTCGATTACTATGCAACAAGTCAGAACAAACCTTAGTTCAATGGTGCTTTTGCCGTTAGCACTCTTTTGTTCATTAATCAAGCGTGTTCGAGAGTTTTTGGTAGTACTGGCGTAGTATGATTATATGAGGATGAGGAGAGGGGTTTTGAGGATGGTTTAGTGGGACTAGAAAAAATCAAGGGTGCAATTGCCACACCCTTCTTGCCCCTTTTCTCCTTCTTGTTTAGCCATGTGGAGAGGGAGTAGGTTGTGTTTAATAAAGAGTAGATGTCTTACAAAAGGTTGTGTGTGATTAAGAGTCATATTAACTGTAATCTTGAAAGTATCCTTCAATTGCCTTTTTATGTTGTTCCTTTGATCAATTTTACAAGAGCTCGATTACCATGGTTCCGTTCATATTTATAGCAATTACACAGTATGACTACATAAGGATGATGAGAAAGGTTTTGAGAATGGTCTAGTCGGACTAGAAAAAATCAAGGGTGTAGCTACACTCACCACACCCTTCTTGCCCCTTTTCGCTTTCTCGTTTAGCCACGTGGAGAGGGAGTAAGTTGTGTTTAATAAAGCATAGATGTCTTACAAAGGGTTGTGTGTGATTAAGAGTCATATTAACATTTTATGAAAGGCCACAAGGGTGTTTGACTAAGGTAATGATTTTAAAGTTTCTCCCCAAGCTAATTGTTAATGCATTAGGAGCACTAGATAAGATGGAGGAAGTGGGTGTGTGGGTGGCATAAGCTATGGAACTATAAGCACATCCAAATGTATTAAATAGATGGAGGTTATATTACAATATCAATAATATCTATCTATCCAACACAAGGTCAATGTGAGTAAACAAACATATGGATGCATGAATTATATATATATGTATGTATTTGTATATGTATATGTATATGTATATGTGTGTGTGTGTGTGTGTGTGTGTATATATATATATATATATATATATATATATATATATATATATATATATATGTGTGTGTATGTATATATGTATATGTATATATATGTATATGTATATGAGTGTGTGTGTGTATGTGTGTGTGTGTGTGTGTGTGTGTATGTGTGCATATATATATATATATATATTTAGGTTAACATGATAATAGTTCAATGGATAGAGAAATTGTGGCATTCCTTAAGGTTGTGGGTTCAAATCTCATTGGCTACAATGGATACTTCCTTGTAACATGCCAGATGGTGGGTGTGTGTTGTAACCAAAATATTATTACGATATTTTTCTTTTAAAAAATTAAAACGTATAAGTTTATAGTTAAAAAACTTTATTGTACCTTTCTATGAGATTTCAACCAATATTCATTTTAGATTGGTGACATGCTTTGAAGTTTTTTTGTCTCAATTTAAGACGTGCTTTTGATGTGTTAAACAAAAGAAACCATCTAAGCTTACAAGGAAATCCTTGTTTTTTTTAAACATGGGCTAGGAAAAGAATGGACTATAGTAAAAGACACTTTTTTGGATTGACAATCTAGGGAATATTCATAAGGTAAAAATATTATTCATGGAAAAAGACTTGCTATGTTGGCACTTTAAGGAATAAAGGAAATTAAGTAAGTCAAAAATCTCTCTACACAAGGAAAGCTTCATGCTACATGAGAAAAAAAAATCTCGGGAGGTTTCCATCATCTATCAATTTGTGGGGCCACAAACAAGCTATGAAGAAAATGGTAGCAAAAAAAGAAAGAGGGTGGGGTAAGGCTGGGTGTGTTTGTGTGTGTGTTTGTGGAAGGAGAGCTAAGGAATCATGGATGAGGGAAAAGGACATAATTCCTAAATTGTCAAATGTACACGAGGCCAAAAGAAAGAAGGAAGGAGGGGGATCAGGGATGTGTGTGAAAGGAGAGCTAAGGAAACATGGATGAGGGAAAAAAAATATAATTCCTAGACTATAAGATGTACACGAGGCCAAAAAAGAAGGGTTGTGTGTGGAAGGAGAGATAAGGAAACATGGATGAGGGAAAAGGACATAATTCCTAGATTGTCAGACGTACACGAGGCCAAAAGAAAAGGAAGGGAGGGTGGGAAAGGTATCCCTCATCTATCAATCTTTGGGACCACAAAAAGATATCAAGGAAATGGTACGTAAAAAAAGAAAGGGAGGGTTGTGTGTCTTTTTGTGTGTGTTGTGTGGAAGGAGAGCCAAGGAAACATGGATGAGGGAAAATGATGTAATTCCTAGATTGTCATATGTACAACTCGAGGACAAAAGGAATAAGGGGTGTGTATGTGTGGGGAAGAAGAGCCAAGGAAACATGGATGAGGGAAAATGACATAACTCCTAGATTCTAGATTTGCATGAGGCCAAAATAAACAAGTGTGTGTGTCTGTGTGTGTGTGTGTAAGGAGAGCTAATGAAACATGAATGAAAGAAAAGGACATAATTCCTAGATTATCATATGCACATGAAGACAAAAGAAAGGGAGGGAGGGGCAGGGAGGGGAGAGCTAAGGAAACATGCATGAGGGAAAAGGACATAGTTCCTAGATTATCATATGCACATGAAGACAAAAGAAAGGGAGGGAGGGGCAGGGAGGGGAGAGCTAAGGAAACATGCATGAGGGAAAAGGACATAGTTCCTAGATTGTAAGATGCACATAAGGACAAATTTTGATTTCTTATTTGGGCGTAGATTTGCAATCTAGGAAAAAAAGGGGAGTAAAAACACAAGGATCATTGTACATAGGTAAAGCTTTAATTCCTTGAGAACATTTCCTCATCTAAGAAAATCTTCTTTATCTATAAGCTAGATTGCCAATCTGGGGAGTATTCCAA
This sequence comes from Cibotium barometz, assembly GCF_041138505.1. Lineage (NCBI taxonomy): Eukaryota > Viridiplantae > Streptophyta > Polypodiopsida > Cyatheales > Cibotiaceae > Cibotium > Cibotium barometz. Next base: position 10,830,332 of record NC_141050.1, on the reverse strand, counting down.
TGGCTCAGCTTAAAATTGCGAGGCTTGAAATGGTATATCACAAGTACGCCAGGAAAAATCACAACTTACAATGCACAACAAAAAAAATTTATTAAACTTGGAAGAGAAGTTTGCATTACATCTTTTTAATAAGCTCTTGGAAGAGCTCAAGAGAGAGAGTTCTAGAGGCTGGTTTCTGGCCTAAGCTTTGGAATATATCACTCGGCTCATTGATTCCTTGAGCCTGAGAAAGGGCACAATGGCCTAAAACTGAGCCGGGATGGTTGCCCGTAAAGCAATACAAGGCAGCTTCCCTAGCTACCAAAATACATTTATTTATGTTCGAGGCTAAGGGGTTCTCCGATAAGACTGCACTAAGTGCTTTACATTTTAGGAGCTCGGCATAGGCGATCTCTGCATAGTCTAAATGAAAAACCCGCACTATGTCGGCTCTGAGGGCAGGTATGTAGTGCCAAAGAGATGCATCTCGACCCTCTGACTTTGGCCGCGTTCCTCCTACGCGCATAGCAAACTTGTCCACTTCAAAAGCAGTCTGTCAACATGTCAACATAGAAGTTATACAACTAAAAATAATTTGCTTTACAACTAAGAAGTTAGGACATACCTCAGTTGCATCGTCACTTGCAACTAGTTGCTCATTTGTCAAGTTTATGCTTCCTTGGTCTTGAGCATCGCTAGCAACCAAGGGCATGTGTGGTTCAAAGGCAGCTACGCTCTCATAGAATTGCACATCTTGCTTTATTTCAACGAGCGCTTTGGCCACTACAACTTCCAAGGTACTGCTACCAATATCGTATGCAAGCGCTTTTGTGAGGTTGTCATCTTCAAAAGAGATTTTCACTTTTCCTTTGTCTTGACCCCCAGCATTCACGGCAATAATAGAAAGTGCCTCATCCTCACGAAACCCGAGTGTCTTGGCAATGTCATCCAAAAACAAAAACTCTTTCCCATCAATAATGATTGGATGCAAAGACATGATAACAAGGTCTGGGACCTCCTCAAGTACTTCATCGCCCTCTAGAACTAGGTCTGGAACCTCCTCGGGGACATTCTCTTGTAGAGCCACCAATGCCATTGAGGCCTCCCATTGTTTTGTAACATTCTCTTCCTCAGCATGGGCCTCTTGGACCTGCTCCATTAGCTTTACTTTGCCCTTTTCTTTTTCCTTGCCACTTTCTTTTGCCACACCCTCTTGTAACACAAGGACCAAAATTGTGTCCCAGCTCAGGAAAGAAGTGCCGATGTTGCCCATTTGTAGACCCAAGAGTAAGTCTTCCTCCTCATTTCTGTAGTCCTTTTCTGTGAGGGATTTTAAAAACCTGGATAGGCGAAATCTAAAATTCTTGTCTTCCCTGAATATGTACTTGATGAGGTCAACTGGAACCCATAGGCCCTCATCACCCTCAAGCATGATGGAGTACATGCTGATGTGTTCATCCATATACTGAATGACATCTGTAAAAGCATCCGCGTGTAGATGCATTGTTGCACGCAATTGCTCCCTCAAACATAGGGACGATCTCATCAACCCTATGAAGTAACTCAAGCTTTCCTAGCTGTGCAATAAGTGCGTCAAGTAGAGGTGCCATGACTATGAGTGATTGCAAGAAATAGAGAGTGTGTGATATAGAAAGGTGTGTGAAATTGAGAGCAAGTGTTAGGAGAGAACGATAATTGTCAATTGATGAAAATGAGTAAAGTATCGTTTATAAATGGGCGACCTTGTTATAAATTTTTTAAAAACTTTTAAAAATTTTAAGTACCAAAAAATTTTAAAAAAATGGTATGCGAAAGCAAGAACGTATCCTTCCATCGCAAGGTCATTTCCAATTTACTAGTGGCTCAAGCCACAGATGCTTGTGTGACCAACCTTACACTATCACAAAAAAATAAAACTTGCACAAGACAATTGAAAAACCTTAATAAGACAGTGAGGCAAAAAAAATTGAAATTGTATTTACTTCAATTCAAGATTACATATCCAGTGGTTATCTGATAGCTACACAGCCAGGGAAAGTAATTTCTCTACAAAGAAAAGATCGTTCCTACCTTTTACGCACTACTCTACCATTGATTATCAAAGCAAAATCACCACTCAGTGAGAATCGAAGAACTAAGTAGTCACGTAAGTTGGCAAGGGACCAGTCATCATTCACAGTAACATCTTTTACATCCCACCTTGCATGGATATATGTAGCACACCCTGTTCTGTAGAGGTTGTGTCGAAGTCTAACGCCTCCCATTCTCCATTTGTAAGCTTCCATCGCCTGTAAGGAAACGCAATGGACAACTGTTGCTTGGCAATATGATAGCGCATCACAACCTTCTCAACTATTACTCCGCATCTGATGGTGTCTCCATTGTGTTGAACAACTTTTTTATCCCATGCAGGTGATAAGAAACAAGTCAGATCTCTCTCCCCCTTTGCAATCCATAAAGTTGGGGTACGATGTGTGTCACTTGTACGGAGAAGGTACACAAAGAGGTGTAGAGGTATGAAGCAGGTTATGGTTGCTTTGTGAGATCCATATGTGCACTTCATAGCATTTTGCACCTTGCTTTCGATCTGCAAACAAGCCATGGCCACTGAAGCATTGTCTGGAATTGGCCATTCAATAGATGTGAGAGTTGGCGTAGGTTTTGGAACTAATTTTCCAGTACCATTTGCTGTCGTGGGAACCACATATGTATCCTCATAGAAGAAGATGTTTCGTGCAAGAAGTTGTGCAGCTGGACACCCTCCAAAGATTAAACTACCAAGCTCCACATGGTATGCTTCAAAGGTTCCTGAAATTGCCTCCATAGGCTCCCACTCACTATAGTTTGAGGGAAAAATATCTACGCACAGGAACCCAAGAACAATCAAAGCAGTGCTCAGTATACCATTATTAGCACACAATTGATTTAAAAACAAGAATATAAAGTGGTGAAATAACTTACAATTTGCAGGAAATCGTTGACGTTGGTCATGGTCTGCTAGTTTCAGCTCTGTTGCCTTGTAAACATGTTGGACCTTGGCTAGCTTTTTTCCATCACGATCTTGTTTGAGCTCCAATATCCGCCTTTTCCAATGGTGACTTTGTATATCAACGTATCGCTTTGACACCTTGTGGGTTCCTCTTGTACTAGGCTGCATCGTAATCCAATTCCACTTCTCGTACTATTTGATGTTCCAGTGCCCATCCTCATCTTGACCACTGCTACAAGAGAGAGATTGAATACTGATCGGAGGCCTTCGAGCTCTAGAAGAAGACATCAGATATATATATTAGAGAGATTATAAACCTTGATGGCAAAGGAAAATAGAATGGTGAGAAAAAAACTTAGACTAGGGAGATGTACAAAAGAGAAGGAGTTGTAGAGCAAGTTCCAAGGGCTTGGCTGTGCTATTACTGCACTTTGAAAGAGGATATTGGAGGGGGTGAGAGGAGACAATGAGTAAGATTATGAGAGCCAAAGCATTTGCAACTCAAGCTTCCATAGCTTGGCTCCACTGTTACACTCTGTAAAAGGAGGTTGGACAAGGTAGAAGGATGAAGTAAGGAAATGTAAGTGAGGATCAAACTTTCATAGCTTCTGAGAGGAGGTTGCAGATCAAGCTTCCATAGCTAAGCTTTGCTGTTACACTCTGTAAAAGGAGGTTGGACAAGGAAGAAGGATGAAGTAAGGAAATGTAAGTGAGGATCAAACTTCCATAGCTTCTGAGAGGAGGTTGCAGATCAAGCTTCCATAGCTAAGCTCTGCTATTACACTCTGTAAAAGGAGGTTGGACAAGGAAGAAGGATGAAGGAAGGAAATGTAAGTGAGGATCAAACTTCCATAGCTTCTAAGAGGAGGTTGCAGATCAAGCTTCCATAGCTATAGATCTAGGTTTCTGAGTGAAGACAGAGGTAGATCAAGAGGTAGATAGCTAAAAGTAGTCTAGAGAGTGAAAAATGCCCTGCTACGAGAAAGGGGGAAGAGAGAGTGCTTTGGAGGGAACGTGGGAGAGAGGGATAGTGGAAAGTGAAGGAGAATGTGCATTGAATGCATGGGAACTCGTTTTTGGGCCTCTATCACTTTAGAGACCTTACTTAATGATGGCTGCAGGCTGCAGCTATCCTTTTCTATAAAAAATAGGAAAAAAATTCATATACGTTTTAAATTTTTGAGTTTTAGTTGATTTTGAAAATTTAAAAAGAGCCTATTTAGCCTATTATTCTAAGTTTGACCACTACCTTCTAGGCTCTTACAAACCATTGGTTTTAGTCCACATGTAATCTCCCTATTTGTCTATTTCTTAATCACCTCCATTAGGCAATGGCAAATTAAAGGGCCCAAAAAGACTCCATTGAGTTCCTAATGATTATGGTTCAGCTTGTCTTCACGTCAGGAGACTAAAATCAGGATTAGGTAATTCCAATATGATGGTTCCTATTCAGGATTTAGTTTAGGAAGAACGAACTATGTATATTTCCCAAAAACCCGAAACGGTTTTGGATCAATGTACTAAGCATTTGAGACATTCTGCTTATGATGAGTACTTGATTAAGTAGAGAGGAGGGTCTGAGAGGGAGGCTACATGGGAATCTATGAGGAATCTCAAAGCCCAATTTCTCAGCTTCATGCTAAGGACATCAATGGTGGTCTTTAAGGGGGGAAGTATGTTTCATCGAGGATAAGTGGACACTAGTGTTGTGGGGTCAACAAGCTGGAGGCCGGACATGGGGCGCCTAGTGGTGGGGAGATATCCCTAATGTGGAAACAGGCTCATAGTTATAAGTAATTATAGGGTTAAAAGCTTATAAAAGCATTGGGGCTAATTATAAATCCCAGTGGACTATATAATGAAACTTAGGCTCATAAGTTATTACGATCATGTGGTCTCATTGAGCATGGCCCATCGGGGATATGTTCATTGCGATGACACATGTAGGGTGTGGCCTGGGAGTATGGGGGGATGCTAGGTCTTATTGTGGGGAAGATTCTCCAAGGATGTAGCTATGGCCTCTAGCTCGAGGGAGAATTTGGCAGACTCTAAGTCTGGTAGGTGAGTCTTAAGCCTTTCTCCTGTGTGGTTTCTTGTCAGATAGTTCCAGGGCCAGGACCAAGGGTCTATGAGACCATAAGAAATACAATGTTACTATGGATATACTGAGCCATGGAAGAAGTGAAAAAAAATAAAAAAACACCGATGTATGTATACATCCACCTAGATAGCAGATGATGATCCTATGGTCCCTCCTTAGCCAGTACCAATCTCAGAGCAGAAAGAGGGTCATGCCTTTGTGATGGGAGCATGTCATGTCGGCAAAGAACTACTTGGATCTATTTATTAGGTGGAGGGCCCTAATGATATGCTCTCTTGTTAAGAACTCCTTTGTGGTGCAGAGCCAAAAATTCGGTGTCAAAGGGATACTATTTCGGAGGATCTCATATTTTGAGGGCCTAAAGGGGGTGAACCATCCATGTGTCCATAGAACATATTCACAATCCTCATCTGCCTTAGCTCACTTCACAGGTGTTGTCTCCTTTGAAATCTTTATAATCTCCTATAGGTTATAAATTTGTCTCCATGAGGTTTGGATTGTGGGTACTACAAAGTGTTGTGATGTCTCAAGACAAGTCCCCTCTGGGGTATGCCTCAATTTGACCTCCAACTGTGTGCTCCCAGGGGATGGTGTCATCTAGCTCTTTTTGATCTCTGTTGATCAACAGTTGGAAAGAAAGAAGTAAGAAGTGCTTGGTTGTTGTCTTTCCGTCCCAATTGTATTTTTTCAAGAGTTTATCCCAATGTGTACGAAGCTTATGCAACATAGAGGGTCACACATTTCTCGTCATCATACTCGAGTGATTGACCTCACCAGTGATCCTATTTTTTAACTGTACCAAGCATGTCGATGTCCATTTTTATTTTAACAAGGAACAGGTTGACCTTGGTACCATCAGGCTCCAGTATATTTCTACGGTGAGGGCAACCATGCCGATATTCTTACAAAGTCCATCAATCGGCCCATCCTTGAGCGTCGTCGTGAGTGGATCGGCATCAATACTCCAACATCACCCTCAGTATCTTGAGAGGGAGACCATCCTCACCATTCGGATTCTAGCACATAAGATGTGACAGGCTACTATGCTACTGCAAATCTCCCATCACTCGCATGAGCCTAGTTTCCAGACACCTGCTCAGATGGGGATATGGATGGTGATACTGGAATACGATGGTGGGAGACATGAAGGGCAAGGCCTCCCCCATCCTCCTCGTAAGTTCTGACCACTCTAGCCTCAGTGGACCAAGCAATAGTACCACACCGGGTCGATGCCCTGTCCATAGTGAGGATGCAAAGAATCCGCTACCAAATCTGCTGAGCCTTCACGCAATCCCAAAGGCAATGTCGCGGAGACTCTTGGGGGTGGCCGCACCTCGGGCAAGCTACTGAGACCGACCTCCGACTGCGAGAGCCAAGTACCCACCACTAGACTCCTATGTGTCGTCAGCCAAAGAAAGAGAGTGATCTTCCTCGGCCAAAAGCTATCCCAAAGCCTCTTCTAGAAATCTAAAAGGAAGCGTTGTGAAAAGCTCAAAGAGTGCCAGTGTGTTGCTACTGCCGGTGTGCCATCTATCTCCGGTATCTGGATCTTGCAATTGAGTCGCACTGTATATGCAAAGAAAGAGACATCTAGAGTCTCTACTCGATCTGTGGGATCATGCCAAGTCCACCACCCTCTAGGGTTCCACAACCGCGTGAGATGTTGACACTCTAGGGTTCCATAGCAACCGCGTGAGATGTCGACACTCTAGGGTTCCATATAGCAACCGCGTGAGAGGTCGACACTCTAGGGTTCCATAGCAACCGCGTGAGAGGTCGACACTCCCAAATCCATAACCACCAAAATCTCTCCCTAGCCACCTTGGTCGATTGTGCTGGATCTATGTGCCATGCCCGTGCCCAAAAACCAATCACCCTCACCCTCTACAAGGTACAACCTCTGAAATCCTCCAAGGGGTGATCTAATCTCTCTAATCTGCCATGTAATCCAATAGAAAAAGTGATTAAACCATTGTCCTCATCTTCTCCATGGACTGTCATGAGGATATTGTGCCTGGTGAACATGCCTAGCCACACTGGGGGGGTTAGGTCTAGAATAGTAGTCAGCCACTCCAGAGAAATAGCTGAGTCAATGTTGACACTAAGCCTATCTCTACCCCGGATCCCTATCAGGCCTCTCTCTCTTGCTCCTCTCCTGAGGTAACTATCTGTGTGGAACCTAATCTCTAAGAGAGCTAGCTGGTCCCATGCTCAAGGCACCCTAGGATATGTGCGGTCGGCACGCCCCTAGCATGTGGCCATTGGATAAACGGATGAGGGGTTTCCAAATCAAAGGCTACCAAAGCTACTCCTCTGAGGCCATTGGAAGAATCTGTCTAAGGGCTGGCTTGAGATGATCCCAAGCACGAAGTAGACTGGCTACAAATTTGTCCTCAAAGGTAGGACTAAAACCATGGGCTCATATCTCTGTGAAGATCCATCTAGTACTCTACTGCCCCACGGGCCTCTAAGGCTCGGAGTGCGGGCTGAAATCTAGGCCATGAGGAAATCCTTCCATGGCTCACCATCAGGTATGAGTCCTCTGACAATCAACTTGCTCCCCCCTCTGGTACGTGGCTGAATGATCACTCTCCATGCCACCTTGGCCTTGGCTAGCCTCCCATCACTTTCGGGCCACAAGAAGTTCCAGATCAAATGATGTACTTGGCCAATATAAGCCTGAGAAAAGGCCCAGCACGAGGTGATGTAGCACATGGTGGCAAGCAGCACCTGGTTCACCACCACCACTCTTCCTGCTAGGGATAGCCTTGCCGAGCTCTAGTATAGAAGCTTCTTGTGAATACTCAGAAGAAGCGAAGCAAGCTACTGCTTGGGGGAGATATCAATGCCAACCTGGCAACAAAGGTATCATACTAGAGTGCCCCTCGAGATCCACTAGAAAGCCTTAATTGGTCGCCAAGTCGAAGTGGGTGCTCAGTCTACCCAAAAACCACACGACTTGTGCCAGTTGATGTATGCTCTTGATGCACGGTAGAAAATCTCTATCGCCTCTGCGAATCTCTAGAGATTCCCAACATCTCCAACAAGGTAGATTGGTGTGTCCTCTGCTTGCAAATGCTAAGTCCAGCAGCTCCTCTTGCATGCGGAGGGGAAGGCAAAATCCCTGAAGTCTGATCTCCTAGGTGGAGAGGAAACTACTTATGGCCTTGGCGACAAATAGAAAGAGGTACGGTGCCAAAGGACAGTCCTATCGAACCGAGCGGGAAAGGGGGAATCTGTCGCCTTGGGCTCCTTGAATAAGAACTTGGTTTTTGTGAGATGATGAATACAGTCCTGAGACTCCCCAAATCCACTCCATGGGGAATCCCATCCGGCTCATAGTGCCCTCCAGAAAGCTCCAATCCACCCTATCATAAGCTTTCTCAAAGTCTAGGAGTAGCACAATGAGGTCCTATTGTCGCATCCTGGCCAAAGCTGTCACCTCGTAAAAGGTGAAGATGTTGTCGGGAATAATTCGATCCCTAAACAAAACCAGTCTGGGTGTCATGGATCAAGTCTAGGAGGGAAGGCTGAAGTCGCCCTGCTGATGGCCTTGGCCAAAATCTTATAGGCTTTCGCCATCCCTAGAAGGGTGATGGGTCTCCACTGCCAGATCTCCGATCTATCACCACCCTCCTTGGGAATCAAATGTATCAATCCCTCTGTGAGCATAATCTCATTGAAGGCAGCGTGAAGGACACCTTCCATGAGGTCCCAATGGCGAAGAAAAAAAGAAACAGGAGGCCCATCCACCCCCCGAGAATCTGCCTTGGGTAACGCCTTCACCGCCTCTGCCAGCTCCTTTGCAGTGAAAGGGGTCAATAAGAAAGACCTAAGGGAGGGGGGAACCACCTCTCTCGTGTGCCTTCAAACTCTCTCACGTGCATCCCTCACCTAGGGGGATAATGGGGCACCAGTGATGAGAAGAGATTGGGAGAAAACCATGGCGATGGCTCTCACCCCATGGGGGATCAAAAATAATAGCTCCATCCTAGCCATGTAGCCTGCGAACACTATCTCCTCTCATGTGTGGGCTTGCTATCTCAAAGAAGTCTCGAGTACTATGTCACCAGCCTAATTCTAGAATGAAGCCCCGGCATGGTATCTATACTCCACCCTCCTCTCCTCAATGGACAAAATCTCCGTGCAAGCGGCAGTGATCTGACTCTCAATCCACGGGCTATCTGGGGAAGTCTCCTGAAGACGCTATAAAGAGGCTAGGCCCCTCCTCAAAATCCTCTCCTACTGCTCCTTAAAAAAACCCTCCATTCTACTTTGGACTGCCTCCTGTAAGAAAATACTAACCTCCTCAAGGCCATTATCCAAAGTGCACGCTCCAAATCATGAGTAAAAGTCTAGTCCCACCCATATCTGCTCAATCCGACTAGGGACATAATAACTAGGGCGCACATGATCTGAGAATGTAGTGCCTGCCAAAATACCAACCATGCCTCCACAGATGCAAGCCCACTCGTCAACATAAAACCTATCCAGCCGAGAGAAGTTGGGGCCAATGCTTGTTGAGAGGTAGCGATTGCGATTGTGCAATGCTACATTGATGGGTGATGGGTGAGTTGTGGAACACCTCGATTAAGAGGGGGGTGTTGAGAGATGTAATCGCAGTGATGTGTGTATGTGGGAAAGCACCCTAGAGGTGCAAGATATTATGGCAAGATAAGAATGCTACATGTAATTTTGAATGGTGCGTGAGTGTTGACCAAAAGAGTGGAAAAGGAGTTACCACTTGGATGATGACATGTAAAGTGGGATAAGGCTAGAGGGCCTATATCATTGTATGGTTCATTTGTGATATGCAATAGAATTGAGTGTTGAGCGAGAAATCTCTCTATCTCTAGTTATGGAGTTCTTAGTGTGGTTTAATCCACCCTAATTATGTTGCTTAATATATGTCCATCACCATGATCAATCCCATTTTAGGATTGTTTAACATGGTATATCAGAGCTTGGATGGGATCTTGGTCATGGTGGTGAATATTTATGTATAGATTTCTTGGTTATGAGTTCTTTGATTCAGCATTATTTTCAATTTATTATGAAAAAAATTTTAGCACACAAATATTATCATTTGTGATATGCAATAGAATTGAGTGTTGAGTGAGCAATCTCTCTATCTCTAGTTATAGAGTTCTTAGTGTGGTTCAATCCACCCTAATTATGTTCCTTAATCTATGTCTATCACCATGATCAATCCCATTTTAGGATTGTCTAACATGGTATCAGAGCTTGGGTGGGATCTTGGTCATGGTGAATATTTATGTATAGATTTCTTGGTTATGAGTTCTTTGATTAAGCATTATTTTCAGTTTATTATGAAAAAAACTTAAGCACACTCATAGTATCATTTGGATTTACATTTGTCAAGATTTGAGAGAGATTTGGAGCTGCCATTCTAAAGTTTGAGAGGAGATTTGCAACAAGGGGGTTGCATAGAAGCTGTCCAAGAGAGTTGCAAATGGGAGTTTTGCAACATGGAGAGCTTGCTCATCATCAAAGAAGTTGAAAATGGATATTTCAGCAAAGTATGAAGGCTATAAAGTCTTCGGTGTCATCAAGGACAAGCTGCCAAGGAGATTTGTGAAGGTATTTTGCTGTTTTTGCCTCTAATTTGGTGTTTGAGCATGGAAGAATGCTTGTATTTGAAAAGGGTTGCCATGTTAGGATTTGTGTATCCCATGAATCTTATGTGGAGGTGCATGCTTGTCAAATGGTAGCAAGCAAAATGTGAACTCAAGGGGAGTTCATGTGTGTGCATTGAGAAGAAGATGTGCGGTAAAATGCTCATGGAAGATGGGCATGTTTGGGTGGAAGCCATGAGAGCTTTCACACATATTTGGCCATGTATGAAGAGCAATCATCAAGGAGCAGATTTGAAAGAGAAGAGCATTGCAATTAGCTTTGAGGGAAAGTATCAAGGCTATAGACATAGCAAACAGACACATAGCAAGAAGGCGTGTGGAGCATTACAAGGGTTGGCACCTAGCAAGGAGCGCTATTGAGCCTGGTACTCAGGCTGGCAAAAGGATACAAAGAGGCTGCAATGGCAATCAAGGCTGGAGTGAAGAAAAGCAATTGAAGCTTTGGCTATGGTGCCTAGCTGTTCAGAGTAGTACTGTGAAGAAGACGAAGACTTGTGAAGTGGGTCTCGTTTCTACAATAGTGATACAGAGTCCAGATTCGTCGATGCATAGTAATGCTGGCACATGGACTCAAGTGTATTCACCCACGGTAAGAGGGTTTCCCTTCCCGAGCTCACCTAGAAGCTCGAAATGGTTGTCGCTGATGTGTGCATGAGCGATGCACATGTATGTGAGGTGCATGCGCATGGGCTGGTTCCCACCTGAACTTCTATGTTCAAATTGGATTCAATGGTTCTGTTGTTGTGAGCAAGTCGGCTCAAAATGGACTTGGTGTCTAAGATAGTGGTAGACACGCGCACGCATGTTTGGTTGATGAAAAATCCAATGTATCATTGAGGGGGAGTGTTGAGAGGTAGCGATTGCGGTTGTGCAATGCTATATTAATGGGTGATGGGTGAGTTGTGGAACACCTCGATTAAGAGGGGGTGTTGAGAGATGTAATCGTGGTGATGTGTGTATGTGGGAAAGCACCCTAGAGGTGCAAGATATTGTGGCAAGGTAAGAATGCCACATGTAATATTGAATGGTGTGTGAGTGTTGACCAAAAGAGTGGAAAAGGAGTTTCCACTTAGATGATGACATGTAAAGTGGGATAAGGCTAGAGGGCCTATATCATTGTATGGTTCATTTGTGATATGCAATAGAATTGAGTGTTGAGTGTGCAATCTCTCTCTCTCTAGTTATGGAGTTCTTAGTGTGGTTCAATCCACCCTAATTATGTTGCTTAATCTATGTCCTATCACCCCATGATCAATCCCATTTTAGGATTGTTTAATAATGCTTTGCCTATCCGATCAAGAGAAGCTAAGACTCCTAGGGCTAACTCTAGGAGATGCCAAGTGTCCTATCCCCTAAGTATCACTATCATCTCCTCCCATGCAGAGTACTCCGCTCCTCCCAAAACTGTGGCCGTGCCACCTCCAAGTCTATCCGTTGTTGCTGCCTCTATCATGTTGAAGTCACCGCCCATGCACAACAAAAATCATTCTGGGGCAAGGCATGTCGGATAGTGCTCCAAAAGATAGCTCTACCTGTAGGCTGCATTCAGGGCATAAACGTTGAGGAAGCCAATGCTATCCTCTCTAATCAAAATGGTAACCCACTACGCATGTCCTGGAACTATGACTCCCGATCCTATCATAAACGGCGGCAGAAGCTGCTCACACTGACAGAGAGACACACTCCTCCTTGCATTCCTGAAGGGCCGAAGGATGGAGACCAAAAAGTATGAATCCTACCTTGCCTAGTAGAATCCTACCAAAAAGTATGAATCCTACCTTGCCTAGTAGAATCTTCCCGCACTGCAGCACCAGGTATGCTCCTCAGTAAGATGGTGCTCCTGGAGGAAAAGAATGTCAATAGGTCCCCCACCATAGCTCGATGTAGCTCTCTTCTAAGGATGCCTTGTCCTTGAAAGCACCGAGGCCCCCCTAAGCCCCTTGAATGTTCCATGAGACAATCGTCATCATATCAATCTCTATGTGAAGCGGAACTACCAGAATTGCCCTCCACTCAAAGAGTTTTGGGCGTGGGCTTAGATGGGGAATTGTCACAATCTGTCCTGGTGTGGTCATGCCAAGTGGGCATGGATCTTTCCCTCCATATAGTGCCACTCTTCCCGAGCGTAAGAGTATGCATACTCTGTGCTCCATCGATCACAATGGAGATATCTGTAAAAAGCGGGGAGAGATACTGCGAGAGAGGTATGCATGAACACAAAAAGAAGCACCTCCAGGCTGGAGGTCACCATCTCCCCTTCCTGGTCTCTGTGGGCTGATTCACCAAGCTCCATCCTGGCCAAAGGCCATAGATGATTAAGAATGTCGGTGATGTGATAGCTCAATTGCCTGATCCTAAATGGTAGCAGCCACTGACTCTGGATCCCACTTTGTCTTGAGGGATGTGCTCAAGGGGAAAGAGAAGATCATCGTGCCATTCTCTGGCGTAGAGGGTATGGAGTGGTGGAATACTAAACATACCCAAATAGGGGCTATGGTCTCCTCAAACTTATATGTCCCCTGTCAGAAGACACCGGAAGAAACTATAATCCACAGGTTGCCCCAAGATCCTGGGGGACCCGCCTGGAGACTCAGGTGGGAGAGCCCTCATTGGTGACGCCACAATGGTCATCTCCACCGGCTCTGAGAAACGATGAATCAGGTGACGAATGGTACTCGCTAGCTGTCTCCTCTCTGGAGGATCAGGGGCTATAGGGGGCTGATGGGAATGCTCTAGAGAGGTGGAGGGGGGGAGCGAGGGTAGGCACAAAGGAAGAGGAAGGGGCAAATGGAGCGACTACGCGGGTAGAATCAGAGACGAAGGTGGGGGAGGAGGTAGGGGGAGCGGGAGCGGGAAGGTGCAAAGGCTAGAGAGCGATGCTACAGAGAGGAAGGCTCGACGAAGAGAGGGTGGGGTCAACTTTCCCCATTGGGCATTAAGGGCCGGAGGAGGAGTCACGACAAGGAACTAGCCAGCACATCGGGGGGGGACCCTCTCTATGAATGGAGGGGGCCCGTCGTTTGCCAGCGGGTGCTATAATAAGTGCTTGAAACGGTTCTCTGACACAACCGAATCCTCCTACATACTGCTAGCATGGCACGCATGGCAGTGACTCTAGTACTTGCCAATGACCGACGGGGTGGGGGCCAACCGTTCGCCACTCTCGGGCTGATGGGTCATCCATGGTCGGAACCTAGTGCTCAGCGGCCTGGGAACTTGCTCCTCCCTCGACCCCTTGGTGAGGATATGAGTGGGAAGTAGGAGGGGGAACGGGGCAATCACCTAGTCTGAAGCCGAGGGCAAGCTCTGGCCAGATGACCCATCTGTCTACAAATAAAGCATTGGCTTGGAAGGCCAGAATACTCCACTTGCTACACAATGGGGTTGCCTCTCGACGAAGACTAAGAATAGATATCATGTGTGGCACAAAATCCGATGAGGCAACACAAATGCGGAGAGATGGAATCTCGACTGCTCGTGCAAGGGCTGAGGCAGCGGTGGGGGGGGTTCCATCACTCTCTCGACATCACCACGAATCACCAAGAGAAGAGGAAGGTATTCCTTTCTTAGTCCTAGAAAGAAATCTGTCTCACAGGAAAGCCTGAAACTCCAGCTAATGGGTCGGATGCCAGTCAAAGCTGTGCTGCCACTGTGCAAAGAAGGTCTGGGCCATACGCAGTGCAACGAGGCTCAGCTGCATGACAAGATCAAATGACACTAGTGAGTTAAACTCAACCTGGTAGTAGCCGCACTCCAAAGGATGAATATTTATGATCTTTGCTAGCACACCTAGGAGGCTAGCCTAAAGAAGATCTTTGAGTTGGCCATGCGCGAGGCTGGTACTACCGACAATCTTGCATACAAGAGTGGAGGCTCTAGGGATGTGACAGTCGTAGCTAGAAGCTGCAGGTCTGTTTCAGAAAACAAAAGGCAGGTAACAACAGCCTCGATCAAGGGAGACGGAGCGGCTCGGGGGGGTCACTATATGTAAATCCTCTATATCACGTGCGTTCAAGGCCTATTTAAAAAGTCCCTTATCTGTGAATTTTTTAGTGAATATAATGTATCCTTTCCTATTCAAATCTGTAAAAAAATTTTAAAATACAATAATAAATCCCCTCTATAAATATATTTCTGTAAGTTTTAAATATTTAAAATGTCCTTCTGTTGAACCCACGTGATACTTACATATTTATACGAGTGACCCCCCCCCCCCCCCCCCCCCCCCCCCCCGAGCGGAGCGGCGGTTGCCATGGAGTCCTCCTGGGGGCAAAGACCAAAAGAGACTAAACTTGCCAAAAAATGAAGAAATGCCCACAGCCTAAGGGCACTGCCAGAGGAACCAGGATGGGCTAGAGAGAGAAGGGGAGGGGGAGGCAAGGCTAGAAAAAGACAAAGGACAGAAATGAGCAGAAAGGGACCAGCAAAAGGGGGGGTGGGGGGTTCACACAGGTGGCGAAAGGAGGGGTGGCGCAAAAAGGAACGAAAGGCACAGAAAGGAAAAAGGAGGGGTGGCGCAAAAAGGAACGGAAGGCACAGAAAGGAAAAAGGAGGGGGGGGAGTTGCAGGCGGCAAAGGGAAGGGGAGCAGGTACCGAAAAGAAGGCAAAAGGGGGGAGGCTACATGTGGCACAGGTAGGGGGTGGCGCAGAAGGAAAAGGGGGTTGGGATCACGGGCGACTAATGGGGGGGCATAGGAAAGAGAGGGGGGGCTACTATAGTCGAGCAAGACTGGGGGGCAGGCGCACAGGCGCAAAACAGGGGGGAGAGGGGTGCCAGCAGCGGTGCAGTACAGGAGGCCGTAGGTTTTGCCTTATCTTAGTGTAGGAAGGTGGGAATCCCTCACACATGGCTCTATTGAACGTGTAGGCTAGTAAGGGTGCAATTGTGTCATGGGCATGGGAGATGTACAGAGTACTCGATGGTGAGTCCCTCTCATGATCTAGTGCTCACCCATTACGTAGTCTACGAATGGCCGTGAGTACCATGCCCGGTATGAAGAATTGGAGGTGGTAGGACGAGAATGGGGTTGGGGGGTAGAGGTGGCTGGTCAAGGATGTGATAGAGAGAGTGTGCATATGAGTGAGTACCAAGTGTCTGGGCATGTGATCAGAGTGCGGGGTGTTGCTCATGGATTTCTCTCCAAGTGTTGAGAGAGAGAGAGAGAGAGAGAGAGAGAGAGAGAGAGAGAGAGAGAGAGAGTTGTATTAACGTCTTCAAAAGGCCAAAATGACCTATGAGACCAAAGTGTTATATCACGTCCATGGAATACATCATCATGGTAGTGAAAGTAAAACTAAAATAAAATATTCATTTTTTAAAAAAAAACAAAGAGCCTCAAGTCGTCGCATCAGCCAAGAATATCTTATAGGGCATTGCATCATGGTACCCAATGTAGTAAGGCTGAGATGGTGGGAGAAAGTCCTGCACGGTAAAGAGAGAAAGAAAGTTCGATTAATGTCTATGGAAGACCCCAAGGGCCTATGACACCAAAAGTAATACAATGGTACCATGGATATACTGAGCCATGGAAAACTGAAAGAAAAAGTAAAATGAAAACATATGACAGTACATGTGATCAATAGATGATCCTGTGTAGCGTGAGATATGTTGTGATCAACTAATGATGATACCCACCTTGGCTAGAACCGATCTTATGGTGGAGTGAATGTCGTGCCTCTATGATGGGAGCATGTCATGTCCGCGGAGAGCCTCACGAATCTGTCTCTCTGTGTGGTGGAGGGTCCTAATGCTTTGGGTCGGGGATGTCTGGCTCGCAGAATGGATCGATCTCGCATGGAGCTGGAGCGTGAGTACGGGTGGTGGGCTCTGATGTCATAGTAGAGGAACTGTTGTGGGTAGTGGATTCTGATGTGGATGTGTGTACCACAAAGAAATCTGTGATGGCTCTCTATGAGGTGTCTTTTCGGAGCCGGGGCTGTCTCTCAAGATACTGCCTCAACACTACATCCCTGTGTCATCTATGCTCCATTAAGTACATGCCCAAGCACTTCTGATCCTCAAATTGTATCACTCGTGTGAGTCGTCTGAATCCCTCTTGGAATACCTCCTTTTGTTTGGCCTTTGCAAGAAAGGGGTTTGATGCACTTAACCGGAGTACCATGGTTTGCACTCATAAGGGAGTACACACATAGCTTCTCAAGAGGGAGAGCTCACCATGAAATCTTGCTCTAGGCAAGAAGATGAACAAAATGGTAATATGTCAAAAAGACATACAAACTGTCCAAAAAGTGACTTATATAGTCACTTACTCCTAGGACCTTTCACACATGAGCTACCCATAAACCCAAGTCCTATGTCCCACATCATGTGCTTAGACCCCCATCCCACATGTAAATGTGTAATACATCCAGATGGAAAACCATCAATGTCGATGCACAAATAACATCAACATCAAAAGGCCCTCATAGCCTCTTGGATCAAATGGAAAACACCATGGATCAACTCCCAAGCTGTAAAACATGATGCTCCTTGGGTTAAAAAGATGATATAGCCATGCATCCTAAATCATCACACAATCTCCTGGGTCGAATGGAAGTCTCAAGAACCAGTGATCCATATGCACACATGCATAACCACATGTACTGAAGGAAGCTCCATCCAATGATCAACCAAGATGATGATCCAAATGACTGCCTGGATTAAAGGGAACTCTATGAAAGTCACCATCCAATGTCGATGTCTCATAGTCATGAGAATCACAATAGCATCTGTAGTGATCAATAAAGTAGCCACCAATTGTGCTAGGGAAAGCTTATATACCCATCCTCAAGTAACCATAAATGCGAATGTGGCCTATCCCATGATCAAAAACCATACATCTCAAATGACATGTGATGCATCCAAAAGTGAATGCCTTAGCTCTAAACACGTTTGTGAGTAAAATAGGTAATTAACCTAGACCACCTAGAAAGATTCCCTTCCAAATATTGAGAATACATATCTTTTTTAAGGACAGAAATTTACAATTTGATTCTCACAAAAGACAAATTTTCTTAAATTTTAAATAACTTAAAGTAAATCAAAGCACTACCTTCAAAATATATCATTTTTTTTTGTACTTGAATCACCTTTAAAAAAACCATGTTTATACAATGCCTTATTTTTTGACTATTGCACAAATAGCAGCTTCTAAAGAAGAAAAAGTTTGTAAGATTTAAAATACTTGAACATTCAAGGCAAGCTAAAAAAAATAATTTATTAGTTTATTTGGAAACAAAATCAACGATATAGTTAGCAAATTTTAAGTTAATGAAATTGTAAAGCTTGTGTAATGTTACATTTTTTATATGGTAAAGCTTAATCTTTTGAGAAATAATATCAAAAAAAATTGTAAAGTTTGTGCAATGTTGCAATCATTAGGATTTCTCATTAATGATATATCAAAATTTATATTTGAATAAACAAATTACAATGCAATCATCTCTCTATCATCAGAATTAGAATTCTCTTGAGAAGGAGATGTTTCTTCTCCATCACTAGGAAGCATAGGAGAAGCTAGAACTGGTTCTTTACTTGCCTTGTCATGGGAAGAACCATTTGGAAAGTTGTATATAGTTTCAAAGGTGGCAGTTGAACCTAGAGCCTTCTATGGCTCTTGAGAATCTCGAACACTTGAGTCTTTCTTATCTTGAGGTAGAGATATTTTTGTTGATGAAGAAAACAAGGACCTATTCTTTGGTATGGTTGAGGAAGAAGTAATATTTCATGTTGGCTCAGAGCCTGCTTTTTTGGCCTTCTTGACGGTCTCTGCTTGCGGTGGATAATCGAACTCTTTCATCTCTTCAGTCACTCTTTTTGTTGAGTACTTACTTTCATTTCCCCTAAATGAAAAGCATAATTGCATTCCAAGGAACCACACATTTAGAGTTAGGTTACAAAAGGCAGAAATCAACCAAAAACATATCAAAAACACAGATCTTAGACACACAAATATAGCAAACAATTTAAAGAAAAACATACATATTTGTTGTGTGAAATTTAGACATGCTCAAAGTTACAAGGGTCTCAACAACGGTAGATGGTGCAGGAGGCTGTGTAGATGAAGGAGAGGTGACGTAGAAGGACTCTGATGTGGTGGGAATCTAGGAAGGAGGGCTTACATGTCAACCGGGAATCTGCAAAGCTGGGAGCGAGAGGAGCACAGAGGGCACATATGCCGGCTTTGCCTCATGTGTTATTCTGATGTACTAAGTATCTTCGGTTTGAGTAATCAAAGAGCACGCACATGCAAGTTGCATCCAGTACCCCTTCTCTTGTGTGTGAGAATACCATGCCTCCTCCCCTGGACATGCTCAAAGTTGCAAGGGTAGATGGTACGGGAGGCAGCATAGACAAAGTGTAGGCACAGCGAGGCAGGAGCATGGGCATCAACAAAGAGGCGCATCTCGAAGGAGAAAATGAAAAAATAATAAATTGTTTTTGGAAAAAGCACAAGTTGTTTTTGGAAGAGAGGTAAAATTTTGTATGAACATCCAAAACGCCACAAAATGAGACCTTTGGTGGCACAGCCCCCCGCGGTGGCTGAGGTATCAAAGATGACGAGCACTCTCCACAAATGGGACCCAGTCTAGTTTACATCTTATGGAGACGACCAATTCATGGTGGGGTGCACTCATGGTTGAGGGAACATCTCCCAAGAAATGTAAAGACTTCAAGAAGCAACTTTATGATCAGTTTTTACCTAAGACGTTTGAAGATGATGTGTACTTTGCATGGGAAAGAATGCGGATAGCAAAACGTTTTGGGTTGAAACTCCGCGTTTCGGGGTAAAATGTTTTGTGGTAACACTGGACCCATTACAAAGTTTTGGACCCTAGAGTAGAATTTTACAAAAAGAACACAACATTGTTGATGGTTTGTCTAGAAGAAGTGCTAACCCCGTTAACAAGTTAAACACGATGGGGTGTCATGTGCACCCTTGTACTACAGTGCCACATGGACATACTTGTACAAAGTACACTCTCAAGTTACCTCTTAGATAGGCATTGAGTATATTGTAAGCCCTAGCCCAAGAACAAGTCACTGGTTGCCATCATATTCAAGTCATGGGTATATTGGTCTCGGTGCATTGTCCCACACAATTACAACAACCCTCCAAAAAAAAAAAAACTTAGAAGCCCCTTGCACCAAACAACTTGCTTTGAAGATTTATCAGTTCCCATACCAAATAGTCACATCACTAATGGAGAGTCCAACCCTCCACCCAACTAGGATGACCATCATGCTCCTACTAGCCTCCCCACCATCAGTCAAGGAGGGCAACACACTCCGTAGTCACACGAAACAGGGGAAACAAGACCCTGAAATGGGGAAACGCCGTTTCCCCACTCTCACTTGTCGAAAACGGATCGAAATGGGTGAAACGCCGAGCGCCTCATAGGAAACAATGAAAACGGCCGTCCAGCACGTTGTTTCCAAGTGAGGCCCACACCACGTGGCATAAAAAAGCCCCAAAAAATCTAACGTTGTGACCTACATTAAAAAAGACAAAAAAATAAATAAATAACGAGCTGCGCTACCGACCCGTTAAAAAATTCGCATTGCCCACTGCCCAACACTTGAAGAAAAACGACATGTGTGCGCTGAAAAAAAAAACATAATCATTGCCTCCTGGCCTGATTTGCGATTTGATGTAGGAAACGTTAAAAATTTGTAACGTTGGCATCCACAACAGCTAGGTTCCATTACCATATAAGCTTTTAGTACGTGTTTGTTCTGTATAGTGTACTTGCACACAAGCTCCTAGAGCAGAGTATCAAATCCCAAAGCTCAAGCAGTTACCTCTCTCCCCTCTCTCTCACTCGCTCTCTCTCTCTCTCTCTCTCTCTCTCTCCCTCCCCCCTCTCTCTTTCCGAAAGGAGCAAGGTTAAAGTCGGAGCAAGGCAATCGCATTCACTTCTCAGCTTTGTCCTACATACTCAATAAAGTTTAAATAGTAAGTGTTTATATATATATATTTGTAAATGGACCTTGTTTTTTTTAAATGACCATTGAAGCAAGTCCATATAAAATAGATGGTAATTAAATTGCACGTTTTTTTTAATATAACAAGCCCTTTTAGAATAAATGGACCTTGTTTTTCAATTAATCCCTCTCTTCTTCTTATTGTGCTGCATTGGATATTTAGCACCAATGGCATTCTATGAGCGTCATTGTGGTTGTCATTCATGCGTGGCTGAGCAACAATACATCGACACAGCTCATTGTTGTCACAATCACCATGTAGAAGTGGAATACCACGTCAACCAGGTGGTTGCACTGACAGAAGTGTACGCTATTCTCTCTTCCTCTTCTCTGTATATTTTACTTCTTTGTCTCAAAATAGTTTCAAGAACCACATTTCCATTAGTTTCACCAGAGGCTAACTCAGGTTCTCAACCCGGACCACTTTGCATCTGAATGGTGCTAGAGTACTCCCAACCTCCCCTCAAGACATGGGCTCTTGAGTATTCTCCTTTCTACTCTATTTCTTTTGTTTTCACATTGAGAGAGCACGTTTTATACTCCCATTGCCTCGGAGAAGCCCGATTTTAGACACGGTATTAGATGCAAGCATGAATGGAGCTGGCCTCGTCGGTACTCACCAAAGGCAAACAGCCACCACTCTCGTCCCAGGGACACTTTTTCCTCATCTTCCGTACTAGCATTCAAATAGAGAGAAAGGGGGCCTACAGGCATTTTGCAGTACGTGGTAAGAGGATCTTGCAAAGCGGCCCTCATATTACTAGTAACCACTTGCTTGGTATGAGCAAGTGTTGTTTTTTCATGAGCCGGGGCACCTTCTTGATCGGCTAGTTTCTCTGTGTTTGCATATTCATGGGTTGTGTTTTCTTCATGGCCTTTGAGCTCTCCCTCTTCCTGCTCTTTCTCTTCTGTGCTGACCCCCTCTCCGTCACAATAGCCTCTCTCCCTCACTCACCCCCTGTCAATTCCTTCGCAATCTCACTAACCCTTCCATCCTTGCCAAGCCTCTCCCAGTAGCTCTCTCTTGCTCTCCCGGCTCTCTCCCTCAGTGAACACGCATCTGCCCCTGCCTGTGCTGCGGGCGCATCTCGCGGGTGCTGGCGCTGGCTACGTACCTCTTCCTGCTCTTTCTCTTCCGTGCTGACCCCCTCTCCCTCACAATAGCCTCTCTCCCTCGCTCACCCCCTCTCAATTCCTTCGCAATCTCCATCCTTGCCAAGCCTCTCCCAGTAGCTCTCTCTTGCTCTCTCGGTTCTCTCCCAGTAGCTCTCTCTTGCTCTCTCGGTTCTCTCCCTCAGTGGACACGCATCTGCCCCTGCCTGTGCTGCGGGCGCATCTCGCGGGTGCTGGGGCTGGCTACGTATCACTCACACACTTGGGCCCGACACCAGTGGACCCCATACAAACTACCTACGCTGCCCGCACAACTGGCTAGTCTCGCCGCCTCCTGCAGCTCTGCCCACCAGCCCATGCATACGTGTCGCCATCCCTGCGACCTCACCAGCGTGTGCTAAGGCCCATTGCTGGTGTTTACATAACAGTACAAACTGTGGAGGTAGAGCTCGAGGCGACTTGGAGGTGATGACGATTGGAATGGTAGGCGAGTTGAAGTGCCGCACGCGACCTTGAGGCGATGACGACTGGAAAAGCAGGCGAGGTGAAGCGCCGCACGCGACTGGAACAGCAGGCGAGCAGGAGAAATGTGACTGGACCTGGTGAACCAAAGGTGGAGCCCAAGCGCGAAACTCAAGAGAAACTCAAGCGTGAACTTCACGTAGAGGGAGGAACGCAAGAATTTGAATTAACCCCACCTCCTTTGCCCACGTGGAGGGAGGTGGGGTTGTCCTTAATCCTATATAGATATTAAAGTGCATTCCAAGAAGAAAATTAATGAACTTAATGATGTAATTATCTTTGAGGTTATTAATCATTCTCTCTCTCTCTCTCTCTCTCTCTCTCTCTCTCTCTCTCTCTCTTGCACACACGCGCGTGCGTGCGCACACACTAAGACACATGTAACACACAAATAGTTACCCTTACCTTTGAGAAATCGAGAGAGAGGGAGAGAAAAAGAGAGATCATAAGTTTTTGTTGTTTTGGTTTGTGTGTGATTTTGTGGAGGCAAGGCATAAGGTTGTTAGCCAGCAAAGCTGGTGGTTCGAATACTCTCTTCAATTTGAGGTAGGTATTATTGTTGTCCTTTGTTGTCTATCTATTTGTGTGTTTGCAGTTAAGAGAGAGAGAAGACACCACATATTAAAATACTTTGTATATCTCTTACTGTCTCATTGAATGCTTCAAAATTGAAAAATTGGAATGGCAAATGTGAATGTTGTGATGTTTTTTTGTGTGTGCACATAAATAGTATTTAATAACTTAGCGGCAACCTTAGTGGCAAGGTTGGCTACACTAGAAACTTTTCAATTATAGGACATTGCGTTTGATTGTAGAGTAAGCTGTAGAGAGAGAATATTCAAATGTAAATTACTTTAGTGCTTTAACTATATTAGCTTTAAATAACATGAAAATATGGCTGAAAAATAAAGAACTTTGCTAATATTAGGCTCTTAGAGAGGAAATTATAGGTCTCGCTAATAGTATACTCTATTTTATCGAAGTCTTTATATCTCCCTTTCTTTTTTATTATGTCGCTCTTACTTTCTTTATCTCTCAACATGTTCTACATTTGTTATATTATTTTTTTATTGTAGAGTAAGCTCTATAGATAGAATATATAACCTAAGAGAATAATCAAACAAAAATTATTTTGTACCTTGACTATATTAACTATTAAATAGCTAAGAAATGTGCTTGAAATAACTTGCCAATGGTTAGGCTTTTAGAGAGGAAATAATAGGGCTCGCTACTAAGAGTATACATTGTTTTCTCTTTGTAACTATGAGGTGTCTACATATTTATAGTGCTGGTATACAAGGTTATGAAACATGTTGACTAAGATATAAAGAGATTTTGCAAAGTTTAAAGATTTTCAATTTGGATTTTAGCAACTGGAGATCTCTAGTGATAACAATGGATCAAAAGCCATAGTGGAGGCATGTGGAACTTCCAATTCTTATGTGGCTTTATCTACCCTCCTAGAGTTGATGAACGTTGTGTTGCAAAAAACCTTACTTGATCAAGGTCTCCATTAGAATAGCCAAACGTTAAACGTCAGACGATTGTGGACATATGTGAGCGCACTGAGAAAAATCAGGTTGCTTGCAAGGAGTTCTTACATGAATGCCATTTGGGATGAGGTCCTTGGAAGTGACACCCAAAGGGGAGATATGATGAGAGATTAGTTGTTGACACATCATCTTCATTGTGTTCTCGATAGTAGTGCTTGCATGGAGGCCAACCAATTAGACATGATTTCCTTTATGGAAAATTTGCATGTTGAAATTAGGGAGCGTCTAGGTGGATGTACTAGGGAATGTAAAGAACAAGTTGATTCATTAAAAGAGCAAGTATAGACATTAGATTCAGAGATATTGAGTCTAAAGATATCTGTTAATCGACTCAATGCTATTATGAAGAATATGAGCCATGTGTTGGGAAAGCAGGACAATTGCTTAGTGATTTTGTGAGAGCATGATGTTTTTGTTAGGAGAAAATCGTACTCAACTATCCGGCTTTGACTTAGCTCTCCTTCCACAGCCCCCTCTTCCTTCTTTCTTTTCACCTTGTGTGCATTTGACAATCTAGGAATTATGTCTTTTTCTCTCATCCATGTTTCCTTAGCTCCCCTTCCACACACACACACACACACACACACTCGCCCCTCTTTCTTTCTTTTCTACCATTTTCTTCATAGCTTTTTTGTGGTCCCACAAATGGATAGATGAGGAAAACCTCTCGAGGTTGCTTGTTTCATGAAGCTTTTCTTGTGTAGTAGAGGGATTTTTGCCTTACTTATTTTCCTTTATTCCCTAAAGTGCCAATCTATTTCCACATTCAATTTGTTTTTCCATGCATAAATTTTTTACCTTGTGAATATTCCCTAGATTGTCATCAACATATAACATGATGAACAATAAAAAATCTTTAATCCCCTTAATATAGAGGGTACTATCAGTTGGACTGTTGCAAAAACCATGTGCAACCAATTATGCATGTATCTTTTTGTACCATGCTCTCGGAGCCTACTTAAGACCGTATAAAGCTTTCTTCAATCTGCATAGTTTGGATTCCTGAATTTTCTGAACAAAACCATGAGGTTGAGATGCATAGACCTCCTCATGCAAATATCTATTCAAGAAAGAGTGTGCTCTTTTACTATAGTCCATGTAAAAAAAACAAGCATTTCCTTAATGAGCTTAAAGATGGTTTATTTATTTTTAGCACATCAATACTAATGTAAAAATAAGTCTTAAATTGAGATAGCAAAACTTAAAAGCATGTCGCCAATGTAAAATGAATATTGGTTGAAATATCATAGAAAGATACATAAAGTTTATTAACTATAAAGAAAATTTATCATAATAATTTTTGAAAGGAAGTTATGAATAATGATAATTCAAAAATAACTTGTTTCATTATAAATTATATTCAAGAAATTTTGACTATCGTACACATCCTAGCCTATATAAAATTGGAAAAAGAGATAGCTACATGCGAATAGCTAAAATAAAGGGTAAAAGAGTGGAAAGCATGAAGTAATTGAAAAAATAAGCAAAAAATTAAGGGAAAGCTATAGAGGCCAATCAAAATGACCTAAGCCTATTATGGACTTCCCAACATCACAATTTTCAATAAATAGGGGAGAGGGGAGGGGTCTCTTTTTCTCCACACTTCCTTCTTAAGAGATAGAGAATCCAAATTTGCATAAATTTTAGTGCAGTACCTTGTGTAAGAGTTATACTATTAGGCCTTGGACTAGTCTCCTTTTACACGTGTAAGTGTACTTTCTGTATCTTGAGGGATGAGA
Organism: Cibotium barometz; assembly: GCF_041138505.1. Taxonomy (NCBI): domain Eukaryota; kingdom Viridiplantae; phylum Streptophyta; class Polypodiopsida; order Cyatheales; family Cibotiaceae; genus Cibotium; species Cibotium barometz. The sequence continues at coordinate 10,804,693 of NC_141050.1, read as the reverse complement.
TTTCTAGGTGTGGGCTTTTTTTGAAGAGGAGGAGACCTGTAGCATATAATCTAACTCCTACACATTCCCCAAGTCAAATATTGAAAGATACATTATGGCTATATTCAAAATATATCATTTATTTTAAATTTTTTAAATCTAAAAATGAATTTCATTTATATTTCTTAAAACCTTTGTAATTTGTTATTTGAATTTGTCCCCTTTGCACAATTTTTAAGAATAAAAATTAATCTTAGGTTCTTTTTCACTCTTAGTGAATTAATTCATGTATGAACCTTAACCTATCCCTTCCAGTTTGATTTTTAATGAGCATATGGATGTAGAATTGACTTTTGCTAAGAAATTGGATTAATACATGAATTAAGATAAGCCTCAATATTTTTAAAATTTTTAATGAGAATATTGGTTGATTATATTTTAGGGAGAGAAAATACACGTATGCATAAATTAAATTAGTTATAGTATTATTTTGACATTCAAAAACTATAGTATTCCACAATTCTAATGAAAATAGGTGTAATTAGGTTTTAGATTTAGATTTGGAAAAAAACCTAGAGAGATAATTAAGGATTGAACCTAGATTCTAGAGAGAGTGTTACAAAATGAGTAGTTTGCGTACATAAATAGTAACTAGAATTATAAAGGAAATTTCTTAAGCTTAATCATCAAAGCCCTAAGCTTGGTTGAATTTTAGGGTAGCCTATTATGTATTTTTAGAGAGAGAATGTATAAATTACACCAATTTAAAGAGAGAAAGAGATTCTCAATGCATGTGGAAATAAATAAATAGAGATATCACGTTTAGAAAAATATAGGATTACCCAAATGAAAGGAATCAATTTAGGGAGGAATTCCTAGAGAGAGAAGAACAAAACAAGGAGAATTCTAGAGAGAGAAGGATAAATTCTAGTGAGAGAGAAAATGATATTCTAAACAAGTAAAGACCAAGGATAGATTAAATCCCTAAATTTAATTTTAGATTATCAAGATTGTTTTAGTTACGAAAGAGATTAATGAAATTCTCTCAAAGAAGGCATAAATTTTCTTTTAGCGCAGACTCAAGAGGAATGTATCGTAGCATGTTCATTAACGGTTAACATGCCAAAAGATCAAGGCCAAAAGAGTAAAATTGCCAAGAAAATTGCATCCTATGGACATTCTGTAGATAAATGGGAATGCATGAGTATGGACTTTATCACTGGATTGCCATGATATGTCTCCATTCTGATAGTGGTGAATCGATTAGCAAAAGTTGCTCACTTGATCCCTGTAAAAGAGGACATATATAAGTTGTAACATTTTCTTAAAAGAGAAAATCAGATTGCATGGATTACCTAGGAGAATTATAAGTGATAGAGATATGTGAGAATCCACAATGTCTTCCATGTTAGTCTATTGAAGAAGTATATTCTAGATCCTAGTCACATTTTTTATAATGAGCAAATTACTTTTCGACTCAAGAAAAGATAGAACTAGAACCAAAAATTATCTTATCTATATTTAAAAAAAGCCTCTTACAAAAAGAATCCTAAAAGAGTATCTGGTTAAGTTGAAATTTTTGAAGATGCCACTTGGGAGAGAGAGGAAGAATTAATGAAGGATTAATCCCGGTTCACAAGAGATGAGGATATCTAGGTTCTTTAAGTGGGAGAGAATGCACTACTATAGGACAATAAAATACCGACGTTTCTTTTGACATAAAACAATTGCATTGTAAAACCAACGAGCATAGACTATACTCATGTCAAAAAAACTGTCGCAACAAAAACGTTAGTAACAACATCTCAAACAATGTCCTTATAAGCATCGATACAAACGTCTAAATCTTAGTCTATATGTATGACTGTATCCTCATCGAAATATGCGTAGCTACCTCCATCCCAAAAGTAAATAGTTTTCACGTTTATTCCGACACTTGTACTGACGCTTATACCGATGGACACAGATATTTTTCGACGTTGATACCTACGCTTATATTGACGGACGTAGGTAAAAAAACTTTTAGTATTCTGGTGCATCTAGGTATAATTCTATACCTGGATACACTTGAATACACCATTATGCTAAAGATTTGAAGATTTTGTTGGATTCAACTGAAATTTTACACACTTAAGTTATCACCACAAACAAAGATACATTGATGTACAAAATTAAGTTGAGCATCTAAATGCATTACTTGGTGTTAAACCACAATGAGACATTGATCCAAATTGTATGATATGCATACTTATATGATAATTTTTTATACAAAAAAATCACCACATATGCGAGCGACCTATACATTCCCAAAAGGGGTGTAAAAAAGATTTGTACAATTCCAAAACCAAAAAGATCTATACAATTCTAAAACTACGCCAGCTAAAAGGTGTCCAATCTATGAGCTAGCATCAAGGAGACTCAAGTACTGCTCTCTACAAGAACAATGCAACACCCATGAATTAGTATATATCAAAAACCTCAAATTGTCATATGGTATGACGTACTTACCAAAACCACAACTGTCCAATCTATATTTTTGTCGTCATGCTCAATGCGCTCAAGCAAGGCATAAGTGCCATGCTTGAATGCATAACTCTCCTCCAACTCAATAGTCTCGCGTCCAACCACCCTCTCCTGTATACATGAAAGCAAAACATAAATAAAAACTATACACTAGTTGACATACAAACGAGATGCAACAGAAAGCATGGATACTTACAAAATACTCTCATAAAATGAGTCCCATCTACCACTCCTCGAGAGGTGCGAGCTCCTCATGCTCTCTAGTAGCTTTGCTACTGCTCCCTCTTGCTGGGGAGTATCGTTGAGGATTTTCAGTGTGCTTCCTCACCTCCTCATCCCATCTCTCTTAGTCAATGAGCCAAGTCTTTTCTCCCCCCGTTTTCACCGCTTGGGTGACATCAAACCTCCTGTGTTTCATACAATCTTTCATGAGATTGTAGATCCACTTGTTAGGTACTTCCTTGCTACCTAGGGCAGCCTTGAACTCGCTCTTGAGTTGATTGCAAATCCTTGTTTTCTTCTCAGGTGGAGGAATGTGATTAAAGTGTCGTGTGGGCAAGTACTATTTTACATAGTTCCCTCACACACGACTGCGCATCTCCTGACCAACATAATCAAGAATGACCTTCCCTTCTCATACCGTGTAAAGATGCTGGTTTGTATTAGGGAGAGGGCTACTACCAAAACGTCGACGACTAGATCGATGCGATGAGATGGGGGTGTCGGCCACACTCTACATGGGTGGATGCTCTCGTGGAGGGGTAAATGCATCCGTGTGGCACTACCGCCACCACCACCACAACCACCACCACGCCTACGACGCATACCGTGAGCTGCGGTTGGAGGAACAGCCCAAGGGTGGGGGGGTTTGAGTAAGGGATGGTATGGGTCTAGGTGTGACTGTGGTGGTGGTTTTGACGATGGGACTACACCTAGATCGCCATGGGTAAAATAGGACTGTGGTGGTGGTTTTGACGATGGGACTACACCTAGATCGCCATGGGTAAAATAGGCTCTAGCCATGGCTGCTTGCTCGAGGGTGGCTTGTGCAATGAAAGTAAAAAATTGTTCACGGCTCAGTTGGATGGGGGATAATGCCGGGGTGATTTTCGGGCTATATGTATGGTCCTCCATAACATCTGCATATGTGCATGGATATGGTGGATATGCAAGTTATGATTAGGACTAATCAGCATCATTTTAAAAGCACAAAATCAAAATAATATGGAGAGATTAAGGAGAGAAAAAAATGGGCTTACCTCTGAGAGATTAGGGATAGATAGTAGAGATATACAACCTGCAAAAAAAACCAAAAAATTGAAATTAAAACACAAAAAAATCTGTGGGTGTGTAAGAAAACATGAAAGCAAGAAAGATGGAAACATAGGAGACTAGAGAGATGCACACACACACAGAGAGAGAGAGAGAGAGAGAGAGAGAGAGAGAGAGAGAGAGAGAGAGAGAGAGAGAGAGAGAGGAAAACCAAAAGCTCACGGGGGGAAGGGGGTTAAAGATATGCAACCTACAAAAAAAAACAAAAAAAAGAGATTAGAACATTTAATCTATAAAAAATTAAGAAGGAAGCAAGATGCTAGAGTAGGAGAGTGTAGGGATGTAGGAGAGAGAGGGAGAGAGGACATGTAAATACGGGGAGAACCCAAAAATGAGAAAGACAAAGTCTGCGTTTCAGCTCTGTTATTTTTTCCAGTGTCGGAATATGCATCAAAAATATGGTCGAAAATAATGTCGATAAAAGTGTCAGCATAAATGCTTCTGAAAACGTCGGTACATTAGTCGGAATACATGTCCAATTTATTATCGACGTTATTATCGAAGTAATTTTGGATGACTTTTGTGACATATTTTCCGACGATGAAAGATATTATATTGTGAAAATGTATACAAGCTTTGAAATTTCCCACCCTAACACATTTCCCATTAGAATTTAAACTTTGGCCGACTAGACTATGGCCTAATATATAAAGGGCCATTCCTTCTCTCCCAAAAACATAAATTTACAGACATGGATGGTGTGAACACTACAAACATGGAGGGACACCCGAACGTAGAGGAGAAATGCTTGTGCCCTTGCAATCGGTGCAAGTACCAAATCTCTTAACGATGAAGAATTTACAAAACGACCATGTTAAGAAAAATGGTATAGTTCTAGTTGAGTATCTAAATGCATTACTTGGTGTTATGAATGTGTGTCCTCAAAATGAGCAACAGATCGATTACTTGGACCTTCAACAACCCAAGCGAAGTACTAGATGGATAATGACACAAGCAAGTACTAATCAGCCTCACGTTGAAGAAGAAACTATGATGAACTCTTTGACGTATTTGGAGCAAGACATGGATAACATGATAGAGCCCTACATGACGGAGGGGATATCGAGCAAGAAATAACACAGGAGATGAGAAGTTCCATCAACGTATGGAGTAGGTCTTAAGAGAAGAGCAATAGTTGCGTAGGCTGGCTCCTGCTCCTCTATATCATGGTGCACACATATCTATTTTTCGTACATGCCTTGCAATTCTAAACTTGCAATCAATATTTGGATGGTTTGATACTAGCGTATCAAAACTTTTTGCGCAAGTACTTATCACCCTTTCCATTTTTAATCTCTTTATTTTACCTTTTTTAAATCATCATTGTCAATATGACAGGTCATTGAGAGATCAAATATTGCCAGAAGGTAACAAGATGCCTCTGGACCGTACGCGTGAAAAGTCTATATTACAATCCATTGGTATGGACTACAATTCTTACCACACTTGTCCAAATGATTGTGTTCTTTATCGGCACGAGCATGCATGCATTGCACAATGTCCACAGTGTGGAGAATCGAGATATAGGAAAGATGTCCAAAGAGAAAGGGTTCCTGCAAAAGTACTCAGGCATTTCCCTATCATTCCATGAATTCAAACCATGTTTAAGTGTAAATCCATGGTGTCTATGATGGCTTGGCATCAACCCACTAGATCCAAAGATGATGTTATGCATGTGCCTGCCCACTGATTGCTTTGCATGGAGACACATTGACAAGAAGTGGCTAGACTTTAATGAGGAACCTCATAATATTCGCCTCGGGCTAGCTATGGATGGTGTGAATCCATTTGGTCTTAAAAACTCAACATGGAGCACATGGCCAATTTGTCTTATGAACTACAATCTTCCACCGTGGTTAGCAATAAACAAGGGACATCTTTTTCTCTCATTAATAGTCCTTGGGAAGTACAAGGTGGCCAACATGGATGTGTACTTAGCCCTGTTAATAGAGGAGCTACAAAGTTTGTGGGAAGGAATTGATGTTCATGACATGTCAAAGAGGTTTGGACAAAGGGAGTTCTCATTACGACGAGAAATACTAATGTGGACTATGCATGATTGGCCAGGCTACGCAGAATGCAGTGGTAAGCTATTTTTTAATTATGTAATAGCTATTGATATATATGTGGATGGTTATGTAATATTATTTATTTTAATACAGGACTATCAATCTTTGGGTACAATGCATGCCCTTTGTGTGGACCTAGACTTGATTCTCATCATTCAAGAGGCTTGAGAAAGATGGTGTATGAGGGTCACAAGAAGTATCTACCAAAGGACCATGAGCTACATGAGGGCTATTTGGGTCGACCTCATCCTACACTAAAGGCAAGCGATTGGAAGAGAGCATGGGAGGACAACAAAGGATCTCCACCCCCCTGGAATGAAGTGGCTATCCATATTTTACCAACTACCATATTGGGAAGGTCTTCTAATTAATCATTTGCTTGACCCTCTGCATATTTTTAAAAATATAGCCGTAGTGCTTTGGAAGACTATTAATGGGGTCACAGAGAGCAAGGGCCAAAGCGAGGATTTACAAATAAGTGATCATATGCGACACATTAGGGAAAATGTGGACTCATTTTTGGGCCCTCTAAGAAATACCAAGTCATCATTCTATTACAAAAAGGGGGATCGTGGATAACTCTATCCATAGTACCTCAAAACTATATCATGATATCATTGGAAAGATCTTGATGAGAGGATTCTAACGCACCAACCTCCGACAAATTTGGAGTTATGGCCTCCCTACCAAAAAGTAACCTCAAAAGTTCCGTAATAACGGAAGCCTCACTCTCATTGGTCCATATGGAATATTCCTTAGAATCTCAAAGAGCTTAAAAGGACCAAAAGTGAGTCCAAATTTTCCCTAATAGGCTTATGGCCATGAACCTGAGGTGATGGTAAGTGTCTATTACCTAAAGCTCCTTGGGTATTGACAAAAGAAGATAAAGCTCAAGTTAAGAAGTGCATTTTGGAGTTTCTCTCACCGACAACATAAGGGATACAATGTACAATATTGGCACCATGGTCCGTTAGATTTCATTGAAGGAGATAAGAAAAGAAACTTTTGAAAGTAGCCCCCTTAAATGCCATAGAAGCAATTACTTAGTGGAGAAGTTTCTCCCAGCCAACACCTTAACCATACAAATGCATCTCCTAGTTCATGTTGTGGATGAGGTGGTTGTGCAGGGGTCATCCATTCACGTTGGATGTTCTTTTTGGAGAGGTTCATGAAGATGCTAAAATGGTTTTCTCGTTAGCTCGCCCAGAGGGAAGTATGGCAATGGGATGGATTATGCAAGAATCCCTCATGTACATCACAAAGTTTCTTAGTACCATAGACCCTGAAATGCCTAAACTGTGGTCAACAAAAGAGGATGATAGGGTAGTTGGTGAACAGCCACACAAGGACAAGGGATTGAGAGAAGCATGGATGTGGCCTTACAAGATAAGATCAATAAGTTTTGCATCTTAAACTCAAAGAGTATGTAAAAGTGGATCAAACGGTATGGAGAGGCCAAGAACAAAAGGAATCGAGCTCACCAAGCTTTTCGAAGGAGTTGAACTATGGCTTGCCAACCATACCCTTCATTGTCTTGCTATACTTCCAGACTTTCCATCAAGTAGATGGCTCCAACAAACCTTACACGAAGCAAAACTTTGTGATGAAGTTATTACGGATGAGGAAGAGGAGCTTGCATACGGTTGTGACTACTGTGTAGGTGATTTCATTCATTCTAAGCCTCGATATGTTCACATGTTTTCCAAATATTGTTTACAACTTCTCCATAATCTAACAATGTGTTATTTTCTTTTAATATTGAAAATTTTCAGCACTATGGTCACATGGATGCCATTTTTGAGTGGAACGGATCGATAGAAGAAAACAACATTCGATTATGGTGTTAAAGCAAATTTCATGCAAGAAACTAGGACTAGTGCATGTGATTCAAATACAGATGTGAACATGCTTGATTACTTTGGAACCATCCAAGATATCATCAAGGTTGGCTTTAGAAAGTTTCATATGTTTATCTTTGATGTTAAGTGGTTCAAGGTAGCCACAACAGGAGCACATGCAACCGTACGAAGAGACAAATCTAGATTAGTTCAAGTGGACTCCACAAAGATATGGATAGACCAAAAAGACACATTTGTACTACAAGAGCATTGTGAGCAAATAGTCTTTAAGGAGGACCCAAGAGATCTAAGATGGTGGTTTGTAATCCAAGTGGCACCACGTAGTAAATAAATATATGAAAACATGAAAATGGATGGAGATGAAGACTTATATTGATAGGGAGAGCTGGAAAGAGAAAAGTGTCATCCTCTGGAATGACAACAGATCTACAAAACTTGGCAATGGAGTAGTATTGCTGGTCCACCCATACGAGGTTATAAATTGTAGAGAACTAGGGGAGAGTAGCTTGGGTGTCATTATAGAAGGATCTTTGCATCCAAGTTCAACTTGTGTTTCAGGTCTGAATTTGGTTAGTTGGCCGATCAGGCAACTCACATTTGAGAATGGTGAACCATTAGTGAAGGACACAGAATCTTCTTCTATTGATGAGGGTATTCAAGATCACTTCATGCAAAAAAATATTGACAGCCTAAACAATTCAAGTGATGAAAAAGAGGATGATGATGTAGAGGGCAATGATGGCGATAGTTATGATGATAGACACCATGATGCCATGATCACTGACTATGATATCATTGAAGGGGCAAATAAGAAAAGGAGCTATGTCCATAGGGTAAGGGTAATGACAAATTACGATAAAACCCATGGAGCTAGCAAAAAATGTGATGTTGCAAACATTCACAATGTCGCAACCATTGATTGTTACGAGAACCGATGTTGTGAATTTGGAGATAGATCCAAAATCATGCAAGCTAGGGTACACTTTTGGGGACAAAGCTATAGTACACGATACACATTTGTACTAGATTGCATGGGCATGGCCTATAGACAAGGTCAAGATGACGAGTGCTTTGACATTTGATGGGAAGAAGGTTTGTAGTAAAGCATGGTATGCAATGCATGGCATCGGTAAGTCAACATTCTATAGGCTCAGAAAGAAGTTCTTGAATGGTGCATGTAATGCCAGTCATGGCAACAGTGGGATAATACGGAAGGGCATGACACATGTTGAGATGGCAAAATCAATCATACAAGGCTTCATAGATAATAATACTGATCAAATGCCACATAGGTCAAGGACAACTATGCATGGAGCCTACAAGACCCAACGTGTTCTACTAGCAATGTACAAATAGGTGGACATATTGCGTGAAGTGAATGACACACTTGTCTCATTCGAATACCGGCCACTGTCACAATCATCATTCTCAAGATTGTGGAACACAGAGTTCAAGACAGTTAGTTTATCAAAAACCAGCACCTTCTCAAAATGCGACATTTGTACGGCAATCAAGGTCAAGTTGGAATCAACAAAAAATCAAGAGGAGCATGCCAGATACATGGCACAAAGAAGGGCACACATGTATGGTGACTTGAGCTCACAAAACTCAGATGCTGAACCACGAACAGATCTTTTTGATTGTGTTTTGTCTACTATGGCCCTGTGTATTAGCATATGGAAGTGCTGAAGGAGAGAAACGCATATTGCAAGAGCACAGCATTAAGGATGCAGATCTTGAGACAGAAACAAATGTGGATACAGAGGGAAATTGTTCTTCACATATGTAGTTAGTCTTTCATACTAACACACATGTGCAGGATAGGGGCAATGGAAATGCCTCAAGTTTAATGCCATCAAATTCAAGGACATTTTTTAAGAGATTGCCAAGGACGTTGTTGTTGCAACTTGACAATTGTGGTTTTGAAAATAAGAACCGTTATGTATTTGCCTATCTATCCCTATTGGTTGCACGAGGAGTGTTACATGGTGCAGCTTGGTTTTCTTATGGTTGGTCATACTCATGAAGATATTGATGCATTGTTTAGTCGCTTCTCTGAGAAGTTGAGGAAACAAACCATTTTCACATTTCCACACTTGATGAAGATCTTTAATGAGTGTATTAGCATGCATCCAGCACCCTTTCTCCTACAAAAGGTGGCAAACTTCAAAGGCTTTGTCAAGGGATGCTTACATGATGGAGCCGATAGCTTGATTGGACATTCAAAGCCATTGCAATTCAGGTTTTATATGAGTGATGGAATACCTTTGATGCAAATACAAAGTACACCCCAAAATGTTGATTGGTTACTAGAAAGCGGTATAGAGTTATGGAAGAGAAATGACCAGGGAGGACCCAAGCTTCCTGAAGGTTTTCCAAAAGTATTGCCACCCTTTGAGTATGTTAAGGAAAATGAGAAGGTTGTGGAGGGCTTAAAAAAACATGTCAATTTGTGGAAAGAGCACTTGCAAGAGAAAGGAGACCAAAGTGATTATGCTAAGTGGATCAATCCGGTCCTTGCCTATTGGGAGAATCTTATGCTAAACATGCAAACCCCTAGTGCAAGGGAAGACATTGGATTTCATGACTTTTGGCCAAGGAGTGTATGCGAAAAAGCTGAGCCTCTTAACCTTCAAGTAGAGGATAATGTAGATGAAGGGTTTGATGTAAATGAGGACCATTATTGTGGTCCAATGCACAACAGACCTGCTAAAGAGTTCAACCCTAATCTTGATGTGTCTAAAGGAGATTTTGTGCTTGTACAACCTTGTGATGCAAATTACCCAATATGGTTGGGAGTGACAACAAGTGATGTTGATCAAAACAACAACTCGATAAACTACCTACAAGTTCAGATACAATATTGGGCACCAATTTCAAAGAAGAAGAATTCAAGTGATGTGGAGGTTTATAAGGATTGCTGGAACAAGTATTGGGCGAGAGAACAAAAATGATCCTCAGCGCTGGGAAGACACTAGCTGCATCATTTGGGCATGGAAGCCCAAGGGTGGATGACTTCTAGAGAAAATCAAGATTCCAAAGGCTATAATACTCAAGGCCAAACAGAATCAATTGAATCAACATGAAAGTGAGGCACCATCACACGTCAATGCAGTTGAGCAAGAATGATTTGCTAGCACATGGGCAACTAGCTTCGTAATCTTTTAGCAATGTTGTATGAAGCTGCCAAACTCATAGTTCAATCATTATTCAGATTGTAAGGCTTTCTTAAGCTTTTAGATTTATGGTTCACCCATTGTTCAAGAATTTTGATTCAATACAGATGGTGATCTTTTTAATTCTATCACCCAGTCTTTCTTACAACTTAAAGTTACATTGAATATCCTTTCTTTGTTAAAGTTTCTGTGTTTGATGGTCAACTGGAGGCTATGTGATATAAAAAAACTTAATTCTTGGTGTGCATGTGTGTGTGTGTGTGCAGGCAAATTTACATCCCACCAACATCATATATACTTGTTACAAATATACAATAGTATATAAATCATATCGCATTATTCAAATGCTTGTTGAGAACATCCAATAATAAATCTTGCATATCGCACAGTAAACATTGTATTGGATCTAACAAAGAATTGTCCCAAAATTGTGCATATTTTCCAAAGTTCCTAAATTTGAGACTTAGTAGAGATTGGTGTGGGATAGCAAAATCAAGTTCCACTACATGTCGAAGTACAGCAAGAGCAAGGGCTAGATGAAGGTATAGAGATCGAACAATCAGACATATGAAATGTTTCAGACATAGTAGACGGTGATCTTGACAAAGAGCAAGCAACAAATGAGGAACTAGAGCTAGAGTTAGAAGATTTAGAGGCCGACATAGATGCATCGTCTATTCCCACATGATTTGAAGATGGAGGGATTTTCCTTGAAATAGATATTTTTGGAGCTAAAAAACTTTTTGAAGATAAGAGAGTTTATAATGATCAACTTTTATTTTGTAAACATGCAAATATTCTCACATGTTATTATTTGAAGTGAAAAAGAAATATATATATATTGGTAATGATATAAAAAAGGTAAAAAATAAAAACTTAAATTTACAACTTTCATTGCAACGTTATTTCCAATGACTATATGGACGTTTTTATCGACGCTAATACAGACAGGATTATAGATGCTTATTCCAACGCTAGGACAGTATCAAAAACCGTCGTCGGAACATATGCATCGTGTAGTACTGATGATGAAAGATACCTCTTACCATGTGATAAATTACCATGAAAGATACCTCTTACCATGTGATAAATTAGCAAAGGGTATTTCTTTTTATGGTGCACATACTAGAGAGAGACTATAGAGAGAAGTGTCAAACTAATAAGGAGAGCTCGAGACCCTAAGAAAATAAGATTAGATAAATTAGCAAAGGGTATTTCTTTTTATGGTGCACATACTAGAGAGAGACTATAGAGAGAAGTGTCAAACTAATAAGGAGAGCTCGAGACCCTAAGAAAATAAGATTAGATAAATGATTAGTGTTAATTTTAAGCAAATTGGATAAAGACAGTGAGTGTGAAATTTGATTGGGACACCCCCAGCACATTAATTAGGTTGAAGAGGCCAAATATCTTTTAAAATCATTAGAAAATTTTATTAAGAATTTTAAAAAGTAAAAAATTATTAAGAAAATTAAAAAGGTAAAATTTATTAAGCAAATTAAAAAGTAAAAATGATAAATAAAATATATCCATGAACATTAAAAATGAAATCTATGCTTGAGTGTAAAATATTGACCTTCACAATTGTAAATGGGAATCTGTACATTTATCTACCTAGGGCAAAATGGGTAAGGTTAATAGGCTAAGGTTGAATTTTAAGGACAAGAAAATTAAATAAACGAGGAGATAAGTATGGAGACTATTAGTTGGAGTGAACAAGTAATGAACCATGTATGAGAAAAGCTTGTTCACTAAGAGTAAGGGTTAGTTGCATAAGGAACAGGTAGTTGCATAGAAAATGGATGGTTGCATACATTCCTACCTCTAGTTGCATGGGCTACCAATTAAGGAAGCATATAGAGTGCATAGTCATGATTTTCAAGTATAAAAGGACCCTAGCTTATTTAAAATACATGAATTTTTATCTAGGGAGAGAAGAGAGAGTGCTATGCATTAATTTCAACACCTGCACATCATTTTACCTAGTACAATCAATATTTTTCACTTTGGGTAGGACTTATTACTACATCATACAGGGAACCTATAGAGAAACTTGTGGACTTCTAGGGATATATGCAATACTTTTATTTTATCTTTGGGCTGCCTTATTCTAACCCCCAATGCCAGGTAGAAAGGTACAGTCAACCCTTATATTCAAAATTTGCTATTTGCTTACTATTTCTTGTGCTTGAATTGAGTTGATCATCTTATTACTCAGTTTAATTATTACATAGTGCCATAGGTAGACCTATCTATACCTTAGGATAAGGTTTTTATTATTTTAAGTGTGGTTATGCTTCATGTGATCCATTTTTTTGCAAAACCACGCTAAGCGCTCAATGTGTAAAGAATATATGGGATGACCGAGCTTACGACATGTGTAATGCTAGCCATTTTCAATAAGCCTAGGTGTACATAGAGCCTCTTCTCCTTCTTCTTCTTCTTCTTCTCTCTCTCTCTCTCTCTCTCTCTCTCTCTCTCTTCACATCCCAAGGCATTGAGATAGGAGTTGAGCTCTCCATAGATTCTTCTCTCATTGATCCCTACCTAGCTCAAGGAAAGCTCCACCTGGGTGACACAAGCGGTAGTGGAGTAAGCCCCTAGATTGAGGACTTAACCCTCATTAGGTTTGGCTAAGTGCATGTTCCCAAATCGACCCTTGCATTGTCTCTTTTCTCTTCTCTTCTTCCTCTCTCATGCAAGGAATATGCTCATTTAGGTGAACATCTTTGGTGCTGCTGTAGGGGATAGCACTTAGTTTAGGGTCCTCCACATTTTATTCCTAATCACCACATTATATTCCTAAGCTAGAGTCTTGATTTACTCGAATAGAATACAAATCCACCAATAGAAGTTGTTTGTTTGATGTTTGTTTTATTTGTGCATTTTGTTTTTCTTCCTAAAATGGAATTCAATGGAGCATTGGGAGCATGAGGAGCTACAGAGGCCATACCAAAAGCGGAAGCTACACAAGTAAGTGCCCTAACCTCGCTCTAGATTCCATTAATTTTAGTTTTTTCTTAAAAATTGCATATTAGTTTAATTCCACCATTAATCTTAGGATATTAGGATTAATTTCTATGCATCAGCTTGGGGGACTAGCCTAAGTCATCCATAAAAAGAAAACCCTAAAAAGTCATCATTGAGAGGGAGAGATCAAGGAAAGACCAGAGAAAAAATGGGCGTAGTTCAGTCTTGGGTTGCATCTTTGAGAAGTGAATGGCCTTTCACTTCTCAAAGCTATGGTCATACCTTCCTTAGCCACGTCCATTCACTTCTTGTAGTAGAATCTTTCTAAATCTACCTGATAAATGTGAGTAAGGTGCATTAAAAAGGGTATAAATGTGCATTAAAAAGTGATACAACTGAATTGTCAAGAGAATATTTGAAGGCGGCTATTAGAATATATGCTATTTTGGTGCAGTCAAGATACCTGCCAATGTTTGTGCGAGACTATTCATACTTTCACAGACGTATGTCCATTCCTTCACAAGTTTTCCCCCACTAGAAAATCTTTTTGCTGGCACAAGACACAATCGTAATTTTTTTAATCGAACTATCGTTCCTCCACCAAGGAACACCTGTTCCTTTATCTATCCACACGATCGTACCTTTTTGATGTACAAACAACCATTCCTCCACCAACACCATATTGGGGAATATGGGAATTTTCCACAAGTTTGGGACACGTGGTCAAAAGTTTGGATTAACCATAACTTGACCACTACTAATCCAAAATGAGCGCTTTATAGCTCTTTAGATTCCATTTTTCAAGCGCTTTCCAACGATAGGTCATATGATAGGATTTTGAGAAACTTACAAACATGTTATCCATGTCCTCTTTTTTAAGTATTCAAAAATGGGAATTGGGAAATTCCCAAATTCACTAATATGGTGTTCACCAAGGAATAACCGTTCATGTTCTTAACCCATGATCGTACCTTCGGCAACGTACGATCGTAACTCTCACTAAGCCACACCCATACCTTCACGAGTCAACACCCATTCCTCTATGAACAAACGGCCGTTCCTAAGCTCCCCGAGGATAAAAATTTCCCTATCTAGATTGTGATTATGCATTGTCACTCGACACATTCATGCACCTATGCTCAGGAAAATTGGTGCAAAACAACCCCTTATATTGATGATGATGATGAACCCTCCTATACACACGATCACTTGCTAGATCTGACCCTTCAGTTAATACAATGTGATTCAAATAGTGTTGGTTTTTGATAGAACTATTGAAATCCAAGAACATGACGAACCACCCTCGACTTAGAGATGGGAAGATTGGTTGCCCACCAGCGCTCGCATGGACAAACCTTTGTCCTGAGAGTAAGGCCCACGATCCCTTGCACATTCACAAAGGAGTCTTGCCTCAAGACTGAAAAACTTTATCCTCGAAAATACACAATCAGAAGAGTCTCATCTCAGGGACGCGAGTTTGGATCATCAACCAAAGAGAATTGTCACACCTCTACTAGATTCTAGACCAAAGGTGGGGCAGGGACCAGATAACCCAATCTAGACTGATCCAATGGTCTGGGGAGCCATGACAACTGCCATGATGGAAAATTCCTTCTAGGATCATAGGCCAACACCAAGCCTAGGTCAAGAACTAGCTCACCAACAAAGTCCAGACATCTCTTAGAATCTGCAGTCCACAATGAGAAAAAACCCAAAGAAAAAACTTTCCAATCATAACTAGTAGAGCTAAGGTGCCAAGCATCACACTTTCTAATCTCAACTTTAAAAAAATTATGTTTTGTTTTGGGTTTTGGTTTGGTATTTCAGAACTCTTGAATGTGTGTGTGTGTGTGTGTGTGTGTGTGAGAGAGAGAGAGAGAGAGAGAGAGAGAGAATACTTTTCTTCTTGTAAGGAATATGTCTCTATCTAATCAATCATTATGCTCATGTACATTGCTATCAGTTGCAGTCTTGTGAAAGATGAAGAAGTGATAGCTTCTAGGAGCAACAGAACAAATGCAAGATAGGAAACGTGCCTCAATACCCCTTGTTTGATTTGGAATGTCTCTTTCCTTATGTTTGGAAAATACAACTTGAATTGCCAACTAATATGAATTTTTTGAATTCATTCTCACTTCTACACATGCATGACCGTGTTGGGTTATTTCAGAGCTTATATGTGTGTAACCATGTGTGAACAGCCCCTTAAAAGTCTAAGTGTGTAGTTGTGTGTGAACCACCTCTTATAGGTGGATAAGCATGCATTAAATAAGGGTCAAATGCTTTGGTATAGGAAAAGCCTATAAAACTAAGGTTTGTACTTCTTTTTAATTATCAATCAAATCATTAATCATTGAGTTTGTGCAATGTGTCTCTCTATAGCTTTGTCGCATCCAGAGTATAAATTTGGTAACCTCCTTGTAACCTGAACCCAAAAAGATTACCAATTGTAATCCAAATTCCATTTACAATTACCATTTGGTAACTTACCTTTGAGATGAAGTTACATATTGTAACTTGGAAATTATAATAAATTATCATATGGTAACTTAGCTTTTCTGAATAATTACCATTAGGGTTTAGGGTGTATAAATCATAATTTTTAGGGGGCCACAAACTGTACCTTGGTGGTGTCAACCATTTAATTTTTAAATTTTGTTTTTCAACAAAATTCCAACTTAAATTTTGGATGTGCGAGTCACCACCAATTCTGGAGGGAGTCACCAATGACCATGGAGTGGTTTGAACGCCCACCGCCCATACTACTCTGAGCCCAACAGTCTAAGTTTGGCTACAACTCCTACATGAACCATGGTGGTCCAGCCTTCCAAGGACCAACAGCTTCACCTACATCCTGTTTGGCTCATTATGAATATCAATTTGTATGGATTTCATCACACAATTACAATCTTTTACTGGTACATAAATTTTTTAAATTTTTGGCTTCTCGATTGTTCCACTTTAGCCAATTCGCTCTGATACCAGCTGAAAGATCCCTGCCCCCTCTGCACAACGAGAATTTCGGGGGTGCTAGCAACGGAAGTAGAACTTCTTGCGCAGGGCAAAGCCTTTCACTTGGGGCCACGCCCACGAATATCCGGATAAGAGACTAATCCCTCGGTTCTTTCAAAACTGAACCCAGAAAAACTTTCTTGCCCAGTAGACATAGGCGATTCCTCCAGGATATTCTTATTCTAACGAAGTCAAGAGCCTTATCACCTACAGTTTATACTCTGCCTACTACAGGCTATAGGCTACACGTAACATGGTGGTCTAGGACGACTCAAGACTCGTGAGCATCGATGATCGTGGGCTGTGGGCGCCGAGCATTGAGTTAACCAAGACAGCGGGCTTCGGGCTACTGTTGCGGGCATTGAGGTAACGAGGTTCTCTCTCTCTCTCTCTCTCTCTCTCTCTCTCTCTCTCTCTCTCTCTCTCTCTCTCTCTCTCTCTCTCTCAGGAAAACGTCTTGAGTCGTGACACCCGCTTCTGTAGGTTCAGGTTCAGGTTCATGTTTTGCCTCTGTCTCCTGCAAATAGAGATTCCATGTTCTCACTAAAGGAAACACCTATGAAGAAAGGTAACATTCTAATCTCTTGTGCATCACCTACAATAGTAATCAATGGCCTTAACAAATCAGATAAAGTCCTGGTTATAAACAATGCACACCAGGCACACGGTCCCTAGCTACCCCCTACAACCCAAATTCGAGGAGCGTTGTGCATGAAGGAGAGGGAGAGAGAGAGAGAGAGGCAAAGTCAATGGCGCGGTGGCCGGTGGAAAGAAGACAAATGGAAGACGGACATTTAGTGCAGCTCACCACTGGGAAAAACGATGGGTGGTGGAGAAAAACGATGAGCATGCTAGGGGGTCAATAGCCGCCTCCACAGTCGTTTAGTGCAGCTCGACAATGGGTGGTGGAGAAAAACGATGAGCATGCAGGTGGTCAGTAGCCACCTCCACAGTCGTTTAGTGCAGCTCGCCACTGGGAGAAGAGACTAACAAGAGGAGGAGAAAGTCATGCAACATGGGTGGTGGAGAAAAACGATGAGCATGTGGGGGGTTAGAAGCCACCTCCATTTAAAAAAACTATATATATATATATATATATATATATATATATATCTTGCTTAACTTTGGGTTTAGCAAGGTGGGTTCATAAACACTCTATACTAGCAGAAAGGGTGCATGCAGGCGTGGGCTCTGCTCATCATTATCTTTTCTCATTGGCACACAAATCTGGTTGTTGAGCCCCTGGGGCAGATGTGCGTTCATTGGTAGCTGGCACCTAGCTTGAGAGTCCTCAACGAGGAGCTAGGGTGGCCCAATTTCCACATATAAATTTAATCTGCATGCAAAAATTTGATCTCTAATGAAGGATTAGCAAGCTTCTAAAGGTGAAAGCGAGCTAGGCATTCAATGGGTTTAAGCATAACGATGATAAGTATATGCATCTGTTTATTGAAAGCTTAATTGTTAAGCAGGCAATGGATCCCTGCAGCTAATCAACAGCTACTAGAAAGCATAATTTGGATTCCTGTAGCTAATTGCAGGCTAATCAGAGCTACTAATTAAGAGACCAACCGTGTGTATGTGTGTGTGTGTGTGTGTGTGTGTGTGTGTATCAATACCAATAAAACTAAAACTAGAAATTGAAGGGCATATATATATATAAGAAATTGTAAGCCCCTTTTGTTTAACGCACATGATATTTTACATATTCCTCAGACTTATTTTCATCCATCTTTTTAAATTAGTTTCCTAAAAGTTCTGAAAGTGTATTTTGTAAAATGATTTTGGACTTTTTAAATAAAAAATGATTTGTTTTATTATATATATATACATATATATATATATATATATATATATATATATATATATATATATATATAGAGAGAGAGAGAGAGAGAGAGAGAGAGAGAGAGAGAGAGAGAGAGAGATAGAGAAAGTGTAGAATAATTTGGGTTTTTTAATTAAAAAATGATTGAGGAAAAGTGGTTGCATTTTGGCTAGCCTTCAGATTTTTAAAAATTTTGGTTATTCTATGTATGTCAGACACCTCAGTCTGCCAGCTTTGAGCTCCACGTGGTCGTGCCTTCGCCTCCTCGAGCTCCTCGACTGCCTTTGCCTCCTCCAAGTGCTTCATTGCTCAAGGTCTTTTATTTTTCTCAAGGTCATTTTATATATACAAAATGTATTATAGAAACAAAGTGTATACAAGATAAAGGGAGAGCGTAGAATGATTCGTTTTGTTTTGAAATTGTGCATCAATAAAAAAGCATTATCATATCTGACGACCTATAATTACTAATTATAGGTCCAATTGTATACATGTGTTATGTATGTGTGTGTGTGTGTGTGTGTGTGTGTGTGTGTGTGTGTGTGTGTGTGTGTGTGTGTGTGTGTGTGTATGTGTGCGTGTGTGTGTGTATAAGATTTAAATAAAAAAGATTTGGATTGTTTTGTTTTAAATAAAAGATTTATTTATATAGAATATATATATATAGATAGAGGACTACCTAAAGATTTCAAAGAAAATGTATTATATATATCTATCTATATCTATACAAGATTAACCCACAACTCCCCCTCCCTCCACGTGGCCAGCCAAAAGCGGGGTTAATTCAAAAGGAGGTTTAATTAACGCAAATACGGAGGTGCAGCTTTGTTTTTGAAAATATGCGCTGCAAAAATGCACACACAAACCAGAACTGGTACTGCACTGTTACCTTGAACTCGATGCATTCATGGATGGGAGAGGAGGCTATTCATGAACGACTCAACGGTGCAGCCAACGGCAGCCCCCCTTTGCCATGGCCTCTGCAGAGTGTGCATTGAGGTGGACAGCTTTGAAGGCAAGCATGCAGAAGGAGGTATAATTTGATAAGTAAGCAATGCCATGTTCGGCTTGGTTTTATAATTTGATAGTAGGAGGCAGAAGAAGGTTTTTAAACGCACACAAAAATGCGCTGCAAACCAGAACTGGTACTGCGTTGTTACCTTGAACTCGATGCATTCATGGATCGGAGAGGAGGCTATTCATGAATGGCTCGATGTCAACGGTGCGGCCAATGCAGCCCCTTCGCCATGGCCAGAAGGAAACGATCGATCTTCACTGCCTTGGTTTTTGTTGTGATACCTGAGAAGCCCATGGGAACAAATCCCTTCTGCATTGACGGCTATTGCCTTGCAATTGATCTCGCAACCTGCGTGATGATCGGCGTGTATGTTGAAAGGCCTCTTGGTGTTGGTGACCCAGAGAGCATTGCCCCTCATACCTTTTATGCTCAAACTATTGACATGAACGCCTTCAAGAGCATATTTCTTTATGAAAGTTGACACAATATGTGTCCTCTACATGGGGAACATGCATGTTGTTCAAACAATATGTGTCCTCTACATGGGGAACATGCATGTTGTTTGAGACAAAGAGAGTGGTTCTCACGAAACGATAAGTGTAAGGGAGTTCACTAAAGGAGTAGTTTAAAACTCTTTGATCCACATCCACATTCTACAGTCCGTACCCGTATAATGGTGATGCTGATATGAGTGCACAGCCATCCAGCCATGTGACACATCATCGGTGTGCGTCTCTTTAAAGGCTGTCTGGCATCTCTCGTTGCGCAACTGTGTTAATTGGTGGAAGGCCTCACCTCCCGTCTGCGTTGCAAACCAAGCCCAGAACTCGGATAGCCTGTGCAAAGTGTGCATCGAGGTGGCCAGCTTTGAAGGCAAGCATGCAAAAGGAGGTATAATTTGACAGTAGGAGGTAGAAGAAGGTTTTAAAACACACACAAAAATGCACTGCAAACCAGAATTGGTACTGCATTACCTTGAACTCGATGCATTCATGGATGGGAGAGGAGGCTATTCATGAACGGCTCGATGTCAACGGTGTGGCCAATGGTGGCATCCCCTTCGCCATGGCCTCTGCAGAGTGTGCATCGAGGTGGCCAGCTTTGAAGGCAAGCATGCAGAAGGAGGTATAATTTGATAAGTAAGCAATGCCATGTTTGGCTTGGTTTTATAATTTGACAGTAGGAGGCAGAAGAAGGTTTTAAAACGCACACAAAAATGCGCTGCAAACCAGAACTGGTACTGCGTTGTTACCTTGAACTCGATGCATTCATGGATGGGAGAGGAGGCTATTCATAAACAGCTCGATGTCAACGGTGCGGCCAACGCTGCCCCTTCACCATGGCCAGAAGGAAACGATCGATCTTCACTGCCTTGGTTTTTGTTGTGATACCTGAGAAGCCCATGGGAACAAATCCCTTCTGCATTGACGGCTATTGCCTTGCAATTGATCTCGCAACCTGCATGATGATCAGCGTGTATGTTGAAAGGCTTCTTGGTGTTGGTGACCCAGAGAGCATTGCCCCTCATACCTCTTATGCTCGAACTATTGACATGAACGCCTTCAAGAGCAGATTTCTTTATGAAAGTTGACACAATATGTGTCCTCTACATGGGGAACATGCATGTTGTTCAAACAATATGTGTCCTCTACATGGGGAACATGCATGTTGTTGAGACAAAGAGAGTGGTTCTCACGATAAGTGTAAGGGAGTTCACTAAAGGAGTAGTTTAAAACTCTTTGATCCACGTCCACATTCTACAGTCCGTACCCGTATAATGGTGATGCTGATATGAGTGCACAGCCATCCAGCCATGTGACACATCATCGATGTGCGTCTCTTTAAAGGCTGTCTGGCATCTCCCGTCGCTCAGCTATGCAACTGTGTTAATTGGCTAAAGACGTCACCCCCCATCTGTGTTGCAAACCAAGCCCAGAACTCGGATAGCCTGTGCAGAGTGTGCATCGAGGTGGCCAGCTTTGAAGGCAAGCATGCAAAAGGAGGTATAATTTGACAGTAGGAGGTAGAAGAAGGTTTTAAAACACACACAAAAATGCAATGCAAACCAGAACTGGTACTGCATTACCTTGAACTCGATGCATTCATGGATGGGAGAGGAGGCTATTCATGAAAAACGACTCGATGTCAACAGTGCGGCCAACGGCAGCCCCTTCACCATGGCCTCTGCAGAGTGTGCATCGAGGTGGCCAGCTTTGAAGGCAAGCATGCAGAAGGAGGTATAATTTGATAAGTAAGCAATGCCATGTTCGGCTTGGTTTTATAATTTGATAGTAGAAGGAAGAAGAAGGTTTTAAAATGCACACAAAAATGCACGGCAAACCAGAACTGGTACTGTGCGCTGTTACCTTGAACTCGATGCATTCATGGATGGGAGAGGAGGCTATTCATGAATGTAAAACTTTATGTAAGTCGATGAAATTGTAAGCTCCTTTTGTTTAACTCACATGATATTTTACATATTCCTAGGTGAATCCCTTGAGCCCGCACTCTCATCCATCTTTTTAAATGAGTTTCCTAAAAGCTAAAATTAGGTGAACCGCCTTCAGACATATATAAATATAGTATTGCACCCGCGCATTGCTGCGGCCGACCAAGGTTCCAGAAAAGAACTATTCCCTCTCTACAACCATCTCTCTCTCTCTCACACACACACACACACACACATGCACATGCACATGACCCTCTCCCTCTCTCTGTCACGTACATACACTCTCAAATGTTGAAACACTCTCTCACACACACATGCACACACATATACACACCTGCTCTCTCTCTCTCTCTCTCTCTCTCTCTCTCTCTCTCTCTCTCTCTCTCTCTCTCACACACACACACACACACACTTAAATAGATTTACACACATATATATAATTTTAATTAATTAAATTTTAATGGTAGGGAGATGAGTAGTGAGGTGTGCTCACTCTCAAATAAATTCATCTTACATGTAATCTCTCTCTCTCTCTCTCACACTCACACTCACACACACACACACACACACACACACACATACATGCACATGCACACTATTTATATATACATGCTTACGTACCTAAAGATACACATACATACATAATATATATAAGTGTGTGTATTTATAGGTATGTAAGCATGTATACAAAGATTTCATTGAAAGATATGAGATGAGATCTTCTTAGATTCAAATTCAAAATTGCATTGGAAGATGTGTCCTCCTCACGCTTGCAGGAGGAGTGGTTATTTTGAAATAGCCCCACCTCCTTTACCCACATGGAGGGAGGTGGGGTTGTGGTTAATCCTGTATAGATATATACAAATGCATATACATATATATATGTATGTATATGCATATACATATACATATACAAATACAAATACGTATACATACATATATGTATGCATATGCATATACATATACATATACATATACATACATACATATATATATATATTCATGTGGATACCTTTTACCATTCATTCACTTGAGCGTAGTTGGGTCTTAATCTATTCTACATACGTGTGATTTAGTTTGTGATTCACCGTTTGGATTATTTTCATAATCCATAATTTCTTCTAGATTAAATAAAATTTAAATAATATTTCATTAATATATTTTATAATGATGTACAGTATGGATA
Organism: Cibotium barometz; assembly: GCF_041138505.1. Taxonomy (NCBI): domain Eukaryota; kingdom Viridiplantae; phylum Streptophyta; class Polypodiopsida; order Cyatheales; family Cibotiaceae; genus Cibotium; species Cibotium barometz. The sequence goes on along the minus strand of NC_141050.1, from coordinate 10,781,292 downwards.
ATGAGGGGAAAATTGTGAGGTGTTCCATGGACGTTGAGGATAGAAGCCATCGTGCAGAGTATTCAAGACCTCAACAATCTAAGGTAAGAGAAGATAATGAGAAGACTCAACGAATAATGCATGCTTTTAAGAAATGCCAGAGGAAACTAAAAACCTCTACTAAGTGGGTGCGACGTAAGATAATAAATGTAACATCAGAGAATATACTCCATTTGGTCAACGACACAAACTCCCATGTGTTAAATGTGGAGAGCTTGATTGCTGGTCTTGGTCAGTGCATAAGAAATCATGGAAGTGGGGAGAGCAGTTCAACTCGAGAATCAGTTTCTGCCATTATAAGTGGCAATCACGAGATCAAGGATATTGTCGAAGCTACCTACCTCCGCATAATGGATACATGTGGTGCTTTTGGAGAAGCACACCTTTGTGATATTGGTTGTCGAAGCACACCTTTGTGATATTGGTTGTCGAAAGACAATTGATGCTATAAAAGAGCAACAAGACAAGTTAAGTGCCCATGTTGATAGGCTTGGAATGGAAGTATCAAGCCTTAAAGTAACATTGAATAGGTTTGGGGCTTTACTTACCAAAATGAGTCGTAGATTGCAAACACGTGTAATGTAATTACTCATTTGGTTCACCAATTAGGAGTTGATCTTATGATCCTTTTGTAATGCTTATGACACTATTATCTTTTTGTAACTTTGGGCTCTAAGTACTCTAATGATAATGATGGTCCTTTACTTACCAAAATGAGTTATAGATTGCAAACACGTGGAATGTAATTATCTTTTTGTAACTTTGGGCTCTAAGTACTCTAATGATAATGATGGTCCTTTACTTACCAAAATGAGTTATAGATTGCAAACACGTGGAATGTAATTATTCATTTGGTTCACCGATTAGGAGTTGATGTTATGATCCTTTTGTAATGCTTATGAACAGTATTATCTTTTTGTAACTTTGGGATCTAAGTACTCGAATGATAATGATGGTCCTTTTTGTCTCTCAGATATTATTGCGAGAGAGAGGGAGAGAGAGAGAAAGAGAGATTGATTTATATATGTGGATATAATCTCTTAGTATTTATATGGAGATTATAGAGAATGTCTCTTTTAATGGTTTTTTATAGAAAATTCTATTTTTATGGCTTTTTGTCTCTTATATGTACATGGGGGGAAGAGAGAGAGAGAGAGAGAGAGAGAGAGAGAGAGAGATTTCTAAGCTTGGTTTGGTCATTGGAAGACATTGGATGTTGATTTTATAATGTTTTTGTAATATTTGTGACATTGTTATTATCTTTTTATACATTTATATGTAATGTTTTAGGATTATAGATTTTGTCTATTATTTTTATATATGTAAGTTTTAAGGAAAAATGTGAAATGAAGTTAAGGGGATGGAAAGAGCTCTCATCTATTCTACTTTGTGGATCAATGTAGGTACATTAGCTTTTCATAGAGCTGCCATATTGTTGATTTGTCATATAGTTTGGGTCTTCCTTAGTCTTTTGAGGTAAGCTACCAAAACTTTGCTTTATTTTTGTTTTTCTTCTTAATTGTATGTTTATTTTTGGAATTTATGATTTATAAATACGAATAGTTCGATATAGTCTGATAAGAGCAGAAGGATTTTAATGCTCATGAGAAAAGATGAAACTTGGCAAAGACAAATAAGTTTATGACATTTACTTACCTAGACATATAAGCACAATCTAGCTTGAGTCAGAGGGATGGATATATATATAGATATATATATGTATGTATATATATGTATATGTATATGTATATGTATATGTATATGTATATGTATATATACATATATGTATATATGTATATATGTATATATGTATATATATATGTATATATGTATATATGTATGTATATATGTATATATATATATATATATATATATATATATATATATGTATATACGTATGTATATATATACATGTATATGTATATGTAAATGTATATACATGAATATATACACGTATATACATGAATATATATATATATATATGTATATACATGAATATATACACGTATATACATGAATATATATATATATATATATATATATATGTATATACATGAATATATACACGTATATACATGAATATATATATATATATATATATTCATGTATATACGTGTATATATTCATGTATATATATATATATATATTCATGTATATACGTGTATATATTCATGTATATACATATATATATACACATGTATATATATATATATAAATGTATATATATATATATATATATATATTCATGTATATACATGTATATATTCATGTATATACATATATATATAGATGTATATATAGATGTATATATAGATGTATATATACATATATATACACATGTATATACATGTACATATACATGTGTATATACCCACTTGAGGCTAGACCGCTTAACCCGACTTAGAGGGTTATTTCTACCCAATCGACGGGGAGACTTGTAAATGTCATCCCGAGAGAGAGAGAGAGAGAGCTTTATAATCTTTTAGTATGTTTGTGAAGATTGGAGAAAATCTCATGAGAGATTGTATATTATGTGTATACACAAATATTATAGAAAAAATATTGTTATTTCTATTCAATGTTTACTATTTTATAATAAAGAAAATGACTTTATACTCCTCCTTCTAGTTGAATACTTGATGGAATTAGGTTTATAGCAAGAATGGTAGAGACACGTAGTTTGAGGTGTCCTCTTCAGACCATTTCATTGAATGCTCCAAGGAAAAGAAAAATAAAATGTGCACAGGAGTCAAGGGATAGTGAACCTCATTGTTGTGATGCAAGGATGCATAATGTTACCTGTAATACCGGTGATGTATTGATGCAAGAGACTCATAGGATTCTTGCAGAAAACGATACCTTTTGTGCACAAAAACAAGTAGCAAAAGAAACTTTGATGTATTTACCTCGATCTAGCACTAAGAGGTCTCTAATTGCCCTGGGTGGAGATAAAAGGATATCTAACAAGAGTGCTAGAAGTATTTGCCGTGAAATTGCTAGGAATAGGACTCTTTTGAAAGAAATAACAAGGGAAATGGCAAGTGGAGATGGCAAGTGGAGTTTATTCGGGGATATCACTGGTTCAAAGTTTGAGACTTACAAGAAGGTACCGTCGCTTCATCGCTAGAAATAGGACCTCTTATAATGCAACTAGAAGAGTAAATGAGGGTAATGCAATTACAATGTCTTCCTTTTTTGCCCCCATGAAGAGAGAGAAGTGCCATTTGCTAATACAATAAGAAGGGAGAGTATCGGAGAAATTCCCTCTTATGTATTTGAAAAAAGAAAGGGAGGAATTTTGTCTATCCTCCATGAACTCCCGCCCGTACAAGGTACACATGCAGCTACTTGGCCTTTGGTATATTCGTGCACTTTAAGTCACTCATTAGGAGGGATGACACATGAGTGTCGATTTTGTGGAGCACAGTTATGGGGGCAAGTGAAAAGAAGATGAGTTGTGGACAGGTTCTTGGCAAATATTGTAAACATGGGCATGTGTCTGTTCCTTCACTTGCTGAAGCACCTGAGCCATTAAGGTCTCTTTTGATTGGTAGTGACACTACAAGTAAAAAATTCCGAGAAAACATCAGGGCTTATAATAGTGTGTTGGCTTTTTCATCATTGGGTGCACAAATAGATGACTCTCTCTTTCACAATAGTAGTGTCTATACTTTCAAGGTGCATGGGACTGTTTATCATCGGATTGGGTCCTTGGTCCCCAATAATATGTACAATCCTAAGCCACAGTTTGCACAGTTGTGTGTTTGATACTGAGCACAAATTACAAAATCGACTAGGTGTCATGAATGGATTGGAATCCACAACCCTAGAAGCACTTCAATCCATGATGCACACTTCTAATCCATTTGCACAAGCTTTTAAGTATGTGGGGAGAATGTTGAGTGACAATCTGAGTTTGGATTTGAAAATGACTATATGTGAGACGAAATCCACATCTAGGCAGTACTCAATGCCAACAGCTTCTGAGATTGCTGGTATCATGATTGGTCAAGGTGATGATCATAATGTTGGTCGTCGTGATATTTTATTGCATACTCGAGAAGGCACATGCAAACACACCTCTAATTTGCATAGGTGCTATATGCCTCTTTTGTACGTCATGTTATTTCCAAGAGGGGAGGATGGATGGCACTTGAGAATCCCTTATGCTGATGCACAAGTGAGTGCATTGAGAAATGGTCATTGTGTGACTCAACGACAATACTATGCTTATCTCGATTGCAAATTTGCCCAGATACAAATGCATGCTTGCTACATGGTGGAAGATTGTTGCAACAGTTTATGGTTGATGCCTATTGCAGTGTTGAAGAGTCAAGATTATCTTGGCTACGCCATAATCAAGAAAGTTTACATTCAGAGGTTTATAGTGGTTTAGCAGACATGCTTCATGTAGAAGGAAGTGGTTTAGCAGACATGTTTCATGTAGAAGGAAGTGGAAGTGGTATTGCAGGAAGGACAGTGGGAAGCAGAATAGTGTTACCTTCTAGTTTTACTGGTGGGCCATGACAAATGTATCAACTTTATCAGGATGCCATGGCAATTGTTCGTTCAAAGGGCAAGCCCGATTTATTCATTACTTTCACCTGTAACCCAAAGTGTTGCTATTTTGTGAGCCTTCCTGTCCAGGAATATTGTGGAAGACATTTCGAGAAGAAATGATAGAAGATTTTCTATATCAATTATCAAGAAGCAGGGGTCAGTTTATTGGTATTGAATAATTAGCTGAAACTCATGCACTACTACATTTAGAAGAAATTCTTCGTGCTCAGAGACGGACATTGGCAGATTTTGAAGGAATGCCTGAACTAAACAGAGCTGATTTGGAAGTCTTGGGTGAAAATAGATTGCTTTTGGAAGAGAGATCTTTTGATACTGTCGAACAATCTAACCTGTCAAGTGCTATGGAGTCAACATTAACAGATAGCCAGCGTGTTGCTTTCGATGCTGTAATGCATGCAATTGCGACAGATACAGGTGACATTTTTTTCCTAGATGGTCCAGGGGGATCGGGCAAGACCTATTTGTATAATTGCTTGCTTGCGCGAGTACGTGGACAAGGGTATGTTGCTTTGGCCACTGCATCGTCAGGTATTGCTTCTCTACTCTTGGCGAATGGACGTACTGCACATTCTAGATTCAAGATACCTCTGGAGCTAAACAATTCTTCAACTTGCAAAATCCCTGTACATGGACAACTTGCTGAGGTTTTGAGAGTTTGTAAGCTCATTATTTGGGATGAGGCTCCAATGATTCATTGTTATGCTTTTGAAGCATTGGATAGGAGCTTACAAGATGTATTATTCTCAGATAAGCCATTTGGTGGAAAGGTTATATTAATGGGGAGAGATTTTAGACAAATCTTGCCTATTATTATGAAGGGAAGATGTGAGGATATTGTTAATGCAGCATTGTGTCATTCCTTTCTATGGAACTCTATCAAAGTTCTAAAGTTAACTGGAAATATGCGTATTCAATCAAGCAATACTAATGGATGCAATGAATTTAAACAATGGGTCATGAATATTGGGAATGGAGTGGATTGTAGCGATGATAATACGATGGTGACACTACCAAGTAATATGGTCTTGCAAAGATCGACTCTTAAAGACTTGGTACATTGGGTATACTCTGAATTGGCTATCACTACAACATATGCTTCATACTTTAGTATACTACATTACTATGATATTTTTGTTTTCGCTATAAATCTACGAGACATGGATGTTATTTTGAGATATGTATATATGAAGTCACTTGAAATAATGTATTGTGTTTACTTAAAACATGACCTAAATTGGAGAAACTGAGCCTATTTTTTCTGGAACTCTACTTGCCGCAGCAACGCGCGGGTCCAATACTAGTTTCCCTAATAATGAAGTGATTTTCCTCAAGGCTCCTACATTTGGCACCCACAATGTAAAAGACACCTAGTAATCCCAATGCCTCTTCGATTAAGAGGAACTTGAGATTGCCTATATAAATATAATGGGGGCTCTCTCTCTCTCTCTCTCTCTCTCTCACACACACACACAAAGTTAATGTAAAATCATTATTGTAAACAAGGCCTCGTGCTATGCTATTCAAATATTACATTGCTATTTTCTTTTTAGATTATTAAAACATTTAAGGAATCTCTCCTCTTCAATAAAAAACCACACATGGGTATATGTATGTAAATACTCTCTCTCTCTCTCTCTCTCTCTCTCTCTCTCTCTCTCTCTCACACACACACACACACAAACAAACAATCACACACACAAAGTTAATGTAAAATCATTATTGTAAACAAGGCCTCGTGCTATGTTATTCAAATATTACATTGCTATTTGCTTTTTAGATTATTAAAACATTTAAGGAATCTCCCACCTTCAATAAAACACACACACACACACATGGGTATATGTATGTAAATACTCTCTCTCTCTCTCTCTCTCTCTCTCTCTCTCTCTCACACACACACACATCCACCCACCCACACACATACACACACAAAGTTAATGCATGCCAAAGTCAATCCACATACAAATGTAAAATCGCAAACATCAATATTATGCATACACATATGTGCATACGTCTTAATCAAAGTAAGATAAGAAAATAGTCTTTAACACCCCCCCTTAAGTGTAAGTATGTACACTCTAACAATGAATAGTGTAACTTAAAAAGGATAGTTTTTTGATTTTCCATATAGGTATGTATGTACACAAATACATACATTCATGCACTCTTATAGATACATATACTCTCTCTTATAGATACATGCACTCTTATAGACACACACACACACACACACACACACACACACACATCCACACTCCACATAACCTTTTAACACACTGAAACTTCACTACAAATATATATAGCATAATATATATCACTCATATAGACTATTATCATAAAATCGTGCATATACTATTAATCAAAGCAAGATAATAATAGAGTCTTTAAAGACCTAACCACCATGAATATAAAGAAGTGCAACCTAGATTCTTATAAACCTAGATTCTCTCTCTCTCTCTCTCTCTCTCTCTCTCTCTCTCTCTCTCTTTTTCTCTCTCTCTCTCACATGACATGCACATCTTTCTATATCTCTCTCTATCATACACACACGACCCGCGCACATTAAAAAAATACTTTCACCAAAAATTAAAAAACTCACACACATGGTAACATGTATGTATGTACGCACACACACACACACTCTCTCTCTCTCTCTCACACACACACAAACAAACACTCTCTCTCTCTCTCTCTCTCTCTCTCTCACACACACACACACACAAACACACACACATTTATTTTTTGAATTAGTAATGAATCTCTCTCTCTCTCTCTCTCTCTCTCTCTCTCTCTCACACACACACACACACACACATTTATTTTTTGAATTAGTAATGAATCTCTCTCTGTCTCTCTCTCTCTCTCTCTCTCTCTCTCTCTCTCTCACACACACACACACACACTCACACACATTTATTTTATCAATTAGTAATGAATCTCTCTCTCTCTTTCTCTCTCTCTCTCTCTCTCTCTCTCTCTCTCACACACACACACACATTTATTTTATCAATTAGTAATGAATCTCGCTCTCGCTCTCTCTCTCTCTCTCTCTCTCTCTCTCTCTCTCTCTCTCTCTCTCTTTCACACACACACACACACACACACACACAAAATTAATGCATGCAAAGTCAATCCACACACAAATGTAAAATCACAAACCCACATAACATTGAAACTTTACTACAAATACTTAATCAAAGTAAGATAATAAAAGAGTCTTTAACACCCCCCGCCTTAAGTGTAACTTTAAATACTCAAATTAAAACATTAAAAAAGAAGAGAAATCAATTTCTCTCTCTCTCTCTCTCTCTCTCACACACACACACACACACACACAAAGTTAATCTAAAATCATTATCGTAAACAAGGCAACGTGCTATACTATTCAAATATTACATTGCTATTTGGTTTTTAGATTATTAAAACATTTAAGGAATCTCTCACCTTCAATAAAAATAAATTGATGTTTTTTTAAATATATACAAACATTGCCATATATATGTATGTGCATACATTTTAATTGAGTGCATTAAAATATCACATTGCTATTTTGCTCGAAAAAAGAAAATAAGAAGACGCCAAGTGCAAGGCCCCCATGTCCAAGGTCATGCACTCGAAGAGGGGAGGGGAGGAGGAGCTCGTGAGCCTCATGTTGCATGAGGCTCCAGTCTCTCACACGCGGTGATGAAACTCCCCCCCCCCCAAAACAAATTCACATGCAAAGGGAGAGCCACCACTTACTATCAAGTTGCTACATGTTCATTGGACCGGAGAGCGAGAGTTGTTACACGTTCGTCGGACCGGGCACCTAACTGAGCAACCATGCACACAAACAAAGGTTAGTAAAACCGCATGCAATACACACACAGCGAGAGCGAGCATAGAGAGGTCTCACTCGCACTTTGCTCACCCCGCAACACCAAAACAAAGACACAACCTACATAAAAGGTTAGTCAAAACGGCATGCAATACACACAGAGAGCAAGAGCGTTGAGCACAGAGAGGTCTCACCCGCACCTTGCTCACCCCGCAACACCAAAACAGACATAACCTGCATCACAGACAAAGGTTAGTCAAAACACAGCATGCAAGAGAGAGAGGGAGAGAGAGAGAGAGAGGTCTCACTCGCACCTTGCTCACCCCGTAACACCAAAACAAAGACAACCTGCGTAAAAAACACAAAAAAAGAAGGTCAAAACGACATGCAGAGAGAGAGAGAGAGAGAGAGAGAGAGAGAGAGAGAGAGAGAGAGAGAGAGAGAGAGGAGCCTTACTAACACCTAGTCGACCAATAGAACGCGAGAAGGAGCTGTCGAAGAAGATGAAAAGCCAAATGAAGGCGCTGCGAGAAGGATGCCTCACCAAACTTGTACAGATTAAATAAAATTTAAATAATATTTCATTAATATATTTTATAATGATGTACAGTATGGATAATGAGGGGGAAATTGTGAGGTGTTCCATGGACGTTGAGGATAGAAGCCATCGTGCAGAGTATTCAAGACCTCAACAATCTAAGGTAAGAGAAGATAATGAGAAGACTCAACGAATAATGCATGCTTTTAAGAAATGCCAGAGGAAACTAAAAACCTCTACTAAGTGGGTGCGACGTAAGATAATAAATGTAACATCAGAGAATATACTCCATTTGGTCAACGACACAAACTCCCATGTGTTAAATGTGGAGAGCTTGATTGCTGGTCTTGGTCAGTGCATAAGAAATCATGGAAGTGGGGAGAGCAGTTCAACTCGAGAATCAGTTTCTGCCATTATAAGTGGCAATCACGAGATCAAGGATATTGTCGAAGCTACCTACCTCCGCATAATGGATACATGTGGTGCTTTTGGAGAAGCACACCTTTGTGATATTTGTTGTCGAAGCACACCTTTGTGATATTGGTTGTCGAAAGACAATTGATGCTATAAAAGAGCAACAAGACAAGTTAAGTGCCCATGTTGATAGGCTTGGAATGGAAGTATCAAGCCTTAAAGTAACATTGAATAGGTTTGGGGCTTTACTTACCAAAATGAGTCGTAGATTGCAAACACGTGTAATGTAATTACTCATTTGGTTCACCAATTAGGAGTTGATCTTATGATCCTTTTGTAATGCTTATGACACTATTATCTTTTTGTAACTTTGGGCTCTAAGTACTCTAATGATAATGATGGTCCTTTACTTACCAAAATGAGTTATAGATTGCAAACACGTGGAATGTAATTATCTTTTTGTAACTTTGGGCTCTAAGTACTCTAATGATAATGATGGTCCTTTACTTACCAAAATGAGTTATAGATTGCAAACACGTGGAATGTAATTATTCATTTGGTTCACCGATTAGGAGTTGATGTTATGATCCTTTTGTAATGCTTATGAACAGTATTATCTTTTTGTAACTTTGGGATCTAAGTACTCGAATGATAATGATGGTCCTTTTTGTCTCTCAGATATTATTGCGAGAGAGAGGGAGAGAGAGAGAAAGAGAGATTGATTTATATATGTGGATATAATCTCTTAGTATTTATATGGAGATTATAGAGAATGTCTCTTTTAATGGTTTTTTATAGAAAATTCTATTTTTATGGCTTTTTGTCTCTTATATGTACATGGGGGGAAGAGAGAGAGAGAGAGAGAGAGAGAGAGAGAGAGAGAGAGATTTCTAAGCTTGGTTTGGTCATTGGAAGACATTGGATGTTGATTTTATAATGTTTTTGTAATATTTGTGACATTGTTATTATCTTTTTATACATTTATATGTAATGTTTTAGGATTATAGATTTTGTCTATTATTTTTATATATGTAAGTTTTAAGGAAAAATGTGAAATGAAGTTAAGGGGATGGAAAGAGCTCTCATCTATTCTACTTTGTGGATCAATGTAGGTACATTAGCTTTTCATAGAGCTGCCATATTGTTGATTTGTCATATAGTTTGGGTCTTCCTTAGTCTTTTGAGGTAAGCTACCAAAACTTTGCTTTATTTTTGTTTTTCTTCTTAATTGTATGTTTATTTTTGGAATTTATGATTTATAAATACGAATAGTTCGATATAGTCTGATAAGAGTAGAAGGATTTTAATGCTCATGAGAAAAGATGAAACTTGGCAAAGACAAATAAGTTTATGACATTTACTTACCTACATATAAGCACAATCTAGCTTGAGTCAGAGGGATGGATATATATATAGATATATATATGTATGTATATGTATGTATATATATGTATATGTATATGTATATGTATATGTATATGTATATATACATATATGTATATATACATATATGTATATATGTATATATATATGTATATATGTATATATGTATGTATATATGTATATATATATATATATATATATTTGTATATACGTATGTATATATATACATGTATATGTATATGTAAATGTATATACATGAATATATACACGTATATACATGAATATATATATATATATATATATATATATATATGTATATACATGAATATATACACGTATATACATGAATATATATATATATATATATATATATGTATATACATGAATATATACACGTATATACATGAATATATATATATATATATATATATTCATGTATATACGTGTATATATTCATGTATATATATATATATATATATATATATATATATATATTCATGTATATACGTGTATATATTCATGTATATACATATATATATACACATGTATATATATATATATATAAATGTATATATATATATATATATATATATATATATATATATATATATTCATGTATATACATGTATATATTCATGTATATACATATATATATACATGTATATATAGATGTATATATAGATGTATATATACATATATATACACATGTATATACATGTACATATACATGTGTATATACCCACTTGAGGCTAGACCGCTTAACCCGACTTAGAGGGTTATTTCTACCCAATCGACGGGGAGACTTGTAAATGTCATCCCGAGAGAGAGAGAGAGAGAGCTTTATAATCTTTTAGTATGTTTGTGAAGATTGGAGAAAATCTCATGAGAGATTGTATATTATGTGTATACACAAATATTATAGAAAAAATATTGTTATTTCTATTCAATGTTTACTATTTTATAATAAAGAAAATGACTTTATACTCCTCCTTCTAGTTGAATACTTGATGGAATTAGGTTTATAGCAAGAATGGTAGAGACACGTAGTTTGAGGTGTCCTCTTCAGACCATTTCATTGAATGCTCCAAGGAAAAGAAAAATAAAATGTGCACAGGAGTCAAGGGATAGTGAACCTCATTATTGTGATGCAAGGATGCATAATGTTACCTGTAATACCGGTGATGTATTGATGCAAGAGACTCATAGGATTCTTGCAGAAAACGATACCTTTTGTGCACAAAAACAAGTAGCAAAAGAAACTTTGATGTATTTACCTCGATCTAGCACTAAGAGGTCTCTAATTGCCCTGGGTGGAGATAAAAGGATATCTAACAAGAGTGCTAGAAGTGTTTGCCGTGAAATTGCTAGGAATAGGACTCTTTTGAAAGAAATAACAAGGGAAATGGCAAGTGGAGATGGCAAGTGGAGTTTATTCGGGGATATCACTGGTTCAAAGTTTGAGACTTACAAGAAGGTACTGTCGCTTCATCGCTAGAAATAGGACCTCTTATAATGCAACTAGAAGAGTAAATGAGGGTAATGCAATTACAATGTCTTCCTTTTTTGCCCCCATGAAGAGAGAGAAGTGCCATTTGCTAATACAATAAGAAGGGAGAGTATCGGAGAAATTCCCTCTTATGTATTTGAAAAAAGAAAGGGAGGAATTTTGTCTATCCTCCATGAACTCCCGCCCGTACAAGGTACACATGCAGCTACTTGGCCTTTGGTATATTCGTGCACTTTAAGTCACTCATTAGGAGGGATGAGACATGAGTGTCGATTTTGTGGAGCACAGTTATGGGGGCAAGTGAAAAGAAGATGAGTTGTGGACAGGTTCTTGGCAAATATTGTAAACATGGGCATGTGTCTGTTCCTTCACTTGCTGAAGCACCTGAGCCATTAAGGTCTCTTTTGATTGGTAGTGACACTACAAGTAAAAAATTCCGAGAAAACATCAGGGCTTATAATAGTGTGTTGGCTTTTTCATCATTGGGTGCACAAATAGATGACTCTCTCTTTCACAATAGTAGTGTCTATACTTTCAAGGTGCATGGGACTGTTTATCATCGGATTGGGTCCTTGGTCCCCAATAATATGTACAATCCTAAGCCACAGTTTGCACAGTTGTGTGTTTGATACTGAGCACAAATTACAAAATCGACTAGGTGTCATGAATGGATTGGAATCCACAACCCTAGAAGCACTTCAATCCATGATGCACACTTCTAATCCATTTGCACAAGCTTTTAAGTATGTGGGGAGAATGTTGAGTGACAATCTGAGTTTGGATTTGAAAATGACTATATGTGAGACGAAATCC